>NC_064816.1:156472982-156520203 GCF_023721935.1 Panthera uncia
CACACACACACACACACACACACACACACACACACACACACACACACGAGGGCCGGAAGGGGACTGTTTCCAGGGAGAACTGGCCTCTGAGGGGATTGTGCAATGCGCAGGCAGGTCCAATCTGGTTCCGAGCAGCTGGTGCCCCAGGGCATGGGGCTGAGATAAAGCTTCCCCAGTCCCATGGGCCTCCCTGTCACTGTCTGGGCTGCCTTGGACACATTGACGCCCGGCTGAAGTAGACCGTGGTGTGGGGCGGGGAAGGCCAGCACTGGCCGTTCTGCTCACTGGCCACAGCCGTCACCTTCTCCAAGCCCAAGCCTCTTAGTCCCCCAGAGGTGACGTGGGGGGAGCATTATGCTGCTCCCTGCCCTCCTCTTTGGGATGGCATGGGCATTGGCTAACGGGTGAGCAGTCCAGCCTGGGGCCCCTCTAAGATTCTTTTCTTCTGTCTCATGAACAGGACCCTCTGGGGCAGCCCGACTCCCCTCCCCTCTGCTTCTTACTCCCACCCAGCCTCCTCTTCAGTTCACCAACTCTTCTGCGGGCAGGGCTTCTTGGCAACAGAAGGGCTGGGGGCAGTGGCTGTCATTCCCCATCTGTGGGCAGGCGGTGGTGCGAGCGGACAGAAACCTTCCTGGTGGAGGAGGAAGTGACCCCCCGCCAGGAGGGCCTGGTGCCTTGCACCAGCCTCTACCATTACCAGCGCCTGGGCTGGCGACTCGACCTGTCCCGGAGCGGACCTGCAGGGCTCTGTCCCATCTACAAGTGAGTGAGGGTTGGAGTCTGGGCTGGCCGCTGAGCAGCAGGGAGCCAACATCCTGGGGGTGGGGGAGAAGGTGAACTGGGTGGTGCCCTGGAGAAGCAGGCATTTGGGAAGTGGGTCTGGCTGGGCTCAGGAAGAGTGGAGGGTGTGGGGCTGGGGACAGGTGACGAGGGGAGCGGGCAGAGCAGGGAGGCACGATGTCTGCTCCTTGTGCCTACCCTCCAGTCTGCCTTCCCAATAGCACTCTCACATTGCACAAGGGGAAATCAAGACCAGGAAGGGAAATTATATGAGAAAGCCACTCAGAGAATAGGTGACCAGATGAAATGTCCCAGGCCATTCTCAGGGACAGGGAAGGGGCTGGGCTGAATAATTAACATCTTCTCTCTGCTGCCTGCTTGGTGGACCCAGGCCCCCAGAAACCCGGCCTGCTGCAAGGAACCGGACAGTGACGGCTTGCTGCCCAGGCTGGGGGGGCACACACTGCACTCTGGGTAAGCACCTGCTCTTTGACCAGATCTGTGGTTTCATGGAGGCTGCCTGGGGAGGGAAGCTGGGCTCAGGCTGACTGTCTGGGCCGCCCCATTCTCTCCCTCTATCCACCGCAGCCCTTGCAGAAGCCAGCCCTGGGGGCCACTGCTTTGCCACGCAGCAGTGCCAGCTGCAGGCAGGCTCAGCTAATGCATCTGCGGGAAGCCTGGAGGAGTGCTGTGCTTGGCCTTGGGGACACAGCTGGCGGGATGGCAGCTCCCAGGCCTGCCTCAGCTGCCCTGGCCGACACCTCCCAGGTGGGTCTGTGGTCCTGGCCACCACTTTCTCCCCCTGCAAGGGCTACCACATAGATTTCTGGAGCTCTGGGCCTTCCTGCAGGACCCCTGCCCACTCCCCTGTGCTCTCAGATGAGTCACCTCCCATCCTGGCCCACCAGAGGGACCATGAACTCTCCACCTGCCTCCCACTCTGGGAGAAGTCCCGCGTCCTCCTCCTCCTTCACCCTCCTACCTTCACACTCAGAGACTCACAGTCGGTGTATCTCCTCCAGGCAGCGCTCCCTCTCCAGCCTCCCTGCAGCCCCTGGTGGGGGCCGTGGCCCAGTTCTGGAGCCAGCGCCAGCAGCCTGCGGCCACCTGCACCACCTGGTCAGGCTTCCACTACCGAACCTTTGACGGGCGTCACTACCACTTCCTGGGCCGCTGCACTTACCTGCTGGCGGGCGCTGCTGATTCCACCTGGGCTGTCCACCTCACGCCCAGGGGGCATTGCCCCCAACCTGGGCACTGTCAGCTGGTGAGGGAGGGAGGGAGAGAGGGAGGGAGGGAGGGAAGACCACAGGGAGGGAGCTGGACACAGGGGAAGGTGAGCCACTGAACACCTCTTCTGCTCTGTGTCTCCCCAAAGGCCCGGGTAATGATGGGACCCGAGGAGGTGCTGATCCAGGGTAAAAATGTCTCTGTGAATGGGCAGCTGATACCTGATGGGGAGTCTCGGCTGCTCCAGGGTAAGGGAGCTGTGGGGAGCAGGAGACTGCCCAGGGCCCCATTTGTTCCCCTGGGACAGTCTGCCTATCCCCCAGAGCAGGGGACAGCAAAAGGGGCAGTTGGGTGGGAGCCTGCTGCTCCACCCCCATTACTGTTGGGCAGTATTTGGAAATGAGGGAGGCTGCTGAGGGGCCAAGACCTCGTCTCCCACAAGCCTCTCCTGCAAGCCACCCCCACTCATCCCCTCACAGTGTGGCTTGGGGCAAGTACCTCTGCTTAACCTCTTTGGGTCTTGGGGGTACCTGGCTGCCATGGGACTCTTGATCTCAGGGTTGTGAGTTCGAGCCCCATGTTGGATGTAGAGATTACTTAAAAATAAAATCTTGGGGCGCCTGGGTGGCTCAGTTGGTTAAGTGTCCAACTCTTGATCTTGGCTCAGGTCTTGATCTCATGGTTCCTACAGATGGAGCCCTGCATAGGGCTCTGCACTGATAGCCCTCCGCCCCTTCCCCCTGCTCATGCGCGCGCGCTCTCTCTCTCTCCCTCTCTCTCTCACACACAATGAATAAATAAACTTAAACAAAGTAACATCTTCAGAAAAGAAAAAACAAAAACCTCTTTGAGTCTCAGTTCCCCCCACCCCCCTCTACCAGTGCTGTGAGGAAGGGCTTTGGAGCTACTAGACGGGTCTCTGTCCCACCAGAACTTTTGCCCTGGTTTTCAGTCCATGAAGTGAAGTGGGTGGAGTTGTGTGCGCGCACATGTGAGCTTTGTAGTTTACTTGTGAGAGCGTCGGTAGTGTCCATGAAATTCTCAAGGACAGTTTCGACGGGAAACCAATCGCTTCTCCTTTAAAGGGTGTCAAGTGCAGAGCTCTCTCGAATTCTAAGAATTCCATCTCCTCTCCTTCCCCAGCAGTCTGAGCCTTGGTGTCATGGTGGGAAGAGTGGGGAGTGTGACTCCTTCCTTCTCCTGCCCAGGGCTGAGCCTGCAATGGCAAGGGGACTGGCTGGTGTTGTCGGGGGGCCTGGGGGTCGTTGTGCAGCTGGACAGGTCCGGTTCAGTCTCCGTTTCTGTGGACTACGAGCTCCAGGGACAAACTCAAGGTCTCTGTGGGGTCTACAGTGGCCGGCCTGAGGGTAAGTGGGCGTGACTTGGTTGCTGGTTTAGGAGGGAAGGAGAGACTGGAGACCCCAGACACAGAGCTCTGCCTCACCCTTCCCCAGATGACTTCCTGGAGCCAGGAGGGAGACTGGCTGTGTTAGCTGCCACCTTTGGGAATTCCTGGAGGCTCCCTGATTCAGAGGTGAGACTGCAGCCCTCAGGGAGCCTGGGCTCCCTGCCCTGCTCCCCAGTTGGCCCCCCACTCCTGGCTTCTCTGACATCTTCAAGCCTCTGCTGTCTGTCTTCATCACTGGCTTTTTCTCTGGGACTAGGCCTGGCCCTCTCCCAGATCCTTGGTCCGGGGAAGGCTCTGAGTCCCGTGGAATTTAAGGTGCTGCCCATGGCATTGGGTGAACTGACCACCCAGGGGACACACTCAGTGACCTGGTCACTGACCAGTTTGGGTTATCAAATCTCTTGCCTGTGGGTTGATGGGACCCCAACTCGCCCACACCCTACCCAGGCGTACAACTTTGTTGCCCCCCAAAGCTTCAGGATGTCTGGGCTGGTGGCCATGACAATGGGGACTTGAAGCAGCCATGAGGGTAGTAGCCACTTTCCTGGTGTCCTGGTCAATGTCCCTCATCCCAGCCCATTAACCTGACTCCAATGGTCTCTAGCCTGGGTGTCTGGATGCAGTGGAAGTGGCCCAGGGCTGTGAGGACCCTGTGAGAGGCACAGAGGCAGGCATGGAGGCTGGCCAGCTGGAAGCTGAAGCCCAGGATGTGTGCCACCAGCTGCTGGAGAGTCCATTCGGGGAGTGCCATGCTCAGGTATGGGTGTGGGTGGGGGTGGTAACCACCACCAGAGAGGCGGGGAGCAGGGGGTGCTACAGAGGTGCCCAACAGGGAATCTAGTCCTGGCATTGCTTTGTATGTATGTATGATCTCAGAGCTCCCTTCTAGTGCTCATTCTGTTTGGTTGTAAGTCAGGGTCCAAGTAAGAGGACCAAGTAAGAGATCCAAGTAAGAGGAGGGAGTGCTGCTGAGTCTGGTTGACTGAGGGCCTGTCCTTTCTCTGAAGGTCCCCCCTGCTGAGTACCACCAGACCTGCCTCTTTGCCTACTGTTCTGGGGCCCCAGCAGGCAGTGGGCGCGAGAGCCGGCGGGAGGCCGTGTGCACCACTTTGGCCAACTATGCCCAAGAGTGTGCCAAGCACCATATCCACGTGGGCTGGAGGAAGCCAGGCTTCTGCGGTAGGTCTGGCGGCTGACCCTCTTTGCATAGGCCCTGGCCTCCCCACCCTGCGGAATTGGGAACTGACTGACAGCAGCCCTGTGGCCCTGGTTTCATGAGCGCCGGGCCACCTCCTGAGCACCCCGTCTTCGGGTTGTGGCCAGCGGGGTCTGGTGGGAGGAGGGGGCCCTCGGACCTCACAGCCCACTCCTGTGCCCGCAGAGCGCCTGTGCCCTGGGGGCCAGCTGTATTCTGACTGCGCCTCGGCCTGCCCGCCCAGCTGCTCGGCAGTGGACGAGGGAGGGGAGGGGTCCTGCCAGGAAGCGTGCGTGAGCGGCTGCGAGTGCCCGCCTGGCCTCTTCTGGGACGGCGCCCTCTGTGTCCCTGCGGCCCGCTGCCCCTGCTACTACCGGCGCCAGCGCTACGCCCCTGGGGACACAGTGCGCCAGCTCTGCAACCCGTGGTGGGTCCGAGGGCCTCGCTGGCCCTTTGGCTGGGGTTGGGAGCGCCGTGGTCCCCGCGGAGCCCTCCCTCATGCTATGTCCTTCAACCTGCCTCCCCTTGGGGGCCCCTCACAAGGGACCGGTGACCTCTCACGGCATAATTGATGGCCCCGCTTAAAGACCTAGCCAGCGACCTCCACCAGCTGACCTCCAAACCTAAGAGAGTTAGAGGGGCTGCGGGGGGAGGGGAGGGGCCACGGTGTTGGGGGCGGGAGGTCGTGAAGCTGAATCCGAGCGCGCTCCCCGCCCCGTGTGCCTACAGCGTGTGCCAGGACGGCCGCTGGCTCTGCGCGCAGGCGCAGTGCCCCGCCGAGTGTGCGGTGGGCGGGGACGGGCATTACGTCACCTTCGATGGGCGGAGCTTCTCCTTCCGCGGCAGCCCAGGTTGCCGCTCCAGCCTGGTGCAGGTGGGTAGGGGATGAACTGCGGGAGAAGTCCTCGTGGGGTTGCTGTGGGAGGCAGGTGACTGTCAGGAAACCTCCACATAAATCAACGACAAACACAGAGTCATCCCGGGAAAAGCTGAGAGAGAACCCACTCTGGAGGGAGGATGGCTCGCCGCAGACACCTCCCCCTCCCCTCCAAACCTCCCCTTCCGGTCTTCACCCCTCCTCGGGTTCCTGAGAATGTTCCTCTGTCATTGCCACCCTAGCCCAGGGGCACGAAGCAAAACTTATCCTCACCGTACTTTCTCACAAATGGGGCAGGCTGGGCTTATCACAGGCGGTTTCCTGCAAA
This sequence comes from Panthera uncia, assembly GCF_023721935.1. Lineage (NCBI taxonomy): Eukaryota > Metazoa > Chordata > Mammalia > Carnivora > Felidae > Panthera > Panthera uncia. The sequence continues at coordinate 156,478,804 of NC_064816.1, forward strand.
ACAACCCCTGACGAAATATGGGTTCTCCTTCCTCTCCACGCCTCCCCTAATAGTTAGGTGACTTACCAAGTTCAGGTCCATAGACACAAACAGGTGTGCACATAATGTCGCGGGCTCATGCAAGTGCGCATAGATTTAACATGTGTATACACACAGACACACATATAGAGCACACATACCCACAGGAAGGGAGAGGGGAGGCATCTTGCTCCAACATGGAGACACACACACATGCGTGCATACACACACACACACACACACACACACACACACATTTCTACCTACTTACATACACACACATGCCTGTCTGCGCGCACAAGCGCACACGCACACACACAGATGCTCACAAGTGTCTGCGCTTGCCAGAGTTAAGCCCTATACCTTGCAGACAGGCTGGCAAGAAGGTGGTCACCACAAGGGATGGGTGGGAGCTGCCCCCAGGTGTGTGCTGTAGGTGTCCTGTGGAACAGGAAAAGGGGCAGACCAGACCCTGTCCCCGGATCCTCCCCCCCCCCCCCCCCCCCCCACCGCATTCCTCAACATCTGCCCCAGGACTTCTCCAAGGGGCAGCTGCTGATTGTGCTGGAGCATGGGGCCTGTGACGCTGGAAGCTGCCTCCACGCCATCTCTGTCTCCCTGGGGGACACCCACATCCAGCTCAGAGACTCAGGTAGCCCCCTCCTGCAATGTGCTCACCCCCAATCCTCATCAGCCCAGCCCTGCAGGGGCAGCCCCTCACAGGCTCCCTATTCCAGGGGCCGTCCTGGTGGATGGGCAGGATGTGGGCTTGCCATGGAGTGGGCCTAAGGGCCTCAGTGTCTCCCGAGCCTCCTCCACCTTCCTACTGCTGCGCTGGCCCGGGGCCCAGGTCCTCTGGGGAGTGTCTGACCCTGCAGCTTACATCACTCTGGACCCGCGCCATGCCCACCAGGTGTGCTAGGGGGCAGGTGAGTGGCTGGGCAAGGCTACACTGGGCCCGATTTGACCGTCCCATGCCCACTCCTGTGGCCCAGGTGCAGGGTCTGTGCGGCACCTTCACCTGGAACCAGCAGGATGACTTCCTGACACCCGCTGGCGATGTGGAGACCAGCGTCGCAGCCTTTGCTAGCAAGTTCCAGGTGGCAGGCGAGGGAAGGTGCCCCTCAGAAGACAGCGCCCCACTTTCCCCCTGTAGCACCCACTCTCAGCGCCATGTTTTTGCCGAGGCAGCTTGTGCCGTCCTGCATGGCCCAACTTTCCAGGTAGCCGGATTGGGGGTGCTCCTGTTTGCACCTGTAAGGTGGGGTCAGTACCTGCTCTGCTCTCCTCTTGGGCTACTGGGAGGGCCCGGCTCCCTGCCGTGGGCAGGGCTACCGAGCACAGGGAGGTGGCAGTGGGGACCAGAGGGGATGGGGGAATCTGTGGAGGAGGAGGTGGCTCAATTTTTCCCTCCTCTCCCCGCGAGGAGTGCCAAGGGCTGGTGGACAGGGAAATGTTCCACCTGCGCTGCTTGGCAGCCGTGTGTGGCTGTGCTCCTGGCAAGGACTGCCTGTGTCCTGTGCTTGCTGCCTTTGCTCGTCGCTGTGCCCGGGAGGGTGTCCCGTCTCTCTGGAGGACCCAGACACTCTGCCGTGAGTCTGCTCAGCCAGCTAGCCCCAGGGTGCTCCTCCCAGCCCTCTTCTAGGAGTAGCCCAGAAGGATCCAAAAGCTTCGCAACAAGGGAAGGTCCCCAGGAGGGCCTCTGACCATGGCAGATTGCTGAGTTTGCCTTCTTCCAGAGGCATAGGGGGTGCGAATTCCAGAAGGGTGGGCAGAGCAGCAGCAGTTATGTCCCTGACCTGCATGTGTCTCTGTGCCCAGCTGTCCTGTGTCCCGGGGGCCAGGAGTACCAGGAGTGTGCCCCGGCGTGTGGTCAAAACTGTGGGGAGCCAGAAGACTGTGGGGAGCTGGGCAGCTGTGTGGCTGGGTGTAATTGCCCCCCAGGGCTGCTATGGGACCCCGAAGGCGAGTGCGTGCCCCCCAACTTGTGCTCCTGCCAGCTTGGAACTCAACGCTATGCTCCCGGCAGTGCCACCATGAGGGACTGCAACCACTGGTGAGGGCAGTGGTCTTGGGGGGTAAGCAAAGAGCTTGGGGGTGAAGAAATAGAGCTTAGAGACAAGGGGCTGGGCTTGTAGCCCCGTGGGTTAGGGCACGGTATGCACACGTGGGACGACAGAGCATTGCTAGCCCTTCTGGCCTATAAAGCACTCTTGTACGTTATCTTATTTAATTTTACTGAATTCTTACAATAACCTAATATAGTAGAAAGTAGAAGAATTGTTCCCATTTGGCAGATGAGGAAACTGAGGCTCGACTAAGGCCAAACAGCTTGCAGAGTCACACAGCTTATTAATGATGACGGACTAGAACCCAGATCTCTGAATTCTGGATGAGTCTGGTTCAGAGGCTCTTCCAAGGATTAGGGAGAAGTAAAGGCCAGTTCTGGACCTGTGGAGTCCAGGCCAGTGGTCAGGACTTGGTGGGTGAAGATGAGACTTTAGAGAATCCCTCTCCTACCCGGGCGGTGAATGGGGTTCTTCAAGAGCCTCAGAGCCCAGAGAATGGTCCCATTGGAGCTGGGGCAGGAAAGGGTAACCATGCCCATCCCAGGTATGGCTGGTGCTGGGGGCAGCCCCACTTCCTGTGCTCGTAACTAGGGTTTGGGGGTGAGACGCTCAGGTCTCCAGAGTCAACATTAGGGGCTTGGACCTTCTGGGTTCCTGAGATTCTCCCAGGTCAGACCAGGCGCCTGGAGGTGAGTGCTGTCTTGGGCCTGCCTCTTACCTCCCTCGTGACCTCGGCAGTGTCTGCCAGGAGAGGGGCCTCTGGAATTGCACTGCTCACCGCTGTGGCCCCCAGCGGACCTTCTGCCCCCGTGAGCTTGTCTATGTCCCTGGTGCCTGCCTCCTTACCTGTGACAACCTGCATGCCAACCATTCCTGCCCCCCGGACAGCACAGGGAGCTGTGTCTGTCCCCCAGGCACCGTGCTGCTGGTGAGTCTGGGAGGGGGCTGCATGGGGCACCGTGGGGCCTGCTGTAACCATGGCACTGCCCTAGTCCCCTGGCTGTCTGAAACAGTGGGCAGTGGGTCAGGCAGCCCTCCAAGGTGCCTCTTTGCCCCCGGCCTCTGCCCAGAACGAACGCTGTGTGCCTCCTGAGCTCTGTCCCTGCCGTCACGGCGGGCAGTGGTACCCGCCCAATGCCACCATCCAGGAGGATTGCAACATCTGGTATGCCCTTTGGACCAGGACGATGGGTGGGGTGGGATATCCAGACTGGCCTGGGCAATGGGAGCTCTCCAGGATTCCCCCAAGCTGAGGGTCTGTTGGGAGTTGCGTGGAACCTGGACCAGGTGCATCCCCTAGATACAGCTCTGGCTTCATGTCCTCATGACTCTGTTTCCCCACCGCCCCCCACAGTGTGTGCCAGGGTCGGCAGTGGCACTGCACGAGCCGCCAGTGCCGTGGATGGTGCCAGGCATCGGGTGCCCCCCACTATGTGACATTCGACGGGCTGGCTTTCACCTTCCCTGGAGCCTGTGAATATTTGCTGGTGCGAGAGGCCAGCGGCCAGTTCACAGTCTCAGCCCAGAACCTGCCCTGTGGGGCCAGTGGCCTCACCTGCACCAAGGCGCTGACCGTGCAACTACAGAGCACCATTGTGCACATGCTCAGAGGTGGCTGTAACATTGAAGGGTGGCATGGCCAGGGAGGGGCGTGCTGGGTGGCATCACAGTTCTGCACGGGTGACCAAGGCCCGGGGTTCCCCACTGCTTACCATCAGGGAAGTGGGGCTGGTGCTTTTCCTCTCTCCTCTTGTGTGGGAATCATAATTCTGGAAGGCTCCAAGAAATTAAGGTCCAGAGGCTTGCCCAAGGTCTCATAGCTAGAGAAGCAAAAGGAAAGGTTGGACAGCAGGCTGGTGAGGGCCTCCTGGGGATCTGGGAGCCCTTCTACTCCGAGGCAGGGCCTGAAAGTCTCTCTTCCTCCGCAGGCCGAGCAGTGATGGTGAATGGGGCGAGCATAACACTCCCCAAGGTCTACACGGGCCCTGGGCTGAGCCTGCGTCGTGCTGGTCTCTTCCTGCTACTCACAACCCGCCTGGGCTTCAGCCTGTTCTGGGATGGAGGTCAGGCCCCAACCTTAACCTTAACCATCTGACCCATGCCCGCCTTAGTGTCATGAGGCTGGCTCCCCCTAAACCCTTCCTCTTCCATACGAGTGGCGGGAGTTCCCAAATTGCGCTCTTAAAATTATGTTTCTCTTCAACGTAAGAGCAACAGTGCCTCACCTAAGAAATATTTAGAAAATACCTAGTTTGGGAAAGAAGAAATGAAAATAAATCTCCTAACATCCCACCACCCAAACCCAAGCGGTAGGCATTTTAGAAATAACTGTTACTGAGAAATCGAAGAAAACCAGAGTAACCCCTGAAGGAGTTGCCTGGTTGGCACAGCGAGGTTGCCCTCTGAGTCTCTGGTCACTAAGGCCTCCGGGTCTGGTGGTGTCACAGTCTGTCTTGGAGCCTGGATCCCTCCCAGAATCTGGCCCGCTGGAGAATTTCCCTCGTCCCGCTTCTGCCCTCGCCCTCCAGATCTAGGTCTCTTACCATCGCCAATCATCCTCCCAAAAGAGTGCACGAGCACCCCTTATTGGGTTGTGGTCCCTGGGCAGATGGTCAGACAGGCCCACGGAATAGCCGCCCTTGTCTTCTTTCTCCACAATGCTGGCCCCTGCTGCCCCCTCTGCCCAGGCACCCGGGTCCTGGTGCAGCTGTCCCCGCACTTCCGGGGCCGTGTGTCTGGTCTGTGCGGGGACTTTGATGGAGATGCCAGTAATGACCTGCGGAGCCGCCAGGGGGTCCTGGAACCCACAGCTGAGCTGGCTGCCCACTCCTGGCACCTGAATCCTCTCTGCCCTGAGCCGGGAGAGCTGCCACACCCCTGCACTGTGAGCATGGGTGGGAATGGGGGGAGGGAGTGGGGGCAGCTACAGAAACCTGCAGGGGGTAGGATCCAGAGGCTGGGTGCTTGCAGATGGGGTCTAGCTGGTCCACGATATGGACCTGCTCTGCCTGCAGGTGAACGCCCACCGGGCCAGCTGGGCCCACGCCCGCTGCGGGGTGATGCTGCAGTCACTCTTTGCCCGGTGCCATGCAGAGGTGCCCCCACAGCAGCACTACGAGCGGTGTGTGCATGATGCCTGCGGGTGAGAGGGGCGAGCCTGGGGACGGGGTGGGAATGGGTAGGTTGGGGGTGGGGAGGGGGTCCAGGGGCTGAACAATCCCTTCCACAGCTGTGATTCGGGGGGTGACTGTGAGTGTCTCTGCTCGGCCATTGCCACGTATGCAGATGAGTGTGCCCGGCATGGGCTCTTTGTGCGCTGGCGCAGCCAGGAGCTCTGCCGTGAGTGTGCCCTGCCCTGGGTCCCCGATGCCCAATCCCACCGCCCATTCCGCTCCTTCATGGGTGCTCTCCCTGGCCTGCCAGCAAGCCATGCGTTCATTCAAAGGCAAATATGTGTGGTGTTCACGCTGTCGTAGATGAACCAGACGGGCAAGGTTGCTTTCCTATAGAACTGTCATGTTGCCAATGGCCTTGGGAGGGGCTCAGCAAGAGTCTACACCGTGCACCCCTGTGCCCTCCATGAGTATCCGCTTGGGCTGGCTCGCCTGCTTGTTGCATCCTGGTGCCGTTGCACCTCAGTGACCCAAGCCTCTCTCTTCTCCACCCAGCTCTGCAGTGTGAAGGGGGCCAGGTGTATGAGGCCTGTGGCCCCATATGCCCCCCCACCTGCCATGACCATGGTCCTGAACCTGGGTGGCACTGCCAGGCTGTCGCCTGCGTGGAGGGCTGCTTCTGCCCCGAGGGGACTCTGTTCCATGGTGTGTAGGGTCAGAAGAGGCAGAGGGGAGGGGACCCTGGGAGGGGGAAGAGAGCCACAAGGCCTGGGTGACAAGGCTGGCACTAGGGGCCGCTGTGCCCCTTTTGCTCCAGTCCTACCCTCTGTGATCCCAGGAGGAGTCTGCCTAGAACCAGCTTCCTGCCCCTGTGAGTCAGGGGGCAGCTTTTTCCCCCCGGGGACTGTGCTGCAGAAGGACTGTGGGAACTGGTGAGTGCGGAGGGGGGGTGGCTCAGGGGAGCCCCATGCCCCTGAGTTGCCAAAGCCCAGCTCTGTGGCTGATCCCGGGACGCTGTGTGCTCAGCACATGCCAGGAAAGTCAGTGGCTTTGCGGGAGTGGCAGGACCCGCTGTGAGGAGCCGGTGCCCGGCTGTGTGGAGGGAGAGGCCCTGTGCCAGGAGAGTGGGCACTGTGTGCCCCACGGGTGGCTTTGTGACAACCAGGATGACTGTGGCGATGGCTCGGACGAGGAGGGTGAGTGTCCTCGTCTGTGGGGGGCAGCGACTGAGTGATGGGTCTCTCCTACTGTGCGGGTGTCTCTTATGCGTAACTGAACGGTTTCCTGAGCTGCTGCTCACATCGCCGGCAGCGATGGCTGGCGGGCAGGGCTGTTCTGGTCTTTCCAGGGTCAGGGGCTTCTCTAGGACCCTTTGTCATCTTGCCCCTGCCTGCTTGCCCCATGCCAGGCTGTGCCACCCCAGGCTGTGGGGAGGGGCAGATGTCTTGCAGCTCCGGCCGCTGCCTGCCCCTGGCCCTGCTCTGTGACGGGCGGGACGACTGTGGAGATGGGACGGATGAGCAGGGCTGCCCGTGCCCCCACGACTCGCTGGCCTGTGCTGATGGGCGCTGCCTGCCCCCCGCCCTGCTCTGTGACGGACATCCCGACTGTCCCGACGCTGCCGATGAGGAGGCCTGTCTGGGTGGGTGGTCTCCGCTCTGGACTCCAGTCCACAAGGCACCCCCCCCCCCCCCCCCCCCACCCCCTTGTCTTGTGAGCCCCAACCTTCCTGCCTCCCCTCCTCCACCAATTCAGGCTCCTGCTGGGAAGCCGGCACCTGTAATGTGTGCACAGGGGCACCCCAAACAGTGGGATTACAGGGCAGCGTTTGGGACCAGCTCCTCCTTTCTCTGGCTGCAGGGCAGCTGAATTGCACTCCTGGGGAGGTGTCCTGTGTCGATGGCACCTGCGTGGGGGCCATCCTGCTGTGTGACGGAACCTGGGACTGCCCAGATGGAGCCGATGAGGGACCCGGGCACTGCCCCTTCCTTTCGCTGCCCACTCCCCCGGCTGGCACTTTGCCGGGCCCCTCCGCTGGCTCTGGGGAGACTGCACCAACTCCCCTGGCCAGTGCCAGCCCTGGTGAGTGTCCTGGAGGAAAAGGGGTAAGAAAACTGCAGTCCCGAGGCCTGGGAAAGAAGAGTGGGGAGGGCGCCTCAGAGGGAGGCATTGGGGCATTGGGGCTGGCACAGACGCAGCCTCCTGAAGACACCAGAATGCACAAAGGGAAGGGGGTTTAAGAGGGACTGGAAGAGTCCAGATCTTACTTGCGGACATGCCCCCACGCCCCCAACCGCTGAGGTGAGGTGGTTGGGGTGGTCAGTGGAATGCCTGGACAAGAGGAGAGGTTTTGGGAAACCAGTCAGGGAGCAAACGGGCGGGAGCGACGGGACGTGGGGAGGTGGGGGCAGTCCGGGCTCGGGAAGGGGGCGGGAAGGGCGGGCACCGGGAGGCGGGCGGCGGCGGTGGAGGGGCCGGGCGGGCCGGGTCTAGCGCGGGTGCCCGCCGCAGCGCCCCCCTGCGGCCCCCTCGAGTTTCCGTGCGGCAGCGGCGAGTGCGCCCCGCGGGGCTGGCGCTGCGACCGCGAGGAGGACTGCGCCGACGGCAGCGACGAGCGCGGCTGCGGCTGGTCCTGCGCGCCGCACCACGCGCCCTGCGCCCGCGGCCCGCACTGCGTGTCCCCCGCGCAGCTGTGCGACGGTGTGCCGCACTGCCCCGACGGCTCGGACGAGAGCCCAGAGGCCTGCGGTGAGAGCCTGGGCCGCCTCGGGGCCGTGTCTTCTCCCCTCCCCACCCCCCCCCCCCCCCCGGGGGGGCGGCGGGCTAGGGAGCAACTTGGGGCTGCGACCTCAGAGGGTCCTTTGATCTTTTTCCCCAAATTCTCTTCCAGGATTTTGCCCCCCCCCCCCCCCCCCCCCCTCCCCAGGGGAAAGAAGAAAGAGGCTTTTGTCTTTGCCTGCATTTGGGCCAGAAGGGACACGAGGATGGGCAGTGGCTCAGCAGCGTGGGGAGTGGGCCTGTTTGGAGGGCTACCCCTCCAGCTCCACCCCACCAGACCTGGGAGTTCCCTTCGTGCCCCTGCATGTCAGCCCTTCCTGTCCTGGCCACCTCACCCTGGGAGGAGGGGGCAGCTGTCCACCGGCTCCAGTGCCTCCCCAGGTCCGTCTGCCCCTTCTGGACCCCTCCCAAGGTGTCTTTGAGCCAGGTTCAGGTTCCGTGTAGGCTCAGCCTTCTCCTTGCCCTCCCCTTCCAGTACTCTTGGCTCCCCCTGCCAACCCCTCTGCAGAGAGAGGGTGGGAGGGGCAGGAGCCCAACAGGACACTCTCCGGGTGCCCACAGGCTCCACCCAGCTGCCCCCCTGCGGTGGCCTCTTCTCCTGTGGTTTGGCTCCCCAGCTGTGCCTGAGCCTCGAGCAGCTCTGTGATGGCATCTCTGACTGTTCCCAGGGCGAGGATGAGCTGGGCTGCGGTATGGACACGGTTCCCCTGATGAAGGCCAAGGCTGGTGGGGGCTGGGGGGGGAGTTCTCGTCTTACTGTTTTCTTTTCTCTTCCCCTCAGAGGGGATGACCGCCCCAGGAGGCCCCAACGGGACAAAGGTTCCCTGCCCGGAATACTCCTGCCCTGATGGCCTGTGCATCAGTTTCCAGCTGGTGAGAGAGGGAAGGAGGGAGGGGGGAAGGGGGTGGCACAGGCAGAGCCATTGTGCCACCTGACTTGAAAGGAACTTTGATCCTGTTCCCTCCCCAGGTGTGTGACGGGCAGCCTGACTGTGAATTGGCAGGGATGGCAGGGCCTTCCCCAGAAGAGCAGGGCTGTGGGGCGTGGAGCCCCTGGGACCCGTGGGGGCCATGCAGCAGGACATGTGGGCCTGGGGTGCAGGCCCGGAGCCGCCGCTGCTCCCCACCTAGTCTCCCGGTGCTGCAGCACTGCCCAGGCCCTGAGCACCAGACTCAGGCCTGCTTCATGGCCGCCTGCCCCGGTGAGGGGCCTGGGGTACCCGGGAGGGCCAGGGGGCGGGCGGCGGCCCAGAGAGAGCAAGGGAGAGGAAGATCACGGGGCTCTCAGACTGGCCTCATGCCCCCCTCCTCCCACTTGTCCTGCCCCTTCTCCTCACAGTGGATGGTGAATGGACCTCTTGGTCTCCCTGGTCCCCGTGCTCTGAGCCATGCACGGGCACCATGACCCGGCAGCGGCAGTGTCACCCACCCCAGAATGGGGGCCGGACCTGCACCATGCTGCCCGGGGGCTCTCACTCCACCCACGAGACCAGTGAGTGCGAGGAAGGAGGGCACGGCTGGGAGGTGGCTTGTTTCGGTTGTTTCGGCAGGGGACCGACCCACTGTTCCGAACCGTGGTTCTGATTTTCTCTCAGGGCCCTGCCCTCGGGACGGCTGCCTCAATGCCACCTGCTCCGGGCAGCTGGTGTTCTGGCCCTGTGCTCCCTGTCCTCTGACTTGCGATGAAGTCTCTGGTCGGGCTGTGTGCTCGGCTGACCAGCCCTGCAGCAGCCCAGGTAAGGGTGGGGGGCGGGGGGTGGCTCTGGGCCCAGGTTGTGGCCGGTGTGTCTGTGGAGGCTGAATGCTCTGCAGGGAAGCCTCACCCTGGGCCTTCTCTAGGCTGCTGGTGCCCTGCCGGACAGGTGCTGGGCAGTGAGGGGCAGTGTGTATGGCCCCGGCAGTGCCCCTGCCTGGTGGATGGCACCCGCTACTGGCCTGGGCAGCGCATCAAAGCCAGCTGCCAGCTGTGCATCTGCCAGGATGGGCGGCCCCAACGCTGTCGGCCCGATCCAGATTGTGCTGGTGAGGCCCCACCCTTGACCCTTCCCGAGGGGTCCTTGTCCCCTCCCAGACTACCCAGCTGGGCACCCAGCCCTCCTCTGACCCCTGACTCTTGGTTCTCCCGCAGTGAACTGTGGCTGGTCATCCTGGTCCCCCTGGGCTGAGTGCCTGGGCCCCTGCGGGAGCCAGAGCATCCAGTGGTCCTTCCGGAGCCCCAACAACCCCCCCCCTCTCGGGCCAAGGTCGCCAGTGCCGGGGCATCCACCGCAAGGCCCGCAGGTACTTGCACCCACCTCAGGGACCCACAGAGACCTTTACCTCTCACCTCCAGCGCCCAGGTAGGAAGCTGCTGGTGTGCCCTTTCTTGAGATACTTCCACAGCTACCATGGACTCCAAATGAGGAACCTCTCCTACTCTGAGCCCTATTAGTCTAAACACCAGGATTCCCAGCGCCTCTTTGGGGGAATATCTGGCCTTCTTCTGCATCAGTTTTAGGCTCTCAAGGTCCAAAAGAGGGGTATAGGGAGCCCACAAGTCTAGGGGCAAGTATGGGTCCTCTGGTTTGCACCCTGTGCCTCTGAAGGTCGCTGAAGGGAGGTACTGAGGGGGTGAGCCAGATCTGCCCACCACGCCCCCTCTGAAATGGGCTCCACTGGCTAGGGTCTTGGCACAGATTGCTTCCACACCCCTTTCTTGGGCCAGTTGCAGTTTCTGGGGTGCAGGGCTGGGAGTCAGGAGATAGGGAGACCAAGCATCGCAGCTGGTCCAGGACTTTTCCCGGTTTTATCACTGAAAGTCCCAAGTCCTGGGAGACCGCTCACTCCGGGCACACCAGGACGGGCTGGTTGCCTAGGCGAGCCCACTCACCCGGCAAGTGGCGGCCCTTCTTCCAGGTGCCGGACGGAGCCGTGTGAGGGCTGTGAGCAGCGGGGCCGGGTCCGCAGCGTAGGGGAGCGCTGGCGAGAGGGCCCCTGCGGAGTCTGCCAGTGTCTGCACAACAGCACCGCGCGCTGCTCCCCCTACTGCCCACTGGGTGGCTGCCCCCAGGTGAGGGGGCATAGGGGCCTGGGGGCGGGGCAGTGGGAGGGGCATTGTGTAGCGGCCAGGGTTTCCAGCGGCCCGATAGGCTGGGTCGGAGGTTGGCAGGTGGCCGGCTCAGCTTGTCCAGCCTGACTCTTGTGTCCGCAGGACTGGGTCCTGGTGGAGGGAATGGGAGACTCGTGTTGCCACTGTGCCCTCCCTGGTGGTGAGTGGGTCTGGGGAATGGCAGGGAGGAGGATGGTGAGGGCTCAGAGGGAGCCCCAGGTGGCAGCATTGAGCGGGGTGGGGGGGAGGAGGGGGGATCCGTGGCTACCCCAGCCCCGGCTGGAGGGAGCCTGAGTCCTGGATACTGGGGAAGGAAGGGGCCCTCTGGGTGGAAGGGCTTGTCTCTGTCCTCCTGAGATCAGGTCTCTTCTGTCTTTTTTGGGCTAGAATTCTGCCTCCTCGTCGAGGGTGCTTTCTTTTCTCTGGTTCAGCTGGGTCAGATCTGGTTCCTGGCCTTTCTCCTAAGAGGAACCAAGACAGAGTTCAACTTTTTCAAGAGTATTTTTGCTTGGAAACTGAGTTATAAACGAAACAGAAAAACACAAAGGCTTGAAAGTGAATGCGTTTATGGGTCTAGATTCCTGCTCCTAAAAGTGCACCTACAGGCTGCTGAGGTTACAGGAGGGCCAGCACTCACAGTTGTACGGATTGTTCACTGTGCAAGTTGGCAAGTGGGAGCTAGACTCCAGCCCACAGGGGTGCTTCCATCCAGAGATACCCTTTTCTAGTGCTCAGAAAGGTCTTCTATTTCTAAATATTCAGTGGAAGTGAAAACCCCCAGTTCATGCCAAGGGAAGGAGAACAGGCCTTTCCCAGCTGGGAGGTTGTTCTGGGGGCTCCTGGAAAGTCCTGAGGGAGAAAGTGCTGCAAGAGGTGGGGAGAGGCCTGGGTGTGGGGCTTGGGGCTAGTGTGAGCCTATCTGCAGGTCTCTCCCTCTTGAACCTTGAGTCTCCCCACACAGGTGAGAACCAGACGATCCTCGCCATGGCCACTCCTGCCCCTTCTCCAGCCTTCAGTCCCCAGATCGGACCCCGTCTGGTCACCTACGTTCTGCCTCCACCTGGAGGTGAGGGCCACATGCGGTTGTAGGTCAGAGAGGAATTACCACCCAGGGTTTGCCCAGCCTAAAAGAGGAGGCAGGAACGCTGCAGTTTATCCCTGCCTTCCATGGGGAGGATGGTTAGCCTAAGGATCTGGAAGTCATCCTGGCTTAGGTTGCCTGTTTGACTCTGCTCTCTCTGGACCACCCTTCCAGCCCAAGTCGAGGTCAACCATGGGGCCCTTTGCATCCCTCAGCCCCCCTTGTGACTTCCTATGTCCCTGGCAGGCACCCGCCACCCTCTTCCCTTGCACTCCAGCCCCTCTCTCTTCTGCACCCAGACCCCTGCTATTCTCTGCTGGGCCTGGCCGGACTTCCCAAGGAAAACCTGCAGCTGGAGCTCCCCACCGAGGCTGCCCTCTTGGGGGCTCCCACCAGGGGGCCTGGCTATCGGGGCGGGAGCACAATCGAGAACACTCGCACTCAGCGGCACACTCTGCCCCCCTACCTGCAGCTGGACCTGATGCTGCCCAGGAACCTCACTGGTCAGTGCGGTGGGGGCGGGGCAGGAGGGACTGGCGGTGATGGGGGGCGGGGCTGGGGGACGGGGCGGTGATGGGGGCGGGGCTGGGGCTGGGCGGTGATGGGGGGCAGGGCTGGGGGGGACCGGGGCGGTGATGGGGCGGGGCTTGGGATGGGGTAGTAATGGGAGGCGGGGGCTGGGGTTCACTCTCTCAGCTCTGACCCCCTCCTCCCCCTCGCCCCCTCCCTCCCCCCGGCCCACGCTCTAGGCATCATAGTGCAGGAGACTGGGTCCTTGGCCTTGCTGCAGTTCAGCACTGATGGTCTACACTGGCACAACTATAGTGACATCCTGCCTGGCATCCTGCCCCCAGCCAAGGTACTGCCACTCGAGCCTCCTGGGCCAGTGACCCACATGCCTCTTTGCGAATCCCACCGTCTTTGTCCCCAAGGGCCTTCCAGTGTCCCCGAAGAACATTCTTATATTGGAGGCTCGTTGAACACCTGTCATTAGCAGGGCGTCAGGAGCTATCCAAGTGGCTCTGGCGTGGGGCAGGTGTGCAAAGCTCTGTGGAGGGAGGGGAGTCAGGGGACATCAAGTTCACTGAGGATTTCAGAGGCCATGTCAAGAGCAGCTGGGACCCAGCCCTGCCCTGGGGGTTTACATCCTCCCCAGGGAGACAAGCCTCACGAAGCAGGAGGGATCAGTCTACACCATGTGTTCACTCTTAATTCTTTTTTTTAAGGTTTCCCCCCCCCCCAATTTTTAATTTTATTTCTTATTTGAGAGAGAGAGAGAGCACATGCATGTGTGCAGAGGGGTAGGGAGGGAGGGGCAGAGGGAGAGAGAGAGAGAGAAAGAGAGAGAGAGAGAGAGAGGGAGAATCTTAAGCAGGTTCCACACTTAGCGAGGAGCCTGATGAAGGGCTTGATCCCATGACCCTGGGATCGTGACCCTGAGTCAAAATCAAGAGTCTGCCACTCAACCAGCTGAGCCATCCAGGTGCTCCTTCCCTCTTGATTCTTACGGGGCACTAGCCAGGCCCTGGGGACTCACCAGCAGGCACAACCTGGCCCCTGCCCTCAGGGCACCAGGACCAGAACCCACAGCCTTGAGGGACCCTGGTGATTAATGCCAGGAGAGCATGCTTTTCATGCCTTGACGGCTGGGGGACTCGGATTGGGCGGGGGCACTCAGCAGGGTCGGGTGGCAGTCCGGAGAAAAGGCAGGTTCGGGTCTGGTGAACGGTCACCCCTGTTCTTGCAGCTTTTCCTTAAGAACCTGGATGAAGTGGCCCCCACAGTGTGGATGTTTGGCCAGATGGTGCAGACTCAGCATGTCCGGGTGTGGCCCCGTGTCCCCCACAGTGACACCAACCACAGCACCTCCCCGTGGGTGGAGCTGCTGGGCTGTGAGCCAGGTATGGGCGGGGCTGGCAGTGGGATCGGCGGGAGTGGGAAGAGGGGCGGACAGGAGCCCTCAGCCCTCCCCTCCCACCAGCGTCCCCGCTGGTGGCGCCCCTGTGCCCAGGGGCTGGGCACCGCTGTGCCAGCGGTGAGTGTGCCCCAAGGGGAGGCCCGTGTGATGGCGTGAAGGACTGTGAAGATGGCTCTGATGAAGAGGGCTGTGTGCCCCTGCCCGCGGGCACTGGCAGGTATGGGTGCCCAGCTCAGCCTTGGAGGGGTCAGCCACGGGAGAGATGTCCTGCACTATTTCCCTGGCCTTGCGTGCTGTGTTGGTGCAGCTGGGTGCCTTTGGAGGCCCCTTCCCACCACGGGATTCTAGGATCCTCTGCCATTTTCCTAGAGTCTGGAGGTCACTGGTTCTCAAAATGTGGCCCCTGGACCAGCAGCAGCAGCAGCATCACCTGGCAGTTGTTAGCAATGCAGATTCTCAGGCCCGAGCTCCGCCGGGCTGAGCCGGACACTCGAGGGTGGGGCCCAGAAATCTGTTTTACAAGCCCTGCAGGGGGGTTAATACGTTGAAAACCACTGGGATAATGTCTCCTTTGTCTAGTCTTAGTGGGCGTGCCCTTTTGGAGTGCCCCAGCCCTGCCCTGCCCTGCCCTGGGCCCACCCTGGGAGCGCTGACACCCCTGCCTGGGTGGTGGCTCTGAAGCTGGGAGAACCCCTGGAGTCCCTTGGTTATTTTTCTTCCCAGAGTCCGGTCCACAGCCGGGACCCCAACTCTCTCCTCCACCCTGCCCGGACAGCTGTTCCCCCAGCCCAGCAAGGTGAGTGGAGAGCTGTAGGCCCAGCAGGTGGGGTGTGGGGCATGGGGAACCTTGGTCCCAGGGCCTCAGCAGCCACGTTCCCTCGCCCTGCACTCTCCCTCTCTTCGCACCTTCAGCCAGCGCTGCCTCCCCACGTGTCCCTGGTCTGCTCTCGCAGTCCGCTTCAGCCCGTGAGCCTTCCGGGGGCCAGCCCGGTGCTGGACTGGGGGCTGGAGGTCAGAGGGGCAGAGAAGCACAGGGCAGGTGCCTGGCCTGGAGGAGTTTGGGAGACAGGAGAGGCCTTCACCCCCAGGTGGCAAAGTTATGCCCACAGGGCTGGAAACAGGGCATCAGACACTCAGAGGTGGGAAAAGCCTTACTTGTCCCCAGGGTCCCCAGAGGCTTCCTGGAAGAGGCTTGAAGGATGGGGCATCTGAGACAGTGGGGTCTGCAATGTGGAGATGAAAGGTGGACACTCTCCCTCTGGAGAACAGCCTGGTCAGGGACCCAAGGGGAGAGCGACCATAGTGCTGAAGCCCATATGTGTGGATACTGGGGGGAAGATGGGGTTTGGGGGGGCAAGAGCAGAAGCAGAATCCTAGGTGGGTCAGCGAGAATAGCCCCTGGGTGTCAGCCCGGAGGTGTTGTAGGGAAGTAAGTCTCCACCCCCCAGCTGTGCCCTGTGCTGCAGGGACAGGGGAGGGGCCATGGGACATAGGTGCATCCCAAAGGCAATGAGAGCTAGGTCCCTATTCTCAGGTGGAACTGCCCTCGGGGCCCTGCGCTGTATGGGCAGCTGACCCCTCTCCCTCTGCAGGGTCTGGCAGATGCAGAACACTGGCGTCCCTGGCGAGGGTCATCTGTACCCCCCACAGGTATGTACCCAAACTCTAAGCCCCATCCCCAGCCCCCCACCCTGCCCACCCCTTCAGGGCGAGGGCTATTACATCTCGGCATTCAGTCTCCTGACACCTGACATCCCTAAGTGGAGCAGGATTGCTTCTAGAAGGAATACTTGGTCACCGTGGAGGACACCTTGGCTAAATCCTGCCCCTGCCCACCCTCCCGGACTGTAGGGTTGGATCCCCCAGACTGGTTCCCAGGGCTGAGCGTGTGCCCTGAAGTATGGTTGCCTTCTCCAGACCCCTGGCCAGGACAGGGGCTCCCTGGGGCTACGGGGTGCTGTCTGGCCCTGCCTGTGCCCCCTCTGTTCACCTATGGATGCAGCCACGTACCCCTTTCTGAAGGGTTTGCTGGCCACGCATGTCTCTAAGTGGGCACAGGGAACATGGGGTCACCAAGTTAGCATGTTCCTAAACTGGACAAGGAAGGGGCTCCCTGAGGGTCATATACCAGCCTCCCTGGTATATGGACAAGGACAAGGACAAGGAAGGGGCTCTCTGAGGGTCATGTACCAGCCTCCCTGGTATATGGACAAGGACAAGGACAAGGAAGGGGCTCCCTGAGGGTCATGTACCAGTCTCCCTGGTATATGGACAAGGACAAGGACAAGGAAGGGGCTCCCTGAGGGTCATGTACTAGCCTCCCTGTGGCTGCCTGACTTTTCACCTGCACGTTAGCCTGAGGAGAGCTGTCTTCAGAGCAAGGCCGGAAATGGGCGGGGCTGTCAGCTGGCTGTGGCTTGGCTCTGACCTCCTCTTTTGGGAGATGTTGGCTTGCCTCACCACCTCCCTGGGCTCTGTTTTTCCATCTGTAAGAATAAGAGGTCTAAGTTCGACCCCTTCCCGTGAGTTCCAGCGAAAGTCATCCAGGAGCCCGGCTGGCCCGTCCTTCTGTGTTTTTTGTGAAAAGCAGACGAAGCAACTTGTACCATCGCTTGAATCCGCAAGATGCAGGCTATGTGATGAATTCTAACGTCACGCTGAGTCTGGTTCTCGAAAACCGGCTGTGTCATAACGTTAATCCTTTGTTGGGCAATGAGAATCTCGAACCCCCTTTTTGCTGTAGCTGCCAGGAGGTCATCGGGTGCAGACTTGAATGTCTCATTGTGCTGTCGGTTCCTCTTGGAAGCTGCCGTGTGTGGCTTCTTGAGAGTAGGGTACAAATCTCAGCTTGACACTAAGCGCTTTTGTGCTTTCATTTAAAACCCTCTTGTGCTCCTTGGACTACCAAGTTCCACCTCATTTGTGGTCTGAAGTCCCTCAAAAGGTGTGGTGTGGTCTGTGCTCAACCCTGCACCACCCAAAGCCTGGATACCCCTTTGGAGAACCCATTTCTGCTTCATCTCACGGAAGGGGAGCTGGAGGGCCTCACCTCTCTCCTTCTGCACCCACAGGGAAGGGGCCAGTGACCCAGGTCCCAGACTCCGAGGCTCCTCGCTTGAGTCCTCGGGAATCTGTGCAGACCATGACCACCCCTCCCACCTCCCAGCCTGAGGCCAAGGCCCTGAGACCAGGAACGACAGCCATGACAGAGCTCCCCCTGCACCCCATGAGTCCAGTGGCCCCTGCTGGTAAGATTCTACCTTCTTCTGCCTGCTAAACCTATGCATCTGAACAACTCCCCGTCGGAGAAACAGGCCCCTGGAGGTTAGCCGCTTTGCCCAAGATCCCACAGTGTAAGGTCAGAGTTTTGGTAGGATCAGGCCTAGGACCAAGTCTCCTGATGCAGTTCAGTGTTCTTCCATTATCCCAAGAGAGGCGGGAAGTGGGGGCACACACACCAGATGTCAGGAGGAAGGAGACTGGGGGCTGAGGAAGGGGGGATGTGGTGGGCAGGTGTCCAGTCAGCTGGCCGCGATGGTGCCCACAGGCCAGAGTGTCGCCCCGCCGCCCTTCCCACCTGTGCAGTGTAGCCCAGGCCAGGTGCCCTGTGAGGTGCTGGGCTGCGTGGAGCGGGAGCAGCTGTGTGATGGGAGGGAGGACTGTCTGGACGGCTCCGATGAGAGGCGCTGTGGTGAGTAGGGGACCCTGCAGGGCTCCCCGGAGGGTTTGAAGTCATGTGGGTAGCAGTGACCAGAGGGCTTTAGGTTTGGAGAAGTCTCTGCCCCCTATTCCTGGCTCATATGGGAAGGAACTGTGAGGGGCTAGGGGTAGCAGAGAGTGAAAAGAGCCTGAGTGGGTAAAAACAGCTAGGAATGTGTGTGTCTTTGGGGATGGTGACGAGGGCAAATGCAGTAGGTCTTAGGTCATGGCTTGTTTCATAAACCCTGTCTGATTTTTGAGGAGACTCATCTAACCATCTATCTATCCATCCATCCATATATGCATACATCCACCCACCCATCCATCTACCTACCCACCCATCCATCCATTCATCCATCCACTTATCCATCCATCTATCCATCCACCCACCCATCCATCTACCTACCCACCCACCCATCCATCTACCTACCCACCCACCCATCTATCCACCCACCCATATATCCATCCATCCATCCATCCAAAGTAGATCACTATGCTCAAAGCCTACTCTCTCAATCAGGGAAGGGCCACCCCAGGGAGCATGCATTCAGGAAGAGGTTACCCCAGGGAAGGAACTGTTGTTCTAGACAGCTTGATGTCTTTCTAGACCCCCCATGAGCCATTAACAAGCAAAGAGGCTGGGTGAGAGCCTGTGCAGACCAGAGCCCATGATCTCCCCCTCACATGTAGACAGAAGGCTGTACTGAGCGTGGGAAGCTTCAGGAGGAAGGAGGGGCAGGATCTGTGGTTGACAAGTGTGTTCTGCTTTTGGCCCGAGGTTGAAGGGGCTCAGTGTATCACCCAGTCAGGAATCACTTATGTGGCTCCCTTCCCCTCACCTTGCTGGCAGCGAGTGCCGCGCCCTTCCCGGTGCCCGCCACGGCCCTGCCTGGGCTGCCGGCCTCGAAAGCCCTCTGCTCCCCAAGCCAGCTGAGCTGCGATAGCGGTGAGTGCCTGCCGGCCGAGCGACGCTGTGACCTGCGGCCTGACTGCCAGGACGGCTCTGACGAGGACGGCTGTGGTACGGACCTGGCCAGGGGACACCTCTGAGGGCCCCGCTCCTGCACGAGCCCCCTCTGAGTCCTGCGCACCCATCCCCTTGCAGTGGACTGTGGGCTGGCGCCCTGGTCTGGCTGGAGCAGCTGCAGCCGCAGCTGTGGGCTGGGCCTCGCCTTCCAGCGCCGGGACCTGCTGCGGCCTCCCCTGCCTGGGGGCACCTGCCCGTCCGATAGGCTCCGCAGCCAGCCCTGCTTCGTGCAGGCCTGCCCAGGTGACTGGCACCCAGGCCTCCTCAGGACCCCGCCCCCCCTGCCCCCGGAAGGGACACCTGGGGTGGATTCCTATCCGAGATCCACCTGGGGGAGTGCCCTTGCGCTCTTGGGGACCCCGGTGTCTGGGCTCCTCTCCACGACTCTAGGGGGACAGCCCCTTCTGAAGTCACAGCCTCGTACCTCCAAAGGGCTTAGGAGGAAGGCTGCCCCTGGCCTTGCCCTTTTTCCTGCCTGAGTGGCCCTGGATGGGTTCCTACCCTCCTCTAGTGTGGGGACTGGATGGGTAAAGTTGTTTCCACTTCAGAGTGAGGGTGTTCCCAGGCTGTGCCTGAGGCCTCATAGCCCTTGTGTTCTGTAGGTGCGAGGGAGTAGTCCCGACCTTGCCTCTGCTCCAGAGAGGGGTTTCCCACACCTGGTCTCCTAACCTGGTTTTTTCTGCTGCCACCAGGAGGAGCCCCGCTCCAGTCTCCCCACTGCCCCAGCCCTTTTCCAGGGACCAGAGCCTTCATCCTGGGAGGCACCTAGAGATCTTTGCTCAAGTCCCTCCACCAAGGGGAGGTTTCCTGGGACAGGAGAAGAGCCTGTTGAGTCCCCGTGGTGCTGCCCTAGGCCACCTAGCTGGCCACCACGCAGGCCCCTTCTCTACCCTGCCACCTTGCTTTCTCCAGTGCGGTCTGAGTCTCCTTGGGCTCACCTGGTCCGCCTCCATCCTTTCTTCCCCCCACAGTGGCTGGGGTGTGGGCTGTGTGGGAGGCCTGGGGGCCCTGCAGCGTCTCCTGTGGGGGTGGCCACCGAAGTCGGAGGAGGAGCTGCGTGGATCCTCCGCCCAAGAATGGTGGTGCTCCCTGCCCTGGGGCCTCCCAAGAGCGGGCACCCTGCGGCTTGCAGCCCTGCACGGGTGACACAGGTGAGGGAGCAGGGCTGGGCAGGGGCATCCAGGGATGGAGCCCTGTGGGGGTGGGGCTGTTAGGGAAGGTCACCGGGCCTCCTGCTACCCGCCCCACCTAGTGTCCCTCTCCCACCAGACTGTGGGCTGGGCCGTGTTCACATCAGTGCTGAGCTGTGCCAGAAGGGGCTGGTGCCACCATGTCCACCGTCCTGCTTGGATCCTGAGGCCAACAGAACCTGCAGTGGACGCTGTCTGGAAGGTGAGGCACACCCAGCAGTCAGGGTGCGGCAGACAGAGCCCTCGGGAGGAGGATACTCACCAGCCTTTGGTCTCCAGCCTCCCTGCCCCTCTCACCAGCCTTCGGTCTCCAGCCTCCCCGCCCCAATGCCCCCCTGCGTGGGGCTGAGTGCCCTCCTGCCTCCACCCCAGGATGCCGCTGCCCCCCTGGGCTTCTCCTCCATGATGGCCGCTGCCTGCCCCTCTCTGAGTGCCCTTGCCTGGTGGGCGAAGAGTTGAAGCAGCCGGGGGTGCCCTTCCTCCTGGACAACTGCAGCCGCTGGTGAGGATGTCTTCTGTGGCAGGGAGTGCCTGGGTCAGGGGACCAGCCCCTCTCCACCCCCCCCCTTCCCAGTCCTGACCTCCTCGGCCTCTCCCTCCCCTGCAGTGTGTGCGAGAAAGGGGCCCTGGTGTGCGAGCCCGGGGGCTGCCCTGTGTCCTGTGGCTGGTCAGCTTGGTCCTCCTGGGGTCCCTGTGACCGCTCCTGTGGCTCTGGAGTGCGAACTCGGTTCAGGTGTGCAGGACGGAGCCATTGTGGCGGGGGGAGGGGGCAGGGAGAGGAATATGGGAGAAGGAAGGGAAGGGGTGCTGGAGGGTGGAGAAGGTGACAGTTGGAGAACAGGTGACCGGGAAGACAGGAATGAGGGCAGGCAGAGGAGAGCGGGTGCCCAGGCTGCCTATCCCCCCCAGGTCCCCTTCCAACCCTCCGGCTGCTTCTGGGGGTGCCCCGTGTGAAGGCAACAGGCAGGAGCTGCAGGCCTGCCACGTGGAATGCGGGACAGGTAGGTCAGGAGCCCGGATGGGGGCCTGCTACTCACCCCCCAACCCTCATGCCTGCCTTCCTCCTCCCAATTCCCACCCTGGGGACAGGGCATGACCGATTGGGCCGCTGGCCACCCACATGGAGTCAGTGCGGCCTTCTGGTCCAGGAGGCAGCCCCAGAAGGGCCCATGATGCATGGGGCTTTGTCGGGGACAAGACAGAGGGTGGGGCCCAGGCGGCACCCCCCTCCCACATGCCCAGCACAGGCTGGTCTTGGGGGGCCGGGGTGTCCTGAGAGCAGGAGAGAGCTTCACTGGTCCTGCTGGCCGAGTGAGTGAGGGTGGGGCGGGCAATCAGGAGCACACAGATGCCAGATGAGGGAGCCCAGGCTGTTTCCCTCTTTCGTGGCCCAGGGTGTCCTCAGGCAGAGCAGGTGACGGCAGAGGTCTCTGCAGGCAGATGGGACAGAGGCGAGAATAGGAGTTGGGGGTGCGAGCATGGGTCTGTGGGGTCTGGGCCAGGCTCTCATAGCAGAGGAGGGAAGGAAGGGGAAGGAATGGCTGCTGGTGCACCGACAGGTGTCTTTGGCGACTGGGGTTTCTAACATGGAAGAGAAATGAAGGATAGGCGTTTAGAAGACTCTGGATGAGTTGATCTGGGGGAAAATGTGAGGGTGGGTGGTGGACATGAGGTGCCAGCCGAGCCCACAGGTAGAGTGTGGCCTGAGCTGGAGCTTGGCTGAACAGGAGCTGTGCTTCGAGAGAGAGGCCTGGGCCTGGAGGTTGGGGGGGGGGGGGGGTCCTACCTTCCACTTTCGAGGGGCAGAGGCTTCTCAGACCTGACCCGGTCTCCCTCCCAGCTCTGCCAGGAACCCTGTGCAGAAGGCCTGTCCTTTTCTCCTCCAGAGACGCTGGGCTGGACGCTCTGGGAGCCCTGGTCCTCCTGCTCCAGGAGCTGCCTTACCCTTGGAGGAGACCCTGGGTGGCGCAGTCGTTCCCGGCTCTGCCCCAGCCCCGGGGACACCTCCTGCCCAGGAGAGGCCACCCAGGAGGAGCCCTGCAGCCCCCCTGTGTGCCCAGGTGTGCCCCCTCTGTCCCTGGAGTGGCCTGGGCACTAGGGTGGGATGAGGAGCAAGGCAGAAGAATGACCCCTTGGGCACCTGGGGCAGGGAGGCTAGAGCAAACCTATTGTCCCGAAGAATCTCCTCCACCCCCAGCCTGTGATTCACAGGGTGGGCCGGGCCTGAAGGGACCTTTGGGACAGTCCTGGAGGTGTGGCCCTCCTGCACCCCACCCCCTACCCGCACCTTTGCCGGTGTCCGTGATGACGAACTTGGCTCTTCCTGACAGCGCAAAGCATCTGGGGTCTGTGGGCTCCCTGGTCCACCTGCTCAGCCCCCTGTGATGGGGGCATCCAGATTCGTGGGCGCAACTGCTCCGGCTCCACCCCTGGGGAGCCCGAGTGCCAGGGACCTCACAGCCAGACCAGGGACTGCAACACGCAGCCCTGCACAGGTGCCAACCTCCCCCTAACCCTTGCCGTTCTCTACCCAGCCACGTCCAGCCAGCCCCCCGGGGATTTTGACCTCTCTCCACCCCACCTTCTCACATCACTGACCTCTGGCTCCAGGTCAGGCCATACCCTGAGCTAAGAGACTCCCGGATTTCCTGTGTCTCCCTCCTCTGGCTCCCATACCCTGGGGACCGGGCACTGGTCCCCAGTCTTTGCTCCTCCCTGCCCAAGGTCTCCTTCCCAGGCATGTGGCCGAGGAGGTCAGACTGGCCTCTGGGCAGAACCACTCACTGCAGGAATTTCGAGAAGCAGGGCCAGCCCTTCTTTAGAAGCCCTTGGCCCCATTCTCCCTGTCCTTTCTCCTTTGAGCCCCCACTCCTGGCCCAGGTGGCTTCTGTCTTCCTGCTCTATTTCCAAGGATATTTGTATTAAAGTCAGGCAAAGCTATGAATCTTTACTGGCAACCTTTCAGACACTGGAGCGAGCCTGCAAGGGAGGGGGAGTGGGAGGGGTTTCCCGTGGCTCCTCAGTCCTGCTCCCCGACCACGACCACCGGCATGTAGCTTCCCCTTGACCCCTCCATCCCCTGGCCCTTTCCTCCTGCCCATGCTGAGACCCTCTCTGTCTGCCCATCCAGCCCAGTGCCCAGGGGACATGGTGTTCCGTTCGGCGGAGCAGTGCCGCCAGGACGGGGGCCCCTGCCCTCAGCTGTGCCTGGCTCAGGACCCTGGGGTGGAGTGTACCAGCTTCTGTGCCCCCGGCTGCGCCTGCCCCCCCTGGCCTTTTCCTGCACAATGCCAGCTGCTTGCCCCGCAGTCGGTGCCCCTGCCAGCTGCACGGGCAGCTCTATGCACCGGGAGCAGTGGCTCGGCTGGACTCCTGCAATAACTGGTAAGCTGCCAGCCTGGAGTGGGGGATGGGGGGGGGAAGGGAGGCGAAGGTGGGGGAGGTGATTTGTGAAGGAAGCAGGGGCTGGAGAGGGTCTTCTACCCTCCCTTTCAGTCACCCCTGTTTCTCTTTCCTGGATGTTGAGATCCACTGGGTTTCTGCTCAAACACCTTGAAGCCCCCAACACTCCCAAGCTGACACCAGGCCCTGCTGGCGGGGACATGTGACCCCGCCCCGCCCCCACCCCCACCCCCGCCCCACCCTGCCTTGTGCTTCTCTCATTTTTCTTTCCTTTTCTTACATTTCATTTCATTTTCTCTGTTCTTCTTGTTCCTCTTCCCTTTTCTTCCCTATCCCCTGTCCATCCCCCGACCCCCCTGCTACAGTCCCCTTTGTGCTTCCTCTCCCCCACCTCTTTCTCTCTTTTACTTTTTCCCTCTTCGATTCTTTTTCTGGGACTTTCACATATTGGATGGGGGGGCAACTTGAACACGTTTGTTGGAGAAAAGCAAAAGGAGAGAAAAGCACACTGTTCTTTCCAAGAGGCTCACACTGGGGTGTACTCTTTCGAAATGGCTCCTACCTGGCCCCGTAGAGCTGCTCAAAGTCCTTTCCAAACTGTGTGATAAATACAAACGGAAAGGAAAGCACGTAAAGGTGACTCCTGGATAAAAGTGTGGGACAGAGGACAGCACAGTGCCTGGGGCATCAGGGAGCCCACGGAGGGTGGAGCTAGGCCGAAGGGCCTGGATGAGAATCCTCAGTCACCTCATGAAGCTCGAGGGGGCCACGGGGCTTTACTTTCTAGACCCTTCTGCGAGTTTCACTTCTGTGCCTTGAACTTCTGTGCCCGGCCTCGGTGGTGTGCCGGCCGTGTCCCCCTGGGGGCAGGTACACAGAGCTCCAAGGGGCGGGGCCTGACGGTGGCCATGATGGGTCCTCTCTCTGCAGCACCTGTATCTCCGGTGAGATGGTGTGCACCTCAGAGCCCTGCCCAGGTACCCCGATGCCCAGGAATCAGCAGTGGTGGGTCCTCAGGGACCACAGGGGATGCTGGCCTCTTTAGATCAACTCCTGGGGATGTCGATGGTGCCCCAGGGAAGTTGGGGACCAGGGATGACCTGACCTGGCTTCACACCCGCTGTGCCCCTCCCTGTACCCACCCTGGCAGTGGCCTGTGGTTGGAGCCCCTGGACCCCCTGGAGTCTCTGCAGCCACAGCTGCAACGTGGGCATTTGGCGGCGCTTCCGGGCGGGCACCGCACCCCCAGCTGCCTTCGGGGGTGCTGCGTGCCAGGGCCCCAATATGGAGGCCGAATTCTGCAGCCTGCGGCCGTGTCGGGGTGAGAGCTGGGACTGAGGTCCTCAGAATCCCCCAAAGAAGAGCCAGGAAACACTCCACTCACTCCCCCCTCCAGACCCCAAGAGCGGTACAAGGGCCTAGTGTAAAAGATGCCAGGAGGATGTCCCCAGAGAGCCCTGAGAGTCATTCCCTAAGAGGGGTCCTCCGTGGAGGCCAGCCCTGCTCCAGGCCAGGGAGGAGTGAGGTCTCCTGAGATGGGTTGTGATCCTGTAGGTTCGAGAAGGAAGGGGTCTGGGTGGAGGAGAGGGCTGTGGTGGGTGTGGGAGGTAGGGCCCGCAGTGACCTGGGCTGCCACTCCAGGTCCTCGTGGGGAGTGGGGCCCCTGGTCTCCGTGCTCCGTGCCCTGCGGCGGTGGCTACCGGAACCGCACCCGAGGCAGTGGCCCGCACAGCCTTGTGGACTTCTCCACCTGTGGTCTGCAGCCCTGTGCAGGTGAGGGCTGTCCCCACCTCCTCCACTGCTCCCGTACCCCCAGTAGTCATCCCCCCCAACCCAGGGCCCTGTCAGCCCCTCCCTGTCACCCCAAGAACCCCTCTCCCTGAGCTGCCATGCAGCCTGTGACCTCCCTGGCCACATCTAGAGCCGATGCCTCTCCTGGGTTAGGAGCCCGGGAAAGAGTTTACTGTGCCTGGGCTGGTTATCAATTTCTGTGACCCCAGGGCCGGTGCCTGGCGTGTGTCCCGGGGGCCAGCGGTGGCTGGACTGTGCCCAGGGCCCTGCCTCGTGTGCAGAGCTCAGTGTCCTGCAAGGGGCTGACCAGACCTGCCACCCTGGCTGTTACTGTCCACCTGGGACGTTCCTGCTGGTGAGTGTCTTCCCTGACCTGACCTCCCAGCAACCTGGGCAGGGGAGAACCAAGGGTATGGGGCTTGAGAGTTGAGGAAAAAGCACTGAACTCAGGGGTCATGGCTCAGCTCTGCCAGCAGCCAGCAGGTGACCCTGGGTGAGACACGGTCATGCTTCCCTGGACCTCTCTTTTCCCATTTGTGAAATGGTGATAGGTCTACGAGGTCTTTGTGATTCATGCCTCCTTGAGTGCTCTGTTGTCTTATGTTATCATTAGTCATTTATTGAGCACCTGTTGCATGCTTAGTCTTGCGATGGGGGCTCCACCATGGGGAGAAAGTAAAGTCCGCCCTCATGAAGCCTCTGGTCTGGGGAAACCAGGCCCAGAGTGCCTAGAATGGAGGTAGAACCATCCTTACACAGGAAGTGAGCTTTGCATACTGTGGAGCTCAAAATGCAGACTGGCGGAGACTGGGTCAGTGACAGCGGGCTTCCCGGAGGAGGTGATCCTGATTTGACTGTCAGAGATTGCAGGGGGTGGAGAGCTGGAGGCGGCACTGCTGTTGGAAGGCAGGGAAGTGAGGCGGGCGCAGTGGAATTTGGACAGAAGCTTGTGGGGTGGTGGGGAGGGTTTACAGGGATAAATTGCCGGAATGTGGGGTGTGGTTAAGGGGCCAGAGTCCAGCGGGGTCTGAGTTCAAATCAGACTCTTCTTCTAGCAGCCCTGTGACCTTAGGATGCGTGCTCCCGTGCCTCCGTTTCTTCATTTGTCAAGTTGGGGTAATAATGTGTCTGTTCATCAGGGTCTCTGAAATGGTGAAAGGGCCTCCCAGGGCCTGGCCCACACCTCACTACATTTGACTTTGAATCGTGTACTGATGGGTGGCAGTTTTGGTTTTTTTGTTTGTTTTTGTTTTTGTTTTTAATTTGAAGCATTAGCAACTTTTGTCCAAACTTCCTGTATGCATAATTTCCAAACTTCCTGTATGCATGATTTCATCGGTTTTAATTTTTTTGATGAAAACGTAGAGTTGTTGTTTTTTTTTTTAAAAAACATCGTTGCTATACGGATCACGTGTTTCGTATTTTGTTAGCTGATTTCATGGGCATTTGACAGTTGGGTCTCATGTCCTGCAATTGGAGATGGTCTTTTTCCTCCCAGAGATTGGGGGGGGGGGTCCATGCCCCTCCCCCACGGCTCCTGTAACTGCTGGCGCGGGTTTTCCACAGGGTGGTGACAGAGGTGTTTGTGGAAGGAGGCTGGGTGGCATTGGAGGATGGGAGCCTGAGGGGTGCTGGGTTCTGACTGCGGGGAGCGGGCCGGGCCAGACCCACCTGGAATCCAGAAGATGATGGTTTTTGATTCCAGAACAACGTGTGTGTGCCCTCCCAGGACTGCCCCTGTGCCCATGGGGGGCGCCTTTATCCCCCGGGCAGCGTGGTGCTTCGTCCGTGTGAGAACTGGTAAGACCCCCACCCCACCCGATGGTCCCGTGACCCGGGGGCACCCTGCTGTCCCTCCTCAGTGCTGGGGATGATGGCCTCCAGTGGGCCATCCCCCTGGGCCCACAGGCACAGCCGGTCAGCAACAACCTTTCTCTTCCCATCCGTCTCCATCTGCTGAGGCTGCAACAACCACACAGCAGACCCGGGGCTTGTCTTCTGACAGTTCAGGAAACTAGAAATCTAAGAGCAAGGAGTCAGCAGGGTGGTTCCTCCTGAGGGCCGGGAGGGAGAATCCATTCCAGAACCTTCTCTTCTGTGGTGGCTGGCGAGCCTTGGCGTCCCTTGGCTTGTAGCTGCCTTCCTGCAACCTGCTCAGGTCGTGATCTCATGGTTCATGGGTTCAAGCCCCGTGCTGGGCTCTGGGCTGACAGCTGGGAGCCTGGAGCCTGCTTTGGATTCTGTGTCTCCCTCTCTCTTTGCCCCTCCCCTGCTCATGCTCTGTCTCTCAAAAATAAATGAACATAAATAAATAAACAAGTAAATAAATAAAGACACCAGTCATATTGGACCGTAGTGCCCTCACTGTGACTTGCTCATCTCTATAAAGACATCGTTTCCAAATCAGGTCACATTCTGAATACTGGGGGTTAGGGCTTCAACGTGTGAATTTGGGGGAATACATTTCAGCCTGTGACAGAGCCTCCGAACTTCTGCTGTTTTCTTCCAGCTCCTGTGTTTCTGGGCTCATCACCAACTGCACCTCCTGGCCCTGTGAGGAGGGTGAGGAAGGGGCCTCGCACCTGACTGTGCCCCCTGCTTGCTCCCCACCAGGGGCAGAGTCGGGGGAAGGGAGAAGGGGTGCTCTGCCCAGGCCAGTGCCTCCAGCCTGTGCTCACTTCATCTTCTCTCTCTCGGCCTTTCCCTCGTCTGTACCCCAGGTCAGCCCGCGTGGTCCCCCTGGACCCCGTGGAGTGAGTGCTCGGCCTCCTGTGGCCCTGCCCGACGCCATCGGCACCGTTTCTGCACCAGGCCCCCCACCGCGGAACCATCCATCCTGGGGCTGCCGTCCCCACTGACCTTGCCTACACCTCTTTGCCCAGGCTCCGATGCTGAGGAAGAGCCCTGCCTCCTGGCAGCATGTGACCGTGAGTCCTGCGGTGCCAGGATGGTGCCCTCCATGCCCTGTGGATACCTGCTGCCTTGCGCCAGCTGGCCCCCAGCCTTGGCCGGCCCCTCCCCCAGCTGCCCTTTTGCTGTCATCCCAGGAGCTGGGGGCTGGGGTCCTTGGGGGCCCTGGTCCAGCTGTAGCCGGAGCTGTGGGGGGGGCCTGCGGAGCCGGATGCGAGCCTGTGACCAGCCCCCACCCCAGGGCCTGGGGGATTACTGCGAGGGGCCTCGGGCCCAGGGAGAGGCTTGCCAGGCCCTGCCATGCCCAGGTACCTGCCAGGAACGGGGCACAGGGGTCAGGGAACACTATGGAGAGATGGGCTGGGGTGGGAGGCACCCACATGGCTCTCAACCCACCCTGTCCCCTTCCCCAGTGACCAACTGCACCACCATTCAAGGGGCTGAGTACAGCCCCTGTGGCCCTCCCTGTCCTCGCTCCTGTGACGATCTCGTGGTGAGTCTGGCTCCCTCGGAATGCCTGCCTGACCTCTGGCCCCAAGCGTCACTTTGGAGGAGGGCAGGGTGCGGCTTTGGGTCATGACCTCTTTGGGCCTGGCACTGGTGAGGAGGGATGGGGTCAGTGCCCATCAGACTGGCTCCCCTTTGTTCCAGAGACCGTCTCAGGAGTGAACCTCACCCAGCAGCCCATCAAGCCTTTCTCAATTTAAACATTTTATTACAAAGATTCCATAAACACAGAGGGAGGGGAGATCATTCCATTACATCATCTCAAACACCGTGAGCCTTTTGGCGCATACACCCTGATTCTGAGTGTACATGTGCTTGTGTGTGAGCCTTCATGGAATGCCTGTCCAGGACCATGGAGAGGGACAGAGGCAGGCGCAGACAGGGTCTCTGACCCACGGAGGCTGCAGCAGTGTGGCGCGGAAGCTGGCCTGAATCAAGGATGCCGAAGGGACAGCCTTGGGGCCCTGTGCAGGGCCCTGTCTGAGAGGGTCAGGCAGGAGCTGCACAGGGTGAGCAGGGAGGAAGGAGGACAAGTGCCTGGCTCCCAGCTTCCCCAGGGGACCCCACCTCCTTCCCAAATGACCCCTCCCCCCCCCACCCCCCGCCCCACGCCACCTTTCCATTGCCCTGCTCCCTGCGTTCTGAGAGATGCCTCGGTTCCCAGGCACTAACCAGGTCCCCCATGGAACCCTCCACAAGATTCACATTTGGAGGACACTCCCACCCAGGGAAGCCCTTCGTGGGCTCTCCTCACCTGGGGAGGGGACACGATCGAAAGTGTTTTATTTTATATATAAAAATTTTTTTAATGTTTATTTTTGAGAGAGGAAGAGAGAGAGGGCAAGCAGGGAAGGGGCGGGGGATGGGGGGCGTGGGGGACAGAGGATCCGAAGCAGGATCCAGGTTCTGTGCTGGCAGCAGAGAGCCCGATGCAGGGCTCGAACCCACGAACTGTGAGATCGTGACCTGAGCCGAAGTCGGACGCTTAACTGACTGAGCCCCCCAGGCGCCCCAGAAACCGTGTTTAGAACATGATGACGACTGCGAACTGGAGAACCACACCTTCTGCCTCTGCACACCCCTCAGCCCCCTCCTTTGCCTCATCTTTCCCCTCCCTGCCCCTTCAGCACTGTTTTCTGCTGACCAGACCCCCCCCCCCACTTGTTGCTCCCCAGCACTGCGTGTGGCACTGCCAGCCCGGCTGTTACTGCCCTCCAGGCCAGGTGCTGAGTGCCGACGGGGACTTCTGCGTGCAGCCCAGCCACTGTGGCTGCCTGGACCTGCTGAGCGGGGAGCGGCACCGCCCAGGAGCTCGGCTGCTGAGGCCTGATGGCTGCAACTACTGGTGAGGCGGCCATGTGGGCAGAAAGCAGGTGCAAGGCTGAGGGTGGGGTGCGCCTGAGCTCTCCCGGGTCTCAGCTGCTCTAGGTTAGACTCCCACAATCCCCGAGGAGATGCGGGCAGGCACTCTGAAACTCTGGTCTGACGGGTGGGGAGACCGAGGCAGCCAGCTCTGTGCATCTGCTCTCTGGAAGACGTGGAAGGCTGGGTGTGTGCTCTGAGGGGAGGGCGGGGTGATAGGTATGATGTTCCTCCTCGCTGGCCGGCCCCCGTTAGCCGCACACTGCCTGTGGTCACACCCCAGTAGGACACACTGGTCAGCGACTTGCAGGGAGCCCGCAGGACACCCGAGAGGTCCCTGAATGGGACAGGGAGAAGGGTCTAGATGCTCTGGAGAATGGCAAAGGGGCATCCGAGAGCCTGAAGGGAAAGGAGGGCGTAGCGGTGAGGGGAAGGGAAGAGGCAGCCTAGGAGGGGTGCATGTGGAGAGCACAGGCAGGGCTGAGCTGCTGTCCCCCTTCCTGTGCCTGCATGCCCTGCCCAGCACCTGTTCAGAGGGGAGGCTGAGCTGCACAGACCTGCCTTGCCCAGGTACGTATGTCCCAGCTCAGGGGGAGGTGAGGAGAAGCGGCCAGGGTCACAGCGAGGGCTGGGACTGGGGAAGGGATGTCTGTGCCCCAGTGCCCTTCCATTGTCCCCTGCCGCAGTGCATGGTGGCTGGTGCCCATGGTCGGAGTGGACGGCGTGCTCCCAGCCCTGCAGGGGCCAGACGAGGACCCGCTCCAGGGCATGCGCTTGCCCCGCCCCTCAGCACGGGGGCACCCCGTGTCCCGGGGAAGCAGGGGAGGCAGGGGCCCAGCATCAGAAGGAGACCTGCCCCAGCTCGCCCGAGTGCCCAGGTGAGATGCCCCCACTTGTCTGCTCAAATCTCAATAGGCCGGGCACCTCCTAGGCCTCCTAGGGCAGTTGATGCTGTCTTCCCGGCACAGTGGACGGAGCCTGGAGCCCATGGGGACTGTGGTCTTCCTGTGACGCGTGCCTGGGGCAGTCCCATCGGAGCCGGGTGTGTATCTGGCCCCCCACCCCTGAGGGAGGCAGGCCCTGCCCTGGGGGCCACAGGCAGAGTCGCCCCTGCCAGGACAATTCCACAAAATGCACAGGTAAGGGCTTCTGTAGAGGTCGGGGAGGGTCCCTTGGAAGGCTTGGGAGACACGGGCTCTGGCCTTTGTCCCCAGTATACGCGTGCATGTCACTTTCTTTGAGAGGCAGCATTTAGATCCCTCACCTTGTGGTCCTGGGACAAGGTGGAAAGTCAGGCGGCTGGGGGTGGTGAGGCAGGAGGGCTTTCCCCCTGAGTCCTGGGATCCTGCAGGATGGGCCCCTGCTCAGCGTCTGCCCTCTCTGCTTCCTTCCCGCCACAGAGTGTGGGGGTGGCCAGGGTCTTCTCCCCTGTGGGCGGCCCTGTCCCCGCTCCTGTCAGGACCTGTCTCCCGGGAGTGCGTGCCAGCCGGGCTCGACGGGCTGCCAGCCCAGCTGCGGGTGCCCCCCTGGCCGGCTGTTCCAGGACGGCCTCTGTGTGCCTCCTGCCCTCTGCCGCTGCCAGTACCAGCCTGGAGCCATGGGTCAGTGCTTCCCTCCGTGTTCTCCCCATTTCTCCCGAGCACCGCGGTGCCCGCCGGCCTGGCCTCTGCCTGTCTGGCTCCGGAGCCCAGCCTGGGCTGCAGGATGTTGCTCCAGGCGTTAGTGTCTCATGCATCCCCCCACATCCCTGCTCCAGGCTGGGGCTTCCACCTCCCAGGCCCAGGATCTGGGGCACCCGTGGGGTGTAGGCTGATAGGGAGGGAGGTAGAAGGCAGTGGGATAGGAGGAAGGGTTGAGGGTGCGGGGCCCGCTGAGCTGTCTGGGGTCCCACCCCGACCCGTGCCCTCAGGGATCCCCGAGAACCAGAGCCGGTCAGCAGGCTCTGGGCTCAGCTCCTGGGAGAGCCTGGAACCCGGAGAGATGGTGACCGGGCCCTGTGACAACTGGTGAGTCAAGAGGAGCCGGGAGGGGGTGGGCTGCAGAGCCGGGCAGTGGGGGCTCTTGTGGGAGTTGGCCAGGGTGCTGTCTTCTGAAGCCCCCTCCCTTGTCCCCAGCACCTGTATGGAGGGCGTCCTGCAGTGCCAGGAGGTGCCCGGCTGCCCTGGGCCTGGGGTGTGGGGCTCCTGGGGCCCCTGGGAGGACTGCAGTGTTTCTTGCGGGGGAGGGGAGCAGCTCCGCTCCCGGAGGTGCGCCCGGCCCCCCTGCCCTGGGCCTGCCCGCCAGAGCCGCACCTGCCGCACCCAGGTCTGCAGAGGTGAGCCCCGGCCGGGGTCTGCCCTTGACGGGTTCCCATGTTGGCCTCTGATGCTGACTCATAGGTGCCTTTGACCTCTTCCGTCCCATCCCCCTACACTGCCCTTTCCCGGGGCCAGTGATGGGCATGTGGAGGAGGAAGTAGCCAGATTCAGGGAGGGGAGCCTGTGGGAGGGTGTGACATTGGCCCTGAGGGGCACAACCCAGGGAAGGTATTGTCTGCACAACTGGGGAGCTGTGGGAAGGTGGGTACTGGGGTGAGTAAGCAGGCCGCGGGGTGAGCACGGAAGTAGCCATTGAGGGCAGTGCAGGCCAGAGCTGGGCACTGACACGAGTGTTGTCCCAGAGGCCGGCTGCCCGGCTGGACGTTTGTACCGGGAATGCCGGCCCGGCGAGGGGTGTCCCTTCTCCTGTGCCCACGTCACTCGCCAGGTGGGGTGCTTCTCCACCGGCTGTGAAGAAGGCTGCCACTGCCCCGAAGGCACCTTCCAGCACCACCTGTCCTGTGTCCAGGTCAGAACCCACTCAGCCAGGAGCCCAAGACCCTCCCCTCCCTTCCCCTCCCCTGCCTTTCCTCCCCCTCCCCTGCCTTTCCTCCCCCTCCCCTACCTTTCCTCCCCCTCCCCTGCAGCTGCTCACCTCTGCAGACTCTGTGGCCTCTGGACAGCTCCCTGCTTCCTCACGTGACCCCAGGCAAGCAAGGTCCTGTGAGACTGTGTGAGTCAGGCAGGGGCCGAGCTCCCAGAGCAGATAGCTGAGGCCGTGCAGGCTCTGGATGTCGCTGGGTCCCTGGAGTGGGGAGCTTGTCTGGACTCCTGCTCTTCAGCAGCCGCTGTTCCTGGCTCTCAACTCCAGCACGGAGACACCCAGGACTGAGGTGTGGCCAGGTGCCCCCTCTGGCTTCTTGCCGCCCAGCAGCTGGCAGCCAAGGGCAGTGGCTCCCCATGCCATGCAGGCTGGGACAGGCAATCGTGGGTCCTCACGGTCCCCCTTTCCCTGCCAGACGCCTGTGGGGAAGCATACCCAACCTCCACTCTGCCTGGCCCCAGACTCCTCATCTCCCACTGTGGGGTCTGGACAGCAGGCCAGTGTCAGCTCTGCTCTGCCAAGCTCTATGGGCACATGGGGATTTCCTTCCCAGTCTTTAATCCTACCTAATCGTGAAGCCGGCGTCCAGGGGCTTCCCCCGGCCAGAGTTCCAGCCATACTCAGAAAGGCCTGAGCAGCCACCTGGTCCCATTTGCTTGACTTAGAGCTGATGACACTGAGGGGGCCCCAGGGAGGGAAAGGGACACACTGAGTCATGCAGTTATTGGCAAAGCTAGGGATCAGGCGTCTGATTCCTGGCTGAGGCCCTTTCCGCCTGAGTGCTCCCTCCAAGTCCTGCCCCCTGGGGGCCTCCTCTGGTCCTGCCTGTGTCCCAGCTGAGATCTGTATGCAGGAAAGCTCCTGGCCGTTACAGGTCTAGCTCAGAGGCCACTAGGCTCTCAGGTTCACACCCCTGACTCAGGGAAATGGCTCCCCTTGCTCCAGGGAATGCTCTTCTGGTGCCCAGAGCCCCCCTGAAACCTCACATGTCCTCCCCCCACCCCCTCGCCCAAGGAGGTGCAGAGGGCTGGCACCTGACCTGTGCAATTGCCTTTTCTCCTCCCTCCCACCCGCCAGGAGTGCCCCTGTGTGCTGACCGCCTTGCTGCTGCAGGAGCTGGGGGCTGCCGGCACTGACCCGGGGGCTCACTCACCCATTTTGGGAGAGGGCGGTCAGCCCCTTGGGCCTGGAGATGAGCTGGGCTCAGGCCAGACCCTCCGTACAGGCTGTAGCAACTGGTGAGGGGGACGGTGAGAGTGGGGGAGAGATTTGGAGTCAAGGGAGGGGGAGGCATTGGCTGCCCTGGCCCTGCCTGGCCTGGGTAACCTTGGCTGTGTCTCCTGTTCTTTGGGATGGAGACGCTTGTCAACACCCCTTTCTCTCAGGGTCTATCCTGCCCAGCCCCTCACCCCCATGCTGTTTCCCCAGCTCTTGTGTGCATGGGAGGCTGTCTTGTTCAGTGGGCAACTGCTCTAAGGCCGCTGATGGCTTCAGTCCCTGGGGGCCATGGGGCCCGTGTTCCCGCTCCTGTGGTGGGCTGGGCACCCGCACCCGCAGCCGCCAGTGTGTGCAGGCCTCACTCGCCCCGGGCAGCCAGGGCTGCCGAGGGACCCGCCAGGAGCTCAAGTACTGCCCCAGCCCAGACTGCCCAGGTGAGGGAAGTGGGAAGGGAGAGTCTGGCCAAATACACCTCAGCCCTTCCGTTGTCCTTTCCTGTCTCTGCCCATCCGAGTTGCTGTCTCTGGATCTCTCTTCCTTGCCTGCTAGCTCTATGTGTTTTTTCGATTCCGGTGTAACAACGTTTCTGGAGCTCTTGCCAAATGCACCACGCTGTGTGTGTTAGGGGGATAGTGAGGACTCTGACCTTGGAATCCAGGGGCTCAGATAACCCATTTCAGCATGTGGTGAGCCCTGTAGGAGGGCGCACATGCTATGGAAGATTGGGGAGGTTGAGAATTCTCCTGGAGGGTCGGTGTAGGAGGGCTTCCTGGGGAGGCAGCATGTGGGGTTTGAGGAGGGAGAGGACCTTGACAATCATTGGAGGGGAAGGAATGCCAGGTAGCAGGAGCGGCTTGAGCCAAGGCCTTGCTGCTATGAGGAAGTACTGTGCTTGGGGCCCAGAGGGTCAGTGGGAGACCAAGCTGACGAGGGGCTGAACCAGATAGCAATGGGTTTGGAACGTGGCCACCAGCCTCAGGTTTGGTCCTGGTGCGGTGCAGGCTCAGAAACACTGAGCAGGATTCTTCTTTGGCACAGGAGCTGAAGGGTCCACGGTGGAGCCAGTGACCAGCCTTCCAGGTAGCCAGACTCCTTGGGTCCCGGCCCCAGACTGCCTGCACCCTTGCACATGGCCTCCCTTTGGGAAGAACAAGCCCAGGGCCTCCTCCCTTCCCAGCCCTGCTTCCTGGGAGGCCTGGAGCCCAGGGTTGACTCGTCAGGAGATGCCCCTCCCCCTTCTCCCCTCAGGCGGCTGGGGCCCATGGTCTCCGTGGTCCCCGTGTTCTCGCACCTGCACAGACCCCGCTCACCCTGCTTGGCGTGGCCGCGCTCGCCTCTGCCTGGCAAACTGCACTGGGGGGGACACTTCACAGGAGCGCCCTTGCAACCTGCCCTCCTGCACAGGTGCGCCTTCCAGTCTTGACCTCTGACCCTGACCTATGTCCAAACCACGGCCATCCTGTCTAATCCCAGCATCCTCCCTCAAACAGCTCATTCTGGCTCCCAGCCCTTGTCCCACATCCAGCCCGAAACATCTAATACCCCTGAAGCAAATCCCGAGCTCTCACCCTGACACCTAATCGAACCTGTGTGTGACTCTGGACCTTGGGTGCTTTGTGTCAGCCCGGCAACTGTTGGGGAGCCACCGCCAGCACCCAAGAAAACCCTCACTTGTGTGTGTACTGAACAGTCCCCCCGAAATTCCCATCCAAATCCCTCAGTACCCTGTGAGTCTGTGAGTCTGGGGCGTAGTTGCCAAAGCCCCACAACAGCCAGTGTTAGATCCGAAACAGGAGCCCAAAGGTCTGGATGAGGTCACGGCTGGCCCTGGCAGACGAGGAGGTCTGCCCTCGAGCGGAGCGGGGCAGGCTCCAGCTCAGCTTTGTCTGGTCCTGTCCTGGCCCGCAGAGCTGCCCCTGTGCCCCAGCCCTGGCTGCGTGGCCGGGAACTGTTCCTGGACGGCCTGGGCCCCGTGGGAACCTTGCTCCCGAAGCTGCGGGGTGGGCCAGCAGCGCCGGCTGCGGGCGTACCACCCCCCAGGGCCCGGCGGGCACTGGTGCCCTGACATCCTCACTGCTTACCAGGAGCACCGCTTCTGCAACCTGCGGGCTTGTCCAGGTGAGGCCGGCCGCCGAGGACCAGGACGCGCCCTTCCCTGGCATCATGTGCCCCTGTGGCGCTTCCATCTCCGCGCATGACCCTGCCCCAGGTGCCTGGTGCGTGGGGGGCCCCCGCTGTCTGAGCCACATCCCTCACCTGGCCCTTCTCTTTTCCACGCAGTGCCTGGAGGCTGGTCACGCTGGAGCCCCTGGTCCTGGTGTGACCGGAGCTGTGGGGGGGGCCGGTCCCTGAGGAGCCGCAGCTGCTCGAGCCCCCCGCCCAAGAACGGGGGTGCCCCCTGCGTGGGGGAGAGGCACCACGTGCGGCTCTGCAATCCCGGGCCCTGTGGTATAGCGGTGGGGACATCCCGCACAGCTCTTCCCACCCCCACCTCTAATTGCGTTCTCGAGACACGTTGTGACGGAGACGCTCACTGGCCAGCTGAGAAAACCCTGAGGCCCGCGGGGGGTGGACGGTGGGATCTGGGCTCTGGGTGAGGACCTGCCCAGGGTGAGCTGCCCGTCCCCAGCTGCACTAGAACTCATTCTCGCCATCTTGTCCACCCTCCTGTTCCTGGAGAATCACCCAGCCCCCTCAAGGTTTTCGGAGGATTTGAGGGTTACGGTCGTGAGTGCACCTGCACCTGG
Source organism: Panthera uncia (assembly GCF_023721935.1). Classification (NCBI taxonomy): domain Eukaryota; kingdom Metazoa; phylum Chordata; class Mammalia; order Carnivora; family Felidae; genus Panthera; species Panthera uncia. The sequence continues at coordinate 156,515,623 of NC_064816.1, forward strand.
GATTGGGCTGAGCCAGACAGGCTCCTCCCAGCTTCAGCTCCTTCTGAGCTCACCGACCCTATGGACCTTGGTCCCTCTAGGGCCTTCCAATGCTATTAGGACACCCCCCCCCCCCACCGATCCCCTCCAGGTGAACACAAAGCAGCCACATAGGTGAGCATGTTGGCTTCTTAGATGCACAAATTTAGTCCAGCTCGACGACATTTATTGGGTGCCAGGCTAGGTGCCGGGAACCCCCAGGTAGGTGAGAGGAACTCCCTGTCACTCAGAATGTCCCCATTCCAGGGCCTCCCCAAGGCCCCATGTTTCTATGGGCACCAACATGGGGAGAAGGATGGGAGTACAGCTTCGTGGAGGTAGGAGTGGTTCCCAGGCAGGCAGGAAGAGGGTTGCTGGTGCTCAGGGCCCTCTTGACTCTGGTCCTCCCCATGTGCTCAGAGCAGGGCTGCCCAGCGGGCATGGAGATGGTCAGCTGTGCCAACCGCTGCCCCCGCCGCTGCTCAGACCTCCAGGAGGGGGTCGTGTGTCAGGACGGCCAGGCCTGCCAGCCGGGCTGCCGCTGCTCCGAGGGTGGGTGCTGCCCTGGCCCCTGGGCACGTCACAGTGACTCGGTGGGAAGGCAGGTGGGACCCCGGGTGCCTGCACAGCTCTGGAGGGCTGCCTCCCCGCAGGCTTCCTGGAGCAGGACGGAGGCTGTGTGCCGATCGGGCACTGCGAGTGTACGGATGCCCAGGGCCACAGCTGGGCCCCAGGGAGCCAGCACCGGGAAGCCTGCCGCACCTGCACCTGCCGGGCCGGGCGGCTTTCCTGCACGGCTCAGCCCTGCCCACCGCCTGCCCACTGTGCCTGGAGCCGCTGGTCAGCCTGGAGTCCCTGCAGCCACTCGTGTGGGCCTGGAGGGCAGCAGAGCCGCTTCCGGTGTGTATGGGGCTGGGCCAGGCTAGTGTCACCTCCCCCAACCCCGGTCTGCCATGCCTGGATGCAGTTTCCCTCTCTGATGCAGAGCTCCTGGATCCTGCCCCCCAGGGGCATGCCCACTCTGTGCCCTGGCCCCACCTTTGTCCCTGGTCATCCTTGCCTTTCTTTAGCCACCTCCACGCCCACCCCAGGCTTTCCCATCTGGTGTCCCACCAGGAGGTGGAGGAGCGATGAAGGGCCCTGGGCCATCACTCACCTTCTGTGCCCCGGGCCCCACAAAGGTCCTCCACGCCTGGCTCATGGGCTCCAGAGTGCCGGGAGGAGCAGTCCCAGAGCCGGCCCTGCCCTCAGCCCCCATGCCCACCCCTGTGCCTGCACGGTGCCCGCCTCCACACCTTGGGGGACAGCTGGCTGCAGGGGGAGTGCCAGCAGTGGTAAGTCTGGGCAGAGGCAGGGGTGGAGCGGGGACGGGGGCGGATGGCAGCGTCCCTGAATCTGGTCTCCTCCCTTCAGCTCCTGCACCCCGGAGGGCATCATATGTGAAGACATCGAGTGTGCAGGTCTGGAGTTTATGTCCCGCTCCCACCTCCCCCCACCTCTGTTTGCCGCGTGTCTCATATTTCCCTCCCACCCCTACTTCCAGCCGCCACCCCCTGTGCCACGGAGGTCCCGACCAGCCATCGGGACCTTCTCTGACCTTACTTGTGCCCTCCCACAGTACCCAGGGCTTGGACGCTGTGGTCCCCTTGGTCTGAATGCCCCGTCTCCTGTGGAGGTGGAAACCAGGTTCGCACCCGGGACTGCGTGGCCTCGGCCCCTCACCGCAGCGGCGCCCCCTGCCTGGGCCCTGGTACCCAGACCCAGAGCTGTGGACGGCAGCCTTGCCTGGGGCTGCTGGACGCCTGCTCCTGGGGCCCCTGGGGGCCCTGTTCCCGCAGCTGCGGCCCCGGCCTGGCCTCCCGCTCTGGGTCCTGCCCCTGCCCGCTGGCCAGAGCCGACCCCACCTGCAACAGCACCTTCCTGCACCTGGACACCCGGGCCTGCTACCCGGGGCCCTGCCTGGGTGAGTGTGCACAGGAAAAATACAGGGAGTAGCACGTTTTCCCAAACCCCAGATTCCCCCCCCCCCCGCCCCCACCTGAGATATCCATCTATCCCCCTGATATTTGATCTCGTTTCTTTCCCTTTCCCGCCATCTTTTCCTCTGAGCCCTTTGGGATGTGACCCTTGCTGCTGGGTGACAGGGAACACAGCGAATTAGGACTTGTGTGAATTCTTGGCTCCCTCTTGCCCTTTTCCTGCGCAGGGCGTTGGCCAGGGCTGGGATGAGAGTAGAGGGCAGGGGAGGGGCGGGGAGGGAGGAGAGAAGCTGGAGAGGCCTGGCTGGCATCCCCCCACCTTGGTCCCCAGAGGAGTGTGTGTGGAGCCGCTGGAGCAGCTGGACGCGATGCTCCTGTCGGGTGCTGGTGCAGCAGCGCTATCGGCACCAGGGACCAGCGCCCGGAGGGGCGGGGACGGAGGCGGGGCCCCCCTGCACACGACTGGACGGCCACTTCCGGCCTTGCCCCCTCGGCAACTGCTCTGGTGAGAACCCCGGAGCCGGAGGCCGGAGAGCCGAGCCCTGCCCGTGCCCGCCCTGACTCCCGCTCTCAGTGGCCCCGTGACCCCCATGCCTCACGTCCCACCCCTCCCCGCTCCACTGCGATCTCCCCACTTTGTAGCTGCAGGCCTTGTCCACTTGCGGCCGCTCCCAGGCCCAGAAGGTCTGGCCCACCTCTCGTTGTGGCCACCCTCTCCATCTCTGCCCCCCCTGGCTCCCATCTGCCAACCTCTGGAGCACCTGCCAGGCCCCTTCCTCCCCGCAGGCCCTATCCTCCGTGCAGCTACCTGGCTCTCCAAGCCCCGACCATCATGACCCTTCCCTAGAGACAGCCACAGGGGCCGAGTGGGCGCTAGACGGGGCAGCGCTGGTCAGTCCTTACCGGCAGCCTGGGGCCAGGCTTACACTCTTACGAGGAGGCCCCGAGGGTCCTTGATGGGACCATGCACTGTGTGCTCCAGGCTTGGGGCGGGGGCAGGTGGAGGGTGTCTCTGGGCTGCCCCCCCACCATCCTGCTGGCCTCTGTTCCCCCCCAGAGGACAGTTGCACACCTCCCTTTGAGTTCCAGGCCTGTGGCTCCCCCTGTGCCGGGCTCTGTGCCACGCACCTGAGCCGTCGGCTCTGCCAGGACCTGCCACCCTGCCAGCCTGGCTGCTACTGCCCTGAGGTGAGGGGTGGAGCCAGAGGAGATGCCCCAGGAGAAGCGGGTCTTGGCCCACACTCCTACCTTCCTTCTCTCTGCGATGCCTGTGGTGACACCCCTCCCCACAACGCCTCTTAAGGGTCCCTCACCTTCTGCCTCGTGCCCGTGTGCCCATCCATTTGCTCGGCAACATGCACGTGCCCCTGCTGTGAGCACTCACACTACTGGCACTCGGGGACAGAGATGGCTGCCACACAGCTCTGTCCCTGTGTCCCCTTCTGCGCAGGGGCTGCTGGAGCAGGCTGGGGGCTGCATTCCCCCAGAGCAGTGTAGCTGCCTACACATCACAGGAGAAGGAGCCAGGGTGACTCTGGCTCCCGGGGACCGCCTGCAGCTGGGCTGCAAAGAGTGGTGAGTTAAGGGGGCCGGGAGGCAGCGTCAGAGGGCTGGGGCCAGGGAATGGGGAGGCAGGTGGCCCCACAGGGAAATTACCCTGGCCTGGACCCAACCCCAACCTCATCCTGCTCCAAATGAGCCCAGAGCTCAGGCCACCCCTCCGTGAGCCCCACCAACCACCTCTCTGGACTGAGTCTGGTCTCCCCAGTCTTACCCCTCCCACCCCCTCCCACAGTGAATGCCGGCATGGGGAGCTGAAGTGCACCAGCCAGGGCTGTCAAGGTAACGCTGCCCTGGAGAGACCCACTGTCCCCATTTGCCCAGGATTGGAAGGTTTCCTGGATCTGGGACCAGGACAGTCCCAGACAAACCGGGATGTTTGGTCACCCTCCCCTGACCCTCCCGGCAACCTCCTGCAGCCTTTCCTGTTTCCAGCCCTTCCTGGTCATAACTGGGTCTCCTCCCTCCCCCTCTACTGGGGCTTGTGGTCTCAGGGAGGGTCACTGGGAAGGGTGCCCACTTGCTGCCCTTTCTAGGTCTTCTGCCTCTGAGCGGGTGGTCCGAGTGGTCACCCTGTGGGCCTTGCCTGCCCCCTGGTGTGCTGGCCCCCGCCTCCAGGACTGCCCTAGAGGAGCACCGGTCTCAGCACCCAGCTGGCCTCTCCCCGACCTTGGCCCCCTTGCTGGCTTCGGAGCAGCACCGCCATCGCCTCTGTTTGGACCCGGAGACTGGGAGGCCATGGGCTGGGGACCCAGACCTGTGCATTGCACCACTCAGCCAGCAACGCCTCTGCCCGGACCCTAGGGCCTGCCATGGTAATACCGAGGGCCAGAGACCAACAGGGCAGGAGGGAGCCTGAGATGAGAGTGGAGGGAGGGGTACCTGGCCAGGTAGGCCTGGGCCATGTTGTTTATTTCAGTAGCCAGGTGCTTAACAGGCCTGCTAAGCCTCCTGCTTGCCCCAGGGCCTGCGGGATTTGGAGAGATTTGGCGATCTGGCGCTTTGGGGGGGGGGGGGGGGGGGC
>NC_064816.1:156520213-156597015 GCF_023721935.1 Panthera uncia
GGGTGCTCCGGGCCTAGCAGAGTGTCTGTAGGGCTGGAGCCTGAGGCCTTGGGGTGGGAGCAAGAAGCCAGGGCGGGGCCCTGGGCGCTGACTTCCATTTTACCTCCCCAGACTTATGCCAGTGGAGTCCTTGGGGGCCCTGGAGCCCCTGCCAGGTGTCGTGCAGTGGGGGCTTCCGGCTACGCTGGAGGGAGGCAGGGGGCCCCCCTGGAGGAGGCTGCTGGGGACCCTGGGCTCAGACTGAGAGCTGCAACGTGGAGCCCTGCCCAGGTAACCCCCATCCTGGCATCTGGGGGCAGGGCCAAGGACTGTAACACGGGAGATACCACCTGATGAGGATGCGGCCTCTGCTCCTGGAGGTGTGCCCTGGAGGGCAGGGTGCTGTCCTGGGGGCCCAAAAGTTGGTCCCCAACACAGACTCCTACCTTCTGGTCCTCAGGGGAGAGCTGTGAAGCCCAGGACACCGTGCCCACCCTTGACTGTGCCAACCAGTGCCCTAGAAGCTGTGTGGACCTCTGGGACCGCGTGCAGTGTCTGCAAGGACCATGCCGTCCAGGTGGCCGGGCCACGCCCACAGCCCAGCCTGGGAGCCCTAGGGCCTCAGACCAGAGCAGCTTGCTTCGCTGATCCCTGCTTCCAGAGAGCATGTGACCTGCAGGCGGGGACATGTTACAGGATCAGGGGTTATAGGACAGCAAAGTGGATCCTTGGGTCACTTTCAGCACCTGGGTAGGGGTCCTGCATAGAGCGAGCCTTACCTAACATGGGCTTTGTCTGTAAGGACGTTCTGGCAGCCTCAAGGGTCCCTGGGGTGGGGCCCACACAGGGTAGGCTGGAGTGACCCATTCCTGTGCTCCAGCAGTGGGAACAGTGTGGAGACCGGGTCAAGTGGGGACTCAGGGGGCTGGGGTAGGGGAGGGTGCTCCAGGGTCAGCCTGAGGCTCCAGACCCCATCTGGCTGCCAGAGGGACGCATGATGTGTGCCCGAACCTTGCTTGTCCTCCCCACCCCCCTCAGGCTGCCGCTGCCCCCCTGGCCAACTGGTACAGGATGGACGCTGTGTGCCCATCTCCTCCTGCCGCTGTGGCCTCCCCAGCCCCAATGCCTCATGGGTGGTGGCCCCAGCCGAGGTGGTACAGCTGGACTGCAAAAACTGGTATGGCTGCCCACTGGTGGCCAAGCAGGGGATGGGGAGTTTTAGGTGGGAGGCTTGGGACAGGTCAGGGTGGAGGGCGTTAGCGGGAAACAAAGGCCCTGTTCCCCTTGACTTGTGCCCTTGACCCCTGTCCGCAGCACCTGTACCAACGGGTCCCTGGTGTGCCCACGCCATGAGTGCCCAGTCCTTGGGCCTTGGTCAGCCTGGAGCAGCTGCTCTGCTCCCTGTGGTGGGGGCAGCATGGGGCGACGTAGGAGCTGTGAGGAGGGTCCTATGGGGGCGCCATGCCAGGCCCAGGACACAGAGCAGCGGCAGGAATGTAACCCGCAGCCCTGCCCTGGTGAGCACCTGGGGTGGGGGAGTGAGGGGGGAGCCTCCCTGCCCTCTGGTGCTGCTGAGCTCGGCGGGAGTTCAGCAGCATGGGCGGCGGGTCCCGAGGCGGTCCCCTCCCTGGTACTCCACCTCACCATCTGTGCGCTCCCCCCAGAGTGCCCGCCTGGCCAGGTGCCCAGTGCCTGTGCCGCTTCGTGCCCACGCCTCTGCTCGCATCTGCAGCCTGGTGTCCTCTGTGTGCAGGAACCCTGCCGGCTCGGCTGTGGCTGCCCCGGAGAGCAGGTACGGACAGTGCCCTGACTGCCATATGGGGGGGCAGGCAGGTGGGGGGCAGAGAAGTGCGGTGTGAGTAGAACTGAGCCCGCGCCTTCCCGCCGCAGCTGCTCCACAATGGCACGTGCGTGCCCCCTGCGGCGTGCCCCTGCACCCAGATCTCTCTGCCCTGGGGCCTTACCTTGACTCTTGAAGAACAGGCCCGGGAGCTTCCCCCAGGAACTGTGCTCACCCAGAACTGCACACACTGGTGAGGGCCGCGGGCAGGGGGGACAGGGGGAGGAGGGAGCTAGGGCAGGGAGGGGGTGGAGGGCAGCGTTGCTGAGAATGGGGGTGGGGAGGAGGGCACTGGAGGCGTCCGAACACGTGCTTCTGTCTTCCCAGTATCTGCCAAGATGGAGCCTTCAACTGCTCCCCAGCTGACTGTCGTGGTGAGATGTGGCTGTCTAGGCCCCTGCTGGTCCTTCCAAAGCCAGGGTGGGGTTGACCCCGATGAGGGCAGAGGGCGCTGCCTGCCCTAGGCAAAGCTGTCTCTCCCAAGAAGCCCCTTCTTTGCTCTGTCCCCACTGGGGTTGGGGGCATTCCTGTGAGCACACGGCTGTGAGTGATGCAGGAAGTGGAGGGTCTTTCCCTGCAGAGGAGGAAGCAAAGGCTGAGGGTGAGCTAAAGTAGGACCCTTGTCTGGCAGTGCCCAGGCAGGTGCCATCTGCCCTGTGCTATTTTACCCCCATCTGATCAAAGTCAACAGGCGTTTGCTAAGGGCTCACAGGTGCCCAGTTCGGGCACACTGGGCTCTGTGTGGATTCAGAGGCACACAGGCCTGGTGAGTCCTGAGCAGCCCCAGTCTGGCTGCTGAGGGCCAGCTCACCCACCGGAACAGGTAGGGACAGGAGACAGTTTCTGGCTCACTGACCAGCAGACTGCACCCACAGGACTGAAAATCGGTGCCACGGATGGAGAGGTCAGGGTGGACAGGACTGGTCAGGGGAGGCTTCCTGGAGAAGGCCAGACTCGAGTTAGGCCCCGTTAGTATTTGGAAGGTGGATAAGAGCAGACGGGCGTGCTTGGAGGTCCAGAGGCCCAGAGCCAGCCGAGTGGACAGTGCTGGGAAGGCAGGAGGGACTCTAGGGGTGTCTGACGTGGGAGGGGGGAGAATCGAGGCCGGACCCAGGGCTGACCTGAGTGGTGGTGGTGGTGGTGGTGGGGTCTTCCTTGGCAGAGTGCCCCTCTGGGGAAATGTGGCAGCAGGTGGCCCCTGGGGAGCCAGGGCCCTGCGAGCGGACGTGCCGGGAGCCCAATGCCACGGAGACCCAGGGCAGCTGCGGTGCGGGGCAGTCCCCAGGCTGTGTGTGCCAGCACGGACACTTCCGTAGCCAGGCAGGCCCCTGCGTGCCCGCAGACCACTGCGAGTGCTGGCACCATGGGCGTCCCCACCCGGTGAGACACCGCAGCCCCTCCGGGCCACCCAGCCCTCCCCCACCCCCGCCCCCCTCCACTGGCTCCTCCCCCTGTGCCAGGATCTGCAGCAGCAGACAGCTCGGCCATCAGCCATCACCCATCACACGGGGACAGTCTCCAGGCCCCATCAGCCCACCTCCCTCCCGAGACTCTTGTCCCTGACTTTGGTCTCTGGCCCCTGTCCTGACTGGTTTCAGGGATGGGGGGTGGGTGTAGTATAGAAAAGTCTAACTGGCAGAGATGGGTAGAGATGGACGGGAGGGTTCCCCCCTCTCCCCAGCCTGGATCCGAATGGCAGGAGGCCTGTGAGAGCTGCCGCTGCCTCCGTGGGAGGAGTGTCTGCACCCAGCACTGCCCCCTCCTCACCTGTGCCCAGGTACCCGCCTGCAGCGCTGCTGCCCTCCTTCCTGGGTCCCTCCCCAGAGGCTGGTCTTAGGGCCTTGAGCAGACAGTGCTGGGGCCCTGGGGTCATCCTCCTGAGAGCGCTGGGGACCACTCCCTCTGCAGGGCGAGGTGACCGTGCAGGAACCAGGGAGCTGCTGTCCCACTTGCCGCCGAGAGGCTCCGGGTATGCCGGGGACCTGGGGTACTTCCCGCCATCCCTCTCCCTGCTCTGGGCCCTTCTCCCAAACTGCTCCCGTGCCCACCCTAGGGGGCCTGCCGTCCCCAGTGCTGCCTACCATGGGGATCAGCAGAGTGGTGACGCCCAGTGCTGCATCATGGCACCTGGCCACCGCTGACCCAACAGCCTCAGGTGCCCCTCAGGTCCACAGTGTCCCCTGTACACAGAGTCCCCTCATCGAGGCCCTTTCTCTCTGCCCTGCTCCCGCCTCCTGTGCTCACCTTCTTCCCACAGAGGGGCAGGCAGCCTCCTGCCGGCATCTCACGGAGCTGCGCAACATCACCAAGGGCGCCTGCTACCTGGACCAGGTGGAAGTGAGCTACTGCAGTGGGCACTGCCCGTCCAGCATCAGCGTCATGCCTGAGGTGAGCGAGGGGGCTGCCGTGCAGGTCCAGGAGAGTCAGGTCAGCCTGCACCCCTGAGGGACTGCTGCGGCCAGCCTAGGCCTGGGCAATGCCCAGGGGACACGAGGGACTCGGTTGATCTCAAAGGGGCAAGGCTCAGAGCCAGGGGCGAGTTTTCACCAAGGTGGTGGCCTGCACCTGCTGCTTGGCCCTGTCACCCTCAGCGGGGCTTGGGCCCCAAGCCTACTCCAGGCCTCCACCCTGTGCTGCGGGCTTCCCAGGACATCAGCAAGAAAGGCACAAAGGACCTAAGTTAGGCTCTGAAATCACAGCCCATTATATAGCGAGGACAAGTTCTTTAGAACAGACCATTTACACACAGCATTGTCCCAGACATTCCTGGCAAGGCATATTATGAGCACGTCCCAGAAGACCTCTGCCCTGTGCGTGCTCTCCTTGGACCCAGAAGGCCCAGCCCTGCTCCATGTGCAGACCTTGTCAGGGGCTCTGTGCCCACCCTGACTTCCCCGATCCTGAGCCTGGAGAGCTGTGGCTCCAGTTCTAGCCTGGGAGGGTCCTGGCCCTGCCTCAGCTCACCGATGGTGTGGCCATTCCCTCCTGTCTCGACCCACCTGGGTCATCTATTCCTGGAAGACAGAGGTGCTTTCCTACCTAGTCCTCAACGCTTGGCCACTCTCTGCTCCCCTGGGTGCTCCCAGTACCTCCTGGTATTCCCAGACCATTCCCAAACAGTATTTGGATTTGTTAAAACATAGGAAAGGAGAGTGGTTAAGACATTTTTTTTCCTCCCCTGGGGAGGAAAAGTGAGTGATAGCGGGATAGAAATCAGATGGAGATTTGTTTTTACTGAAGTATAATTGACATGCAGTGTTAGTTTCAGGCGCACACATAGCGATTCCACAATTCTGTAAATTACACTGCGCTCCCCACAATAAGTGTAGTCGCCATTCAGTGGTATTGTGTTATTAACTATACTCCCTATGCTGTACTCTTCATCCCCAGAGGGTTTTTTTTTTTTAACTGAATCTTTTGTAACTTGGTGCTGTTGAATATAGTGCCTATTTCAAAAGTAAAATTGCAATGGAATTATACAGAAGTTAAATCAAATATTCGGTGACACTCACATAGTTACTATATAATCGAATACCAGGAGGGGTCTGGAGTGAGAACTCACTTTGCACTTAGGGTCACAATTGTGCAGTTTAGAGCTTCCCACCTTGCAGCGTCAGAAAGTATTAGATCCGCCCAAGGGGATGGTAAACAAGCCCCTTGGGGTAGGGCCGTATCTCTCCCCTGCTGCCAGGAGGCAGTGATGAGCAGTTAAAAGCATTCTTACCGTGCAGGTGCGAGCTCAGATGGCTGGGGCTTACAGTGAAGGAGGTGGGCTTCTTGGGGAAACGAGAGCTTGATGGCGACACATCCCTTCCCTACCCCGCTGCCCTGCTTGGCCAGGAGTGTTGGGCCCTGGCTGTACCCCGGATGGGAAGGCCAAGAGAGCGAAGGGAGGTGGCTCGGGCAAACTCGAGTGGCCCCTCCCCAGCTCAGCCACGCCCTCCCACAGGAGCCTTACCTGCAGAGCCAGTGCGACTGCTGCAGCTACAGCCTGGACCCCGAGAACCCCGTGCGGGTCCTGCACCTGCGCTGTCCCGACGGCCACGCGGAGCCCGTGGTGCTGCCGGCCATCCGCAGCTGCCAGTGCAGCGCCTGCCAGGGTGAGTCTGGGCGGGGCTGGGGTGGGAGGGCCGGGGACCTAGGCTGGACACTTGCAGGGGCGGGGCCGGGCCTTCCGAAAGGCGCCCCGTTTCCCGAAGCTCAGGCCCTCGTGGGATTCATCCTTCTTGACCCCTTCTGACCCTCTTCGTTCCCCGTCTTGGCTTGCTTGTTGGCTTCGTCTCCAATCCAGCGCAAGCTTGGGTGTTTGGAGTCAGTCACAGCTGCTTCCTCCCAGCTCATCTGTTTCCTTCCTTGCTGAGCATCCGTGACCTCAGCTTCGAGACCTGGCTGACTGTGCACAGGCTTTTGGCGGTGGGGGGGCTTGGTGGGAGCGCATGTGTGAAGCGCCTGCCAGGTGCCTGGTTCTTGATAGGTCCCTGAGGCCACTTTGTGGCAGGTGAGAGAGAAACAGGTGCAGGGGCGCTCACAGCGCCTGGGTGGAGCGCAGGGCAAAAGCACGCCTTTCTCTGGGCTTCTTCCTGGCGGGGCTTCTCTCCTGCCAGTTTGCTCCACTGCTCCCCCTCTAGCCGCACCCCTTCCCGGCCTGACCACTGCCTCTGTGCCAGTGCATCTCCCCCTTATCTGTCTTCCAGGAGGTGATTTCTCAAAGCACTGACGGTCCCGCTGGATGAGGCTGCCCAGCCACCACCCCTCGTGCGATCACCGGGCCCAGGGGCACCGACCCCCTCCTCCCGTGCCCACCCATCCACTCCATGCCCTGGTACCAGCATATCCCAAATAAAGTGACATCAGCAGCAAGCTTGTGTGCAGAGTCTGCGTCTGGGGACCAGAAAAGAGAGGGAGGCAGGGTGGGTCTGAGCCCCGGCCTTGACCTGCACAAGGACTGCCTCCAGGAGACTTCTGTTAATCTGCCATGCTGGTGAACCGGGCAGGCCTCGGTTTGCACTTCAGCAGGTTGAATATAAAGTCTGGAGTTCTCTGGTTCCCGGTTTCTGCTGCCCGGTTCTGCCTCTTCCTCCCGCAAAGAGCCCTCTTCCTATACGTTGCTGGTTGTAGTCGGTGCTGCCCACTTACACCACCCTCTCCTGCTTCCAGATGCCATTCCCTGTCATCCAGAGAAGAGTTCGGCTCATGGGTCATACTCCTTGTCACGGACACTCGGTGTCCGTGTGGATAATCCATTCAGTTCTCACCCCCTCACCTCCAATGACCTTTCCCTTCACCACTCAGATATTTTCAAACACTTCCAAATATTTACTTACGGATCATGACTTCCTATCATTCCAGTTTACTTGCTCTGGTACCCCACCGCTATCATTTATTTCAGATTCATTGAGCCCACCGGGTTCTCACTTTTCATTAGCTCTCTCCTGTCTCCCCCTCAGGATTCATGGTCTGCATGGTCATCCTCAGCACCAACTGCACATTAGAAGCACCCGGGGAGCTTTTGAGATCCTACCAGTGCTCGGGCCCCATCCTGAACCCTTTAAATCAGATTCTTTGGAAGCCTCATGGGTAATTCTATGTGCACCTAGCTGGAATTGAGAACCACCTGTCATTATAAATCACTCCAATGCAAGTACCATTAAATCCCTTGATTTTCTTTTTTAAACTATCTTTTTAAATTGATTTATTTTGAGAGAGAGAGAGAGAGAGAGAGAGCAGGGGAGGGGCAGAGAGAGAGGGGGAGATCCCAAGCAGGCTTGGAGCTGTCAGTGCAGAGCCCGATGGGGGGCTCGATCCCACAAACCATGAGATCGTGACTGGAGCTGAGATTAAGAGCCGGATGTTTAACCAACTGAGGCCCCCCACCTTGCTTTTCTATTGCCATTCATACTCCATACCTGGCAATCCTCCAACTCAAACATCTGCCCAAGTTTCTGCTTCCAGACAGAATTTTGTAGATAGTCTGTTTTTGCCTTCAATTTGTAATCACAAACCTCAAACAGGGCTTTAATTCGATTTGCCCATTCTGCACATTGTTCCCCCATAAACCCTATTTCCTCTTTTCTGCACTGACTATGCATGCCTTCTCTTCTTCCCCACCCCCTTCATTTTCATGAGATGACCTTGTCTCATTGAGATAATGTCAGATGGGGATTCTCTCAGCAAATCTACCAAACAAGTCTACACGGACTCCGTCTTCTCCTTCTTCCCGCGGGGTGTCATCTAGAAGTGTCCCTACCCCTGGAAAGAGCCCTTGGTCCTGTGGTCCTGCCTCCTTGCCTCTCCTCACCTGTGCTTAACCATCATTTCCCTTTCCACCAACAATAGAAACATGATCTTGTGTCTTACATTTGGATCCCACACTTCCTTCCAGATACTGCCCCGTCTTTCTGTACTTTTTTATGGGAAAACGTTTTCAATCACCAACCCTTGCTTTCTCAACCACCTCCCCTCCAACTTTAAACATTTTTTTAAAAAATTTATTTATTTAGAGAGAGCACGAGGCGGGGGAGGGGCAGAGAGGAAGCCAGAATTCCAAGCAGGCTCTACACCAGCAGCTTGGAACCCGGCATGGGGCTCAAATTCACGAACCATGAGATCATGACCTGAGCCCAAACCAAGAGTCAGAAGCTTAAGCGACTGAGCCACCCAGGCGCCCCTCACCTCTAACTTTTAAACCCCTAAACAAGAATTTGTTATAAGGAGACAGAGATAACTCAAGGGCAGAAATACAGCTCTCCAAGGTATATACAGAGAGGTACAGCTATAACTGAGCTGGGAGCTGGAGATTGGAAGGCCACCCGGAGTCTTCTGTCTTATTTCTTTTTTCTCTCAGTAACACAGACTCCTCCTACCAGGGACTGCACCTGCCAGAGGGAGCCAGCTCAAAGCACACAAAGCTGTGAACTGAATTGTGGTCCCCCAAACTCCTAGGTTGAGTCCCTAAACCCCAATGTGACTATATTTGGAAATAGGACCTATACAGAGGTAACTAAGGTTAAGGCTGATAGGATTAGTGTCCCTATAAGATAAGATACCAGAAAGTTCATTCTCTCCTGAGTACAGAGAAGAGGTCATATAAGCACATAGCAAGGTGGTGCGACCTATAAGCCAGAGACAGAAGTCTCACCAGAAGCCAATCATGATCTGGGACTTCCAGTCTCCAGAACTGTGGGGAAGCAAATTTCTCTATGTTGTTATGGCAGCCTGAGCTGAGGTCAAATATTATAGGTCCATTCACATGGATTGAAATCCGTCGTATTTCTAGAAAAGGTATTCTTATTGGACCCTGCATTGAACCATGGCCAGGAGTGCAGAGTCGTATAATGGAAAATGGTTACTTAGGACCTACTCAGGGGTGATAATCAAAATATTTAACAGTCAGTATGGCAATATATACTAATAAAATTTTTAAATATAAACTGGGGCACCTGGGTGGCTCAGTCGGTTAGGCATGTGACTTCGGCTCAGGTTGTGATCTCATGGTTTATGAGTTCAAGTCCCGCAATGGGCTCTGTGCTGACAGCTCAAAGCCTGGGGCCTGCTTTGGATTCTGTGTCTCCCTCTCTCTCTGCCCCTCCCCCACTCTCACTCTGTCTCTGTCTCTCTGTCTCTCTAAAATAAAACATTAAAAAAATTTTAAATATAAACTATATCTGCTTTATTTTTTATTTAAAACTTCGAAATATGACTTAGAGGCGCCTGGGTGGCTCGGTCGGTTAAGCGTCCAACTTTGGCTCAGGTCATGATCTCTTGGTTCACGAGTTTAAGCCCCACCTCAGGTTCTGTGCTGACAGCTGAGCCTGGAGCCTGCTTCGGATTCTGTGTCTCCCCCTCTCTCTGCTCCTCCCCCGCTCACACTACGTGTCTCTCAAAAAATGAATAAACATTAAAAAAAAATTTTTAAAAACCCCAAACTTCAAGTTATGACTTAAAACACCCATATGTAAAAGTACAGAAAACATTTTTATAGTTGATTTTACCAACACCTTTATAATAATCACTGCCTTACTTTCTGTCATTTTACCTCTATGTATACATAATGGGAGGGCCACATGGGGGCTTTCTGGAGTGCTGGAGATTTTCTGTCTCTGATCTGAGCGGTGGCTACCTGGCACACAGGTAAAAACACATCGAGTTATACACTTAAGATTTTTGCACTTTATTATTTGTCCTATTATTATTACATATATTACATCCATATATATTACAAACGAAACAATATATGGTTACAATGACTTCAAATAATTTTATGTCTGTGACCAGAGCACCGGGGTGCAAAAGTATCTGGCCCCAGGGGTCCCAAACAGACCAGGTTCGGTCACTCGCTGCTGACAAAGTCCAAAGACAGAGAGATGAGCGGTGGTGAAACAAGAAAGGAGTGCATTTCAGTGTGGCCAATGCTGGGAAGACAGCGGACTAGTGTTTCAAAGACTATCTCCAAAACCTCTGGGTTTTACAGGGAAAATGTGGGCAAAAGTTGGGGGGGGGTACATGCAGGTGGGCAGTAAAGGTAAGGTCGATCGCTGTCTTGAAGTCAGTCATGTGGGGTCTTGCTGGCTCGGGGCACTTGTTACTGCTTGAGGGGCTAGTTCTGGTCCCCATCACAGGATGCTTTGCCTGAGTTAAGACAAAAGCTGGGAAGAACATAACCAATCAGAAAGTATAGATGAGCTCAAGATGGAGGCGGTTGATGTTCTGTTTCATGTCTTTTTTTTTTTTTTAATGTTTATTTATTTTTGAGAGAAAGAGAGCGTGAGCGGGGGAGGGGCAGAGAGTGAGGGAGACACAGAATCCGAAGCAGGTTCCAGGCTCTGAGGGGTCAGCACAGAGCCGGACGTGGGGCTCGAACTCACGGACTGTGAGATCTTGGCCTGAGCCAAAGTCAGATGCTTAACCTGAGCCACCCAGACGCCCTGGACGTCTTTTAAAGAAGATGAGAGAATAGGGGCGCCTGAGTGGCTTAGTCTGTTAAGCGTCCGACTCTTGATTTTGGCTCAGGTCATGATCTCATGGTCATGAGACTCAGCCCCACCTTGGGCTCCAAGCTGGGGGTGGAGCCTGTTCAAGATTCTCTTTCTCCCTCTGCGGCAGCTCACACTTGCCCTCGAACTCGCTCTCTCTCACAAAACAAAACAAAACAAAAAACAAAACAGAGAGAGAGAGAGAAGAAAGGAAAGCAAGTATATCTTTATAGAGCTTGGACTTCTTTCTTTCCTCCTTAAATTCATCCTCTACTCTGCAGTACGCCTGATCCAACTGAAGTGCAAATTGGCCCACACCATTCACCCGCTTAAAGCTCATTTCAGACTCCTTAAGGTAGCATACAATGCCCTCCATGTCCAGCCCCCAAGTATCTCTCCAATGTCTTTTCCCACAACTTCCTGTCTTATGCTGCACCTACCATTTGCTCACCTGCCTGGCTTAATTTATGCTATTTCTTATGGCCACTGCCCTCTTAACAACACCTTTGTTCCCCTCCTATTTTAGCTCAGGCTACCATAACAAAATGCCATAGGCCCGGTGGCTTAAACGGCAGACATTTATTTTCTCACTGTCCCGGAGAATGGGAGTTCAAGACCAAGATGCCATCATGGCCAAGATGATGGTGGGAACTCTCTTCCTGGCTTAGAGATAGCTGTCTTCTCACTGTTCCCTCATCTGGCAGAGAGACAGCAAGCTCTCTGGTGTCTCTTCTTGTAAGGACACTAATACCATCATGAGAGCCCCATCCTCATGATCTCATCTAAACCTAATTACCTCCCAAAGGCTCCACATCAAAATATTGTCACATAGGGGTTACATACAAATTCGGGGGTTATACAATTCCTTCCATAGCACCTCATGGCTGACTCCTACTCTTTAATTTAGTCCAGGTGCCACTTCCTCAGGAAATCCTTGACCTAAGCACCCCATATTCTCCCACCACTGTACTCTAAACGGTGACAAAGTGTGCTTTCATAGGGTCCTGTGCTTACCTCTCTCCTTGCACTTGTGTCTTTATTTTGTAGTTATCTGTTTCTGGTCTGTTTCCCCAATAGACTGTAAGCTCCTTGAAGGCACGGTTTTGTTTCATTCAGCTGTGTATTCCCAAACCTTGCACGGTGCCTGGCAACATGGTAGGCAGCCAATGATGCTTTTTGAATAAAAAAAAAAAAAAAAAAAAAAAAAAAAAAAAGTATTGCCCTCCTTGATTAAATAAAGTCTGAAACCTTCAAGGTTGACAGTGGTCGTAAAAATGCGAGGGAACAGACCCAAGAACAGGCATTCTCACAGTCCAGGGAGATCTGTTTGCCTTTAACGCAAGATCTGGGAGAGGGTGGTGGGGATGTCACCTTTCAACCCTCAAGCGCGGCGGGAAGAGCAGGGAGCGAGCTGTTCTGCGTCCAATCAGGGTCCAGCATTTCGGGAGCCAATAGCGGCTTGAGAGCCACTTAACTAGGCCGGACTACACTTCCCGTGATGCCCCGCCGTCTCGGGCCTGGCGGCTGCCGTAAAGCGGCTCGCCCGACACGGCGCTAAGTCCGCGCTGCTCGCCTCTCCCGGCATCGGGAGAGCTACCGCCCTCCCGACGTGGGGGAGCCGGTTCTCGGCCGCGCGCCCTCCCCGCCGGGGCGTCCTGCCCTCCGGGGGCCCCGGTCCCCAAGGTGGTCGCGGCGGCGGCATCCTCAGGCCAGGCCGCGGGGGGAGGGGGCGGCCTGGAGGCAGTGGCGGGGTCAGCACGGGCCACCTCAAGCAGGGCCATGGAGCCCAGGGAGTCGGGGAAGGTAGGCCTGGAAGGGCCCTGGGGCCGCCCACTCCCCTCCCGTGTAGATCCCTGACCTGGGCTCCGGCGAGGCGGGCGGTATGGGCGGAGTCCCCGCAGATGAGCCATCCTTGCAGGGAACGACTCGCCCGCTCGCCCGCCGCCTCGTTCTCCACACTTGGGCGGCCTTCTCCGGGCGGGTGTGGCGGGGAGGAGCGGGAGTCCCGCGCAGCCTCTCGGCCTCCCTTCCCTCTCCCGGTGGCCAAGCCGCCCTCTGCTCCGTGGCCGCCCGGTTGATGCTGGGGTGGGTGACCGACTCAGGGTAGTGATGCAGAAGTGCTTCCTGTTTCCCCACACCTCTGTTGGGAGTTTTGAAGAGGCCCAGCATGTTTTAAGGCTGGCTAAAACCGTAGTGGAAGGCGGGGGGTAGGGATTACCGAGAAGCAGGGTGAAGGTTTGGCCCCGACTAGATTCCCCTTCCCAAGAAAGGGCTGAGAAGAAAAAGAGAAGGCATCCGGCATATTTCTTGCCCACTTAAAAGTTACTGGCTTATCTACTTCGTGGAGTATCCGAGCACTGCCCAGAAGCATATTCCATAAACTTGCGTCAGGCTTGGGGTAGGAGGCTGTGAGTTGGAACAAAAGATGGGAAAAAGTGCTTGACGGTAGAGTTCAGTGGCTTTGACGGGATTGCTAGAGGCAGTGTCAGAAGACCAACTCGGTTGTAGGCATCTGACTTGGAGACCGTGGCAGCCTCTTGGGACTAAGATCTTTCTGGATGTTCTTGGCAGCCTGCTGCCAATTTTTATTTCTTCTTTGGCGCAGAGGGAATTCCCTCCACGTATGTTTTCAAGTGTGTATTGAGCCCTTTTAAAAAAGAAATTCACTTAATAAACATATGCGGTCTGTGGTCTACTGTGAGCTAGATGGTGGAATACAGGATAAACATGAAGAGACCACTTTCCGCAAAGAGCTCTCCGTGGGAGAGAGTTGCTGACTTCAATAACTAGGACAAGCCTGAAAGCGCTGTCTCACAGACAAAAGAGAAAAGATAATGAGGTTATTTCCACGCTGTAGCTTCTTCTGGAAAGGCTGGGAAGGAATGAGTTACAAAAGAAGTTACCCCATGCTTAAGTCTCTCTTCCACAGATGAAACAACCCAAGTAAACAGTGTGAGACAAAGCTCAACAGAACCCAACTAAAGAAAGATTGAAGGTGAACCATGTGCCAGCCTCACGATAAACACTGTAGGGGATATCAAAGTAGTCAAGGAAATGGCCCGGACCCTCAGGGAATATCCCCTGATTAGTTTCAACTAAACCTGAGTTTGGGGAGCAAAGTGTAATGTGGAAGAAGGATTGTTGGAAATCGAAATTAGCAATTTGAGGTTGATCTCAAACTATTCTGTTTAGTTGTAGGCTTTCTTAGCATTTAATGGGAGAAGAGAAAAATGCAAACAATTTGGGAGGTAGGGGAGAAATGTGATGTCCCGTCCAGGCCCAACCACTAAATGAAAACCCCCCCTTGGGGACTGGAACTTTCACTCTTGATTCTAATCTTGATTGTAGGGTGTCTCCAAAAGATGCTCACCCTTCCAAATGCATCAGTTTTCTAACCTGGGAAATTAGAAGGTTATCCAAAGACGAAATAAAGCGACTGCAAACACTGGCAGTGTTAGATGTCTTGCACATGAGTGGCAGTAACTAGGCTGGGTGCAATGTCTGCTAAAGTTCCATTCTGAGTATCTTTTTTTTTTTTGGCTCAAGGCTGGAAGACTGGGTGTCCACTTGAGGTAGTGGCTTGGTCGGTTAATAGTATCTTCCTTTGGTGCTATTTTGTGATATTTGTTAACTAACAGCAGTCTTGGCCTATTGGATTGGGTGGGGGGTATCTTACATGTCACTGGCAGAATAAAGGAAAGAAGTCAAAGACTTTTCGCCATCACTCTATCCCATTATCCTGTTTTATTTTCTTCCCAACCTTTATCACTATATAAATTCTCACAATTATTTATTCTCACATGTGCTGACTTTGCTCTCTGTTGTATCCCCAGTTAGGACAATGGAGCAGCGTGTGGCATTTAGTAAGTTCTCAGTATTTTTGGAATGAATGACTCATAAAGTAGCGTTGCTACAGGATCCCTTTTGCTAGAGGTTATGAATGCTCTGGAGCTCACTGCAGTCTGACACCCCATGTGCCCTCTGGGAGACTGTATTTTTAGTGCTGCCACATAGGGGTATTTATTGTGTGTATAGTTATTGCCTCAGCATTTCTGGTTCCTGCCCCTTCTGCCTTGTCCATGGAAGTGCTCACTCCTATCTCCCTTTTCTCTAGACCCAGTTCTATTATTACACTTACTGGTGTCTCTCAGCTCCCAAGAGATTTTAATCTGGACAACAGTGATAGTGTTTTCCATATTTTAGGATCACCATGCACCAAGCCCATGAGAAACAACTAATAAATGTATTTGGAATGAAATAATTAAGAGCCTGTGAAATACTTTGTATATAAAGTGGTGGGGGGAAGGGGTAGGTAATGGTGAAGGAGGTCATAACATAAGCCAATCAGCATAGGTTTCCTGAGTACCTCCAGCTCCATAAGAGATACAGAGGCTTCCTTGCTCAGGAGAAAGAGAAATGCGTGGACCACGTGGTTAGGGAATCCCTTGCGAAAGAGGCGGAATGTGAATAGGAACCTGATGAGTAGGTACAAGGAAATAGGCGGAGTCAGGGAATCTAAAGGTCGGTTTTTAGAAGGAGGAAAGACGCAAGACATGTTAAGTGATTGCAATGGCACTAATCTGTCTGCAGTAGAGATTCCAGGTCGGACAATACATAGAGCTCAAGTTAGGAAGGTGGATTAGTTTCAGATCAAGGGAACTTGGTGCGGGGCTAAGTCAGAGCTCTGCCGTATAGACAGAGGGAACCACTAAAATAGAACATCCAGAGATACTCTTTGCTTTATATATAGGTAAAGAATTGCTTTTATTGAAGATTTGTGTTTTCTTTACATGGACATCAATTGGAATCAGAAGGTTCTTGCCATAATATTGGCTAAAAGAGAGATACCAGAGTTAGGGCAATCACTCTTGTTGGGAAGATACTTCTTTATTATCTAAGCATTCAGTCCTGGTCATTCCCTTCATCCTTGTGGATGCTGAATGATGGGCCCATTGGCTTTCATTAGAAGCCCACCTGTTCCCTCAGGAAGAAAGGGGAAGGGGTGGGTGTGAATAGGGAGCCTTGCTTGTCCTTGGTTACAAGTTCAACCTGTCCTGTTTGGAACAGCTTGCTTGCTAGTCCTGGGGCACAGTAATCACCCCGGGTTCTGCCTTCGGTCTAACCTCAAGCATCCTCTTCCGCCTTCCCCCTGTTGGCTCCCCTTAGACCATATCTTATGTGTACCCCTTTGCTGTCTGACTGCCTTGTTTTAGTGGAGCGCATCCTCCAGCAGGATTTTGGAAATATAATCACATTTTGCATTGGAAGACACTCTTGAGTGCAAATAGTTATTTCAAACATGCACATTTGGCAGGGCAATTCTATTAAAAAATATTTTTTACTGAAGTACCACTGCCATACTATGTTTTATTAGTTTCAGGAATGCAACATAGTGATTGGACAATTCTACACGTGACTCAGTGCTCACTGCAAGTGTTGTTACCATCTGCCACTGCACAGCATTATTAAATATTATAGGGGCGCCTGGGTGGCGCAGTCGGTTAAGCGGCCGACTTCAGCCAGGTCACGATCTCGCGGTCCGTGGGTTCGAGCCCCGTGTCGGGCTCTGGGCTGATGGCTCGGAGCCTGGAGCCTGTTTCCGATTCTGTGTCTCCCTCTCTCTCTGCCCCTCCCCCGTTCATGCTCTGTCTCTCTCTGTCCCAAAAATAAAAAAAAATTAAAAAAAAAGTTGAAAAAAAATATTATTGACAGCATTCTCCGTTGCGTACTGTTCAGCCCCATGTCTTATTTATTTTATGCCTGGAAGTTTGTGTCTCTTAATCCCCTTCACCTATTTCTCCCACGGCCATCCCCCCATCCCTCTGGCAACCACCAGTTTGTTCTCTGTGTTTATGAGTCTGTTTCAGTTTTTTGTTACTTTGTTTTCTTTTTTAGATTCCACTAAAATTCCACTTTAGGTAAGTCATATTCTATTTGTCTTTTTTGTCTGACTTATTTCACTTAGCATAATACCTTCTAGATCCGCCCATGTTGTCACAAATGGCAAGATCTCATTCTTTTTTTTTTTTTTAATTTTTTTTAACGTTTATTTATTTTTGAGACCGAGAGAGACAGAGCATGAATGGGGGAGGGTCAGAGAAAGGGAGACACAGAATCTGAAACAGGCTTCAGGCTCTGAGCTGTCAGCACAGAGCCCGACGCGAGGCTCGAACTCACGGACCGCGAGATCATGACCTGAGCCGAAGTCGGCCGCTTAACCGACTGAGCCACCCAAGCTCCCCAAGATCTCATTCTTTTTTATGGCTGATATTGATGTGGCTGATTATATGGCTGATATATAGTATTTCTGTTTTTAACTCTTTGAGGAATCTCCGTATTGTTTTCCACAATGGCTGCAACAATTTACATCGCAAACAGGGCACGAGTGCTCTCTTTTCTGCATATCCTCATCAGTACTTGTTATTCCTTACCTTGTTTTTTTGTTTTTATTTTAAGTAATCTTTACACCCAGTGTGGGGCTTGAACTCACAACCCCGAGATCAAGAGTTGTGTGCTCTACTGACTGAGCCAGCCACGTACTCCTGTGATTTCTTGTCTTTTTGATACTAGCCATTCTGACTGGGGTGCAAGGTGATATCTCATTGTTCTTTGATTTGCATTTCCCTGATGATTACATCATTTCATGTGTCTGTTGACCATCTGTATGTCTTCTTTGGAAAAATGTCTATCCAAATCCTCTGCTCATTAAAAAAAATTTTTTTTTAGTGTTTATTTATATCTGAGAGAGAGACAGACAGTGTGCGAGCAGGGGAGGGGGAAAGAGAGATGGAGACAGAATCTGAAGCAGGCTCCAGGCTCTGAGCTGTCAGCACAGAGCTGGATGCAGGGCTCGAACTTGTGAGCCATGAGATTATGACCTGAGCCAAAGTCAGACACAACCGACTGAGCCACCCAGGCACCCCTGTGTCTGCTCATTTTTTAGTTAGTTTTTTTTTTTTTTTTTTTTTTTTTTAGGATGTTGAGTTCTGTAAGTTCGTTATGTATTTTGGATATTAACCTCTTATACATCATTTACAAATATCTTCTCCCATTCACTGGTTGCCTTTTTGTTTTATTGATGGTTTCCTTCACTGTGCAAAAACCTTTTATTTTGGTGCAGTCCCAACAGTTTATTTTTACTTTTATTTCCCTTACCTGAGGAGACATCTTGTAAATGTGTTGCTAAGGTTGATGTCCAAGAGATTACTGCCTATGTTTTCTGTTAGGAGTTTTATGGTTTTAGTTCTCACATTTAGGTCTTTAAGCCACTTTGAGATTTTTTTTGTGTGTATGGTGTAAGAGAGTAGCCCAGTTTCATTCTTTTGCATGCAGTTATACAGTTTTCCCAGCACTATTTATTGAAAAGTCTGTCTTTTCCCCCATTGTATATACTGGCCTCCTTAGTCACAAATTAATTGACCATATACAAGGGGGGTTATTTCTGGGTTTTCTGTCCTGTTCTGTTGATCTATGTGTCTGTTTTTGTGCCAGTACCATACTGTTTAGATTAATACAGTTTTGTAGTATATCTTGAAATCTGAGATTGTGATACTTCCAGCTTTGGTCTTTTTTCTGAAGATTGCTTTGGCTATTTGGGTCTTTTGTGGTTCCATACAAATTTTAGGATTCTTTGTTCTAGTTCTGTGAAAAGTGGTGTTAGTGTTTTGATATGGATTGCATTGAATCTGTAGATTGCTTTGGGTAATATGGACATTTTGACAGTATTGATTCTTTCAGTCCATGAGCATGGTATATCTTTCCGTGTGTGTGTGTGTGTGTGTGTGTGTGTGTGTGTGTGTGTTGTCTTCATTTCTTTGATCACTGTCTTATAGTTTACAGAGTATAGGTCTTTTACCTCTTTGGTTAAATTTATTCCTAGGCATTTTATTCTTTTTGGTTCAATTGTAAGTGGAATTGTTTTCATAATTTCTCTTTCTGCTACTTTGTTATTAGTATAGAGAAATGCAACAGATTTCTGTATATTAATTTTATATTCTGCATCTTTACAGAATTCATTTATTAGTTCTAATAGCTTTTTGGTGGAGTCTTTAGAGTTTTCTATGTGTAATATCATGTCATCTGCAAATAGTGATAGCTATACTTCTTCCTTACCAATTTGGATGCCTTCTGTTTTTTTGTTTTTTTGTTTTTGTTTTTTTTTTTTTTTTGCTTGTCTGATTGCTGTGGCTAGGACTTCTAGTACTATGTTGAATAAAAGTGGTGGAAGTGAACATCTACGTCTTATTTCTGATCTTAGAGGAAAAGCTTCCAGTTTTTCCATCATTAAATATGATGTTAACTGTGGATTTTTCATATATGGCCTTTATTATATTGGTATATGATCCCTCTAAGCCTACTTTGTTAGTTTTTATCATGAAAGGATGTTTATTTTGTCAAATGTCAAATGCATCTATTGAGATGATATGGCTTTTATCCTTCTGTTTGTTAATGTGATGCATCACATTGATTGATTTGCAAATACTCAGTCATCCTTGCATCACTGGAATAAATCCCACTTGATTGTGCTGAATGGATGCTTTTAATGTGTTGTTGAATTGTTTGCTACTATTTCTTGAGAATTTTTGCATCTTTGTCAGGTATATTGGTCTGTAGTTTCTTTTTTTGTAGTGTTCTTGTCTGGTTTTGGTTAATGCTGGCCTCAGTAAGAATTGGGAAGTTTTTTTTTCCTTTACTGTCTTTTAGAATTTTGAGAAGAATAGGTTTTAATTCTTTACATGTTTGGTAGAATTCACCTGTGAAGCCATTTGGTCCTGGACTTTTGTTTGTTGGGATTTTTTTGATTACTGAATAAATTTAATTACTAGCAATCAGTCTGTTCAAATTTTCTGTTTCTTCCAGATTCAGTTTTGGATGATTGTATGTTTCTAGGAATTTATCTATTTCTTCTAGGTTGTTCAATTGTTGACATATAACTTTTCATAGTATTCTCTTGTAATCCTTTGTGTTTCTGGGGTATCCATTGTTATTTCTCCTCTTTCATTCCTGATTTTATTCATCTAAGTCCTCTTGCTTTTTTTCTTGATGAGTCTGGCCAAAGGTTTATCAATGTTGTTTATCCTTTCTAAAGAACCAGCTCTTAGATTCATTGATCTTTTCTTTTCTTTGTATTTCATTTATTTCCACTCTGGTCTTTATTATTTCCTTCCTTTGGGCTCTGTTTGTTCTTCTTTTTCTAGTTCCTTTAAGGATAAGATTAGATTGAGATTTTTCTTGCTTCTTGAGGTAGACCTGTATTGCTATAAACTTCCCTCTTAGAACTGCTTTTGCTGTGTCGCAAAGATTTTGGACCATTGTGTTTCCAAACCATTTTTGTTTTTAAAATTGTTCATTCATACATATTCATAGGTGAAAGACTGTAAGTTTACATACCAGGTGTCAATAGTAATTCTTTTTTCGTAAGGGGATTGTGGGTGATATTAAAACATTTTTTCTGCTCATTGTCTAAATTTTCTGCGGTGAACACGTATTAACCCATAAGAAAAGCAGTCAAATTATTTTTTTAAGTATACAGCTCAACAGTGAGTGATAAGAACTATCTGTATTATTTTTCTCAAGAAGCTTCGACTATTGAGTTAAAATAGATATTTCACCTGCTTGAAATCTGACCATAAAGTTACAAGGCAATTTTAGACAAATGTACTAGAACTTGTCATAAACGGAAATAAACGTGTCCCCTTCACAGTTGTCACTCTGGAAGGCCTTCTACTTACCCCAAAGATACTATTTCCCAAAATGTTGTTTTGCTTTGGTGGTGGGGAATTTATATTTTGTTAATAATTTTCTTTATCAGACTAAGTGATAAATGTTCAGGGTATGAAATTAAAAGGATAAACGGAGCAATGTTTTCTGCCTATTTCCTTTTCTGATGATTTCTTTTACAATGGTTTGTTGCATGGCTGCGGATTCTTCCCTCTCTGGGGCTATGATGATAGTTTTGTTTTGGAAAAGTTTTCTTTTCCATGCCTCACATTCATTTCCTCAGTTCCAACCTTCCTCCTCTCCCTGCCACCATCTGCAAGAAGCTTTCTCCAGATGTCTGATAGTCCAGCTTAATGGTCGGACGCTTAATAGTCAGAAACCAAAATTCTAACTGGAAGCCCAGAGTCCATGGAAGGCGGCTGGGTGGGGCGGGGGTGGGGGGGCGGGGGGCTTGTCAGCACTGAGCCTTGCAGGGGAATCTGGGCAGGCATTTCTTGGCGAACAGCTTTCTCCCCATTCTTGTTGTCTTACCCTTGCTGCCTTCACTCCCAGGCCGGAGGTTCTCGGCACTGCAGTTTCTGAGCCTTTTTTTGGATTTTGTGGTATAAATTGGGTCGTTTCTCAGTTTGCCCACTGCTGGGCGAGGATTTGATTTCTTTGGGTCTGCTCAGTTACTACTTTTTCATCTACTTTTAAGTTTCCAAAATCCTATTGCTTCTGTCTCTTCCACCTCCCTCCTTGTTCTGTTTCCTATCCTTGTGGGTGTTTTCTTTCGGAGCGTTTTGGCAAGGAGGGTGTCTTTAAAAAAAAATTTTTTTTTTTACATTTAATTATTTATTTTTGAGAGACACAGAGACAGAGCACAGCGGGGGAGGGGCAGAGAGAAAAGGAGACACAGAATCCGAAGCAGGCTCCAGGCCCCCGAGCCATCGGCACAGAGCCCTCTGCGGGGCTCGAGCTCACGAACCGCGAGATCATGACCCGCGAGATCATGACCCGCGAGATCATGACCTGAGCCGCAGTCGGAAGCTCAAGTGACTGAGCCATGCAGGCGCCCCAGGGAGGGTGTCTTCAATTCACAGGGAGGATGCAGAATTCAGTGTACTTGTTCAATCTACCATCTTACACCAGAGCTCCCCCAA
Organism: Panthera uncia; assembly: GCF_023721935.1. Classification (NCBI taxonomy): domain Eukaryota; kingdom Metazoa; phylum Chordata; class Mammalia; order Carnivora; family Felidae; genus Panthera; species Panthera uncia. The sequence goes on from NC_064816.1 coordinate 156,541,867, forward strand.
AATATTTTCTGATCCCCGGACCCCTTTTTGGCAGAACAGAGCTATTTAAAAAAAAAAATTTTTTTTAACGTTTATTTTTGAGACCGAGAGAGACAGAGCATGAACGGGGGAGGGGCAGAGAGAGAGGGAGACACAGAATCTGAAACAGGCTCCAGACTCTGAGCTGTCAGCACAGAGCCCGACGCGGGGCTCGAACTCACGGACCGCGAGATCATGACCTGAGCCGAAGTCGGCCGCTTAACCGACTGAGCCACCCAGGCGCCCCATAGAACAGAGCTATTTTACAAGCTCCATGGGATATATAGTTCTCCACTGTAAACCTTTGCATGTCTTGATCACTGACTTCATCGGCAGACATAGTTCTGAAGGACTTTCGACTGTTTCCAGAAATTAGATACGTCTTCCTTACCATGTTCAAGATTTTGCACAAGAGTGTGCCCTAGGTTGTTGCTGAGGCACTGGCTGAGAATACCGGGTACTGTGGCAGGCGAGGAGGGTGCCAGGAAAGGATGACGGAGTTCCCGAGTCAGCCTTCTCCATGACAGTTCTTTCGGTGTGTGGCCCTTCCTGTGGACCCAGGAGGTGAGAGAGGTGGGGTCTTTAGGTCTTATATGTAGATTGACGATGCCCCTCCTCTAGTTTGATAGGTTCCCAGAGCACAGGTGCCCTCAGGGGGTGTGAACACAGGTGCGGAAGATTCATCAGAGGAGGAAATTGGTGCTTAGCAGGTGTCATTTTTCCCTCCAGGCTCCTGTGACCTTTGATGACATCACTGTATACTTGCTTCAGGGGGAATGGATGCTGCTGAGTCAGCAACAGAAGGAGATCTGTGGTTCCGACAAGCTGGTGGCACCACTAGGTATGGGCCCCTGTTCGCTTCCCCACCGCCTCGGTCTAGGTCAGCATTCCAAATCATATCCGACTCTACCACACTGGAGAATTTTCTGGAATCCTACCATTTTTTTTCAGGCCTGTTTACACCATTCACCTGCGCAGCCCCTTATGTAACTTAACTGCACAAGATTCACGCACCACCCCTTCTCTCCTTCTCGTACGTTGGCCAAGAGAAGTGGGGAACTGGAGCATGTCAGGGCTGGACCTTGATGCCTTACCGTGTCACACGGTGCCAGCAGGAAGCCCGGCCTGTGGTGGGTGGAGCTGCAGGGTGGATTTTGTTTCAGGTGCCCACAGGACACTGGAGGTAGTAAGTGTTGGAAGCAGGAGCATCATCTGGCCTGTGGAGATCTGGGCCCAGGCCCAGCCCCCACCACGTGACTCTGGCGTGCCTTCGACCCAACTTTCACATTTTAAGTCTTGGTTTCCTTCATAGGGCCGTCGTAGAGGCTTAAGGAGCTAAAGCCGCTTAAAACTTCGTGCCCATGTAGGTGTATTTCACCTTTTCTATTTTCTGAATGTCCTTTCTCTGCTTCTGTGGGTAGACTTTCCGTGCCACGGACAGACGTGATTGTAATTCAACACGTGTGTACAACATATGTGCTATTTTCTCAATTCACTTGGACGACCATGTGACTCACCTTTCTCTTCTTGTCATCTCGGCCCCCCCCCCCCCCGTCTAAGGCTGCGGGAGCCACAGGCAGCTCTCTGTGGGCGCAGGGGCTACAGCGGGTTCTCCCAGGCCTGCCAAACCCAGTTTGAAAACTGCCGGTTCTTTTAAAACAAAAGTTGCAGAGTCGCAGCTCACGGGCCTTTATTCTGCTTTCATCACTTTTGCTTGGTTTCTCTACAATATTTTTTATTTTTTTAAGTTTTTTTTTTTTTTTTTTTAACATTTATTTATTTTTGAGACAGAGAGAGACAGAGCATGAACGGGGGAGGGTCAGAGAGAGAGGGAGACACAGAATCCGAAACAGGCTCCAGGCTCTGAGCTGTCAGCACAGAGCCCGACGCGGGGCTCGAACTCCCGGACCGCGAGATCATGACCTGGGCCGAAGTCGGACGCTCAACCGACTGAGCCCCCCAGGCGCCCCTGATTTTTTTAAGGTTACGTAAGTAATCTCTAGACCCAACGTGGGGCTCAAACTCATGACCCTGAGATCAAGAGCTGCGTGCTCTTCCCACTGAGCCTGCCAGGTGGTTCCTTTACAATATTTAATTTGTTAATATTTCACCATGGGGAGTTTTTACATGGAATTATGATTTCTGGTTTCTCTTGAAAAGCGGTACAGCCTGGCAGCGCCGACCCTGCGTTCCCCGAGGGGAGCGGCAGCTGTACCCCCACACGGGTGGCCACAGCCTCCCCACCCGGCCTGCTTTCCTTGTTACGTTGTTGGCCTGGCCCCTCTCAGCATTTGGGTTTGTGAGTCTCTGTTCTGAACCAGGAGTAGTTTTCAAACCCTTTTAGCCTCAAAGAGGGACACTGTGCCCCTCACTGCATTCACTTAGTCCCCCATTCTTTTAGGAGCCTCATGGATATCTGAGTTTCCAAACCACCATGCTGAAGTATCAAGATTCCTACCTGTGCCCTTGACCAATTATCTTACAGTGTGGAGGGGGAGGTCCCAGACAGACCCTTCCTTAACGTTGTGACCGGGATCTAAGACTTCATAAGTGCTTCTCTCTGTTCCTGACTCAGGACCAACTATTGCCAACCCAGAACTGTTCTACAAGTTTGAGCGAGGGCCAGAGCCATGGGTGGGCAGTGCCCAGGGCCAGAGGAATGTCCTGAGCCACCATCCAGGTGAGTGTGGACCCGCATGGGAGGAGGGGTACTTAGCTGGAGAGAGGGGGCAGAAAACTGGGCACCAGGACTCCTGTCTTATCCCTGGCCTCTCCCTGCTGTCCTCCAGCTCACATGAGAATGCTGTCCTTCCCCAGTGTATCTGACATATACACATCATTCTCCAACATTCTCTTTATTTTTTTAAAACCATTTCTTAATGTTTAAAAAAAAATTTTTTTTTTAAACATTTATTCATTTTTGAGAGACAGAGAGAGACCGAGCATGAATGGGGAGGGGCAGAGAGAGAGGGAGATGCAGAATCCGAAGCAGGCTCCAGGCTCTGAGCCGTCTGCACAGGCTCCAACTCACGGACTGCAAGATCATGACCTGAGCCAAAGTCAGATGCCTAACCGCCTAAGTGACCGAGCCACCCAGGGGGGGAGTTTTTTTTTTTTTTTTTATAATGTTTATTGTTTTTAAATGTTTTAATGTTTATTTTTTATGTTTTTTAATGTTTTATTGTTTTTAATGTTTTTTTATTGTTTATAATGTTTTTTATGTTTTTAATGTTTATTTTTGAGAGAGGGAGACACAGAGCACGAGCGGGAGGGGGGTGCGCAGAGAGAGAAGAGGGAGACACAGAATCTGAAGCAGGCTCCAGGCTCTGAGCTGTCAGCACACAGCCTGATGCGGGGCTCGAACCCACGACCCGTGAGGTCATGATCTGAGCCCAAGTCGGATGCTTAACCGACTGAGCCACCCAGGTGGCCCTCTCTTTATTTCTGCCTGAGAGTATATGTTGATTTGCAGTTATATATTCTAAGTTCCACGATGGCATGACTTTGTCTTACTGACTCCTGTATCCCCAGTGCTAAGAACAATGCCTGGCACATAGCAGTTGCACATTAAGTAATCACTGAGTGAATGGACAGATGTCTGCTAAGTTCTAGGATTTATTTTGGCTCTTCTCCTTTGATAAGCCCGTCCTGTTGAGGGACTGGCTTGGCTAGAGTCAGGCCAGGTGACATCGTGTCATTGTATGAGGTGGTTGAGTTACCCAGCCCCCCGTGCCGGAGAAAAGGGAGGCGGAACAAGCTGTTCCGGGAGTCGAATCACAGGAGTCTACTCTCCCTCACGATCTGTCTCAGATGGACCACAGGGAGCCCGAGACTTCATAGATACCAGTTTGTTTTATTTTGTTTTCCAATGCTTGGCTCTTTCTTTTGAGCCTGCTTACTCTTCATTAGCCGCTTTGTGCTCCTGGGTGAGCTCCGGGTGTGTAGACTGGACTGTTGGCCTGGGGCAAGTACCATGGAGTCCTTGGCCACTGGGCATCTGTGCTTATTCGCAAGAAATGGCTCGAGGGGAGTTAGAGCTGCGAAAGCTATAAGTTGCGTTTCAACTAAGGCGTGAATAAAGAAACTTCTAGTTTAGCCTGAGGAAGAAGATCTGTGTGAGTTGATGAGAGTTTTCGCCTTTTGGAAGGGCTGTGGTGTGGGAGAGGGCTTGTGTTTCTCTGGAGGGCTGACATAGCACCCCTGGGTGGAAAGTACTTACAAATGGATCGTGGTTTAAGGCAAACTCTGGGGACAAAAACTACCCAGGAGGTTGGTCGTTCCCTGGTTCCAAAGATGCGCGAGCGGAGTGCAGACGTCTGTGTGCCAGGGCACCATGGAAGGGGGTTCCTGCTGAGGACAGAGTTGCAGGGTTTGGCTTTAATATCTTCATTAACTGACATTTTATCAGTTTGCGTTCTTATCCATAAATAAGCTTGAACTTCTGAAGATTGTGCCCGTATCTTGGGTTGCAAAGATGAAATTGCAGAGGTCTTTTTGGCCAAGCCAAAATTTAAATTAAAAAAAAAAAAAAGGGGGGGAGTTGCTTAAAGCCCCTCTGATTTTCTTCTGGGTCAGCTGAGATGGGCCCTGGGGCGCTGAGGGTCTGGAAGAAAATTCCGAGTAGAGCCTGTGTCACTCTTGGGTGTGACTTCCAGCTTTCGTGTTTGATACACCGAGAGGCTTCGTGGGTGGCCGTGGCTCTAACTACAGGACCTCAGACCAAATTCCACTGGTCTCTTTTCTCTAAAGGGAAAAACCAGATGGGCTGCGTGGAAGAAGGGGACGGGCGGAGTCCGGCCTCAGAAGCCGGACCGTACCTGCCGCCTCAGAAGAAAGCCTGTCTTTCCCACTTCAGCACGGAGCCTGGCAACACTGAGGGAGACTGTACAGGAAAAAGCAAAAAACCCTTGAAACCCCGGTCTATCCAGAAGTCTTGGTTTGTGCAGTTCCCGTGGTTGGTCATGAACGAGGAGCAGACGGCTCTCTTCTGCTCTGCCTGCCGAGAATACCCGTCTGTCAGGGACAAACGGTCAAGATTAATCGAAGGTTACACAGGACCATTCAAGGTAGAGACGCTCAAATACCACGCCAAGAGCAAAGCTCACCTGTTCTGCGTCAATGCCTTGGCAGCACGGGACCCCATCTGGGCAGCCCGTCTCCAGAGCATCCGAGATGAATCCGGAGATGTTCTGGCCAGCCCGGAGCACCTCTTCACGGCAGATTATCCCATATTGTACCCCCCAGGGCCTCTGGGAGCCTATGAGAACATGGCCCAGCTCCTGCCCGGCTCCAGAGCTGAACTGGAGGACCCGAGAGAGGATGCAACAATTCCTGCATTGTATCTCGACTGCATTTCTGAATTGAGGCAAAAAGAAATTGCTGATGGTATCTACAGTGCCTCAAATGTTAACATTTTGTGTAATGACGCTGCCGAACCCTGCGGCCAGGTAATGTGTTTGTAATGATTGCTGTGTCTCCAGGGGAAGGATTCTGTACTAAGAACAACATATTTTGCATGACGATGATGGGGAGATTATAGTAGCTACGCCTGCTGCTAACGTTATACTGTTATCATAACCTAACGTGCTGATAACGTAGTAGGCATTATTTTATGTGCTCTACGTGTATTATCTCATGTATTTAAGACAGCACCCCTGTTGTTCTCATTTCCTTTTGCAGACAACAAAACATAATTAGTGGGACAGAACATTCTAACTCCTGATATAAAGGGAACATCTAAATTCAGAACACTGATCTTTATCCAGAATCCTAAACAGTCTCAGAACTCAAGAAGATAATACACGACCACAAAACAACCACAGAACTCTTAAATACTTAACTTCTAAAAGTTTTTCAGCTTTGACTTTGGAATCAGGTAGCCCTTTGAAACTGTAAAATCTCTCCACGCCCGTTCTCTTATGTAAGGGTTTTGATGCTGCCCTAAGGCCGGTGGAGTGGATCAGATTAAACTCGTCTTTTTGGGAGGAAACAGCGTCAGGGGGACTGACGTGGCCACAGTCCACCTGTGCCAGAGCGTGGCTGCCAGCTGGCACTCCCTCCCACCCCCTGCGCACCGGCAGGTCCCGAACCTCTCTGGCTCTCACCTTGCGGGCACTCAGTCGGTCTCTAGCTCTTTGCAAAGTTGGCCGCAAGGAAACTGCGTTCATTGGAGTTTTTGAGTTACGGGGTCCTTTGCCATTTCTCAGCTATTTCACGCGAGCAGGATTTTACTAGAAGTCATTTGGGGTACCCCTCTACTTCCAACGAGAATAGCTCAGATGTTCCTCGTCCCTAACATGAGAAGGGCCCAGCTAAAGTTAGTAAGCGTGGGTTTTTCCAGAATCTGGAAAAGCAACAGAGCTCATTTCTCTTCATGTTCATATTCCATCTAGTGTTTGGTATTAGGAGCTAATAAATATGTCTAACCATTTATAATCTGAATTCCTTTAGCAGGAAGGCACGTGTAAACCTCGTCACTGAATATAAGCATCTTTCGTTCTTCTGTACGACTTCTTCTTCCTTCCCATCCCAGTGGGAAATCTTAGCAGGTGCTCCTGGAGGCAGACGGTCATCATTGTAGTCACGGATGAATAGAAGGCAGCCCCTTAGAACCTTACAGGGAGGGGTGCAGTCGTAAGCTCTTCCAGGACCCCTGTTCTTCAGCACTTTTATTTCCTCCTAGGAGACCCCAGGATCAGACTGAGGCTCATTTGGTTTTTTGTTTGTTTGTTTGGTTGGTTTTTTCACCTACTAACTCTGGGCCTCGCAAATTTGCTTCTTTGACTTTGGCTGGGTACATTGCTGCCTCAGAGTACATCTGGGCCTCTTGGCAAGCCTCCCAAGAGAGACGGGCCTTGAGAAGGTCCTTACGAAGGACCTTGAAAGCATCCCACTGGGTGTCTGGCATAAGAGGCGTGTTGAGTGACTGCTGCTCTTTGTTGCAGGATCCTTCTGAAGAGGGGCTGTTTGAGGAGGTTCCTGTGGTGTTTGAGGAGCTCCCGGTGGTGTTTGAGGATGTGGCGGTGTATTTCACCCGGGAGGAGTGGGGCATGCTAGTCAAGCGGCAGAAGGAGCTGTACAGAGACGTGATGCGGATGAATTATGAGCTGTTGGCTTCCCTGGGTAAAGACTCACGTAGACCCTTGTCTGCCACCACCATCTGACATGGGAACCCCACAAGGGCAGCTGTGGCTTGTGGCCATCTTCCCATTTCTACCCTCTCCCTGTACATTGGCGGAGAGAGATTATATTTTTTGTACCTCAGAGCTCTCTCCTGGCTTTGGGACGCTACTCACCCCCTCCCCACGCTCCCGCCCGTCCATCTTTCACCCTCCACCAGACATGCTGAATCCCTCCCACGTGCCAGCTGAACACCAGTGAAGGTCTCTGCTTTTGAGGGGCTGGCAGGTTTGGGGGAGAGACAGACACTTGAATAAGAAGCTAGAAAGTAACACAGGCTCCGTGAAAGAGGTTCGGGAAAAGTGCCCTGAGGCCGCTAAAGAAGAGTGATTTCATTTTGCTGGGCGTCGGAGGGAGGGACCAGGAAAGCCTTTACAGAGTCTGAAGTTGGAAAACCAGGCAGACGGGCAGAAGGAAGGGCGTCCAGAAATGACAGAGGGAGGGACGGTGTGAGCGAAGGCATGGAGGCGCCCTCCCCTCTGTCTATGCCAGGCCCGCGGCATTGCGCCCAGGGGCCGGCAAGGGCTGGTGGCCTTTGGCCGCGGTGTCGCTAGGTTGGGCACCGGCGCATGAGGAACGCAGTAGTGTTTGTTACCTTCTTGGGACAGTGCTGTCTCTTGCCTCTGCTTCTTGTTCTCTTTGCTTCCCGTTCCTCCACCCAGGGTTCTCATGCGGCATCGAAATGGGAAGGCGACTTTTCTTCTTCTAAAGCTCTTACTTACTGACTAGCATATGTGATAACAGCAACCTTACAGAACGGGCAGCTGGACAGAACTCAGGAATCCCAGCAGCAATCTGTATCGTGACTTCCGTGGAGTAAGAACTAAGAATATCTGTGACTCAACTGACGTCCTAGCCCTTGGTTTATCCTGCCCTTTCATGCGCAGCCAAGATACGGATTATTTTCTGAACATTCCTGACCCGTGTGCTTGTTGTTCTCATTGTTCAGAATTTTTAAGTGGCTCCCCGAACATTCAGAAGTGATGTAAAAACTGGTTTCTTGTGTGATAATAGAGGTGTTGTAATCCTGCCTTAGGCCCCGGGCGCTTGTACAAAGTATGCCTTCAAAGAGCATCACTACCTCTAGAACTGTTTATTTTTACTTTTTAAATATTTATTTATTTTGGGGCGAACGTAAGTGGGGGACAGAGGACCTGAGGCCGGCTCTGGGCTGACAGGCTGACAGCAGTGAGTTCGATGTGGGGCTCGAACTCATGAACTGGAAAATCATGACCCGAGCTGAAGTCGTACGCTCAACTGACCGAGCCACCCAGGTGCCCCTAGAACTGTTTAAAAGCAGTGAGAATGAAGGGGAAATTCATTTTTAAGAAATACACACCACGTATGAGAAGTTGGGTTTTCCTTGAAAGGAATGCACAGTAGTGACGTGCCTTGCCCTCAGAGCCCCTGCGGAACGTTGTCGTGAAAGCAGTGCTAACTGATGTTGACAACAGGGTGTCTCCCACCATCGGGGCTGACAGCATACAACATAAGCACGTGCTCATTTTCTTTTGAATTTATGTCGGTTAGGAATGGGGAAATCTTTTTTTATATATAATATTTTGTAATTCTTTTTTTTTAAAGTTTGTTTGTTTTTTGAGAGAAAGAGAGACAGAGAGCCAGGGAGGGGCAGAGAGGGAGGGAGAGAGAAAATCCCACGCAGGCTCTGCACTGTCAGCACAGAGCCTAATGCGGGGCTCGAACTCCCATACTGTGAGATCATGACCTGAGCCGAAACCAACAGTCAGATGCCTAACCGACTGAGCCACCCAGATGCCCTAGGAATGGGGAGATCTTAGCTAACTGGGGGAAATAAGGGACAGTCCCGTCTTGGTTATGCTTAGTTGGATGAACAATAAGTATCATCAGAGGAAGGGCAATTAATTTTGCTTGAGGGTAGCAGGCAAGAGTCAGGAAGGCTTTATAGAGAATGGGGACATCCTCTTTAGTCGTCTGAGAAATTAAAATGGGCACAGAAGTCTAGAAATAGGGGCACCTGGGTGATCCAATCAGTTAAGCACCCAATCGCTTCTCGGCCTTTTGGCTAAGATCAAGTGCAATCAGTTAAGCACCCAACTCTTGATTTTGACTCAGGTCATGATCTCACGGTTTGTGGGAATGAGCCCCACATCAGGCCCTGTGCTGACAGTGTGGAGCCTGCTTGGGATTCTCTCTCTCTCTCTCTCTCTCTCTCTCTCTCTCTCTCTCTCTTTCTCTGCCTCTCCCTCTTGCTGCTCCTCCCCCACTCACGAACTCTATCTGTCTCTCTCAAAATAAATAAATATTAAAAAAAATAAAAATAGGTGCGCCTCGGTGGCTCAGTCAGTTAAGCGTCCAACTTTGGCTCAGGTCATGATCTTGTAGTTCATGGGTTTGGGCCCCGCATCAACTGTTTGTACTGACAGCTCAGAGCCTTGGAGCCTGCTTCGGATTCTGTGTCTCTCTCTCTCTCTCTCTCTCTCTCCGCCCCTTCCCTGCTCATGCGTGCTCTCTCTCTCTTTCAAAAATAAACATTAAAATTTTTTAATTAAAAAATAATAAAATTAAAAATAAATAAAAGTATTTTAAGGAGGCTTGAGAATATAAGTGGGGCCAAACATAAATGATTTGTATGTTTAAAAATGACCTGTGTTAAAGGGCATTGGGCTGGTATTTGGGATATAAAACAGTGTTGAAACAGTGGAGGTGCTATTCGTTTTGCTTTGGTGAGTTTTTTTCCCTCCCATACTTTATTCTCCTGTGACAAGTACTTTAAGAGTTGAAAATCACATATTATTTGGTACTAGCTTTCAATTATTTTTCTACAAAAAGAACTCCTTGGAGTGAACACAATTTGTGAAAAAGAAAACCCCATTATAATTTTTGCAGCCAAGAGAAGTTCTATTAGCCTTTAAAAAAATCTCCCATCCATTTTTTAAAGGCTTTTAAAATATATGTTTATTTATTTATTTTTGAGGGAGAGAGAGATAGAGCATGGATGGGGAAGGGCAGAGAAAGAGGAGGAGAGAAAAATCCCAAGCACAGAGCCTGATGTGGGGCTCGAACTCACAAACTGTGAGATGATGACTGAGCCGAAATCAAGAGTCAGCCGCTTAACTGATTGAGCCACCCAGACACCCCTCCCATCCATTTTTGATGCTTCTTATATTTTATCTTCAAATATTCTGATGATCTGCTTATACTGGGTATTACAGGAAGCTTCTGTGTTTTTCTTTTATTCTCCTGTGTGGAAATAATAACAGTGGTTTCTGCTGTCCACTGAGCATCTACTGAGCGTTGGTCCTGTGTTGAGTCTTTTATATATGTTCTCTCTCATCCTTAAAGCAAACCTCTACGGCAGGTAGTAGTAGCATTTTCAGATGAGAAAGCAGGCCTGGGAATCCCGACCATCTACCTGGAAAACGGAGAAACTGAAATTCTTTCTATTCTATTCTGTGCATTCCATGTGCCTTATACTCCTTCCATTCCCTGCTTTGTAGGTGTTTACGGGCACTTGGATTCCCTCTCTTTTCAAGATTTGTGCTAATCATATTGTTAATATAATAATAGTAATAACACCAAATATGAGGTGAGATTATTTTAAGAATTCGAACAGTACAAGAATTTTCTAGAAGTCTCCACTCCCGTCCCCAATCCCCCTTGCTGGAAGTTACTAGTTTGCCTGGCTCTTTCAGACTTTCTCTGGAGGTCACGGTTAGTTCCCTCCATCCAGGGGAACTGGCTGGAGAAAGGGGCCTGGCTGTCCCATGTGATCAGGTCATGTTGTAGTTCATTGTTGCTGTAGTTCATTATAGTTCATGCTGTAGTTGCTGTGGTGGGTCTTTGGGGTCTGATGGTCATCAAGCTGCATCGCAGCACATTCTTGCTGTTGATTTCCTTTTGCTCTGATCCTTTCAGGAAGCCCAGCTAATTCTTCCATTGCTCTTGTTAGGGTTTACAGTTAGTAGATTTGTTCTTTCAGATTTTATAACTATTGTACCTGTTTTTAAAAGGTCTCGGGGCACCTGGGTGGCTCAGTTGGTTGAGTGTCTGATTTTTGATTCCGGCTCAGGTCACGATCCCAGGGTCATGGGATCCAGCCCTGGATTGGGCTCCGTGCTGAGCCTGGAGCCTGCTTGAGATTCTCTCTCCCCCTCTGCCCCTCTCCCCTGCTCATGTGCTCTCTCTCTCTCTCTCTCTCTCTCAAAAAAAAAAGTCTCAGTTTGATATAGTCGAACTTAATATTAATTTCTGTCAGTTGTTGACAGTTAAATTGTACAGACTGAAGCTTTTCAACAGAGAGAATGTTTCCAGGGGAGGCCCCCGCCCCCCCACCTGTCACACCCTCCTCGGTCTCATCAGCTGTCTCATCAATAGGACTGAACCTGTAGAGGACAGTCACTTTGTTTATGGAGAAAAGAAGAGGTTTGTGTTTTGTTTTTAATGCTTTGCTATTTCGCCCTTTTCGTACGTAGACTTGCTTATTTCGAGCTACTTATCACTCTACAGAGCTTCCGACTATGCTTTTACTTCCATGCTTTAAATTCTGGTTTCAGAGTTTGGTCATATTTGATGATGTCTCTTGTTTCCCCCCTAAAAGGAAACTCAGATCTTGCTGTTAAGAAACTAGTATTTGTCAGTGACAGAAGTAGACCTGCCAATATAGGGACTATGCAGTAGCCCTTGTTTTTATTAGTAAGAGTGTCACCCCACGCCAAGGGGCAGGTCACACACTTCAGGTGGGCACTGCCCTTTCTACGGGCATGGTCATCAGCTACAGCCAGAACTCACAGAGCTGGGGGCAAGAAGTCATGCCACTAGGTGGAAACCAAAACCTAGTAGGAGGGCCTCGGTGAGAGACGAGTGGGAGCTCGAATGGCTCACGTGATGTGTAGGGAGGCAGCTGCTGTACAGTGGGGGCTGTGCAGGAGACAGGGAGCGACCCAAGGCAGCTTCTCCCAGCCGACTCATGGGTAGGGCCTGCCATCCTTCGGACGGAGGTAGCCTGGAAGGATCAGAAGTCCGTCTTTGCAAGCCAAACCATTTCTATGAACTTTTATGGAGGGTGTGTGTGTGTGTGTCTGTCTGTGTGTGTGTGTGTGTGCATGCACATGCACTTGTTGTAGTTAAGGCCCCTTTGCCCTTTTTCCATTACTAAGATGTAGAAAAATTTGTTTGAAATTCCCGTCTGTCTCCCTCGTTCTGAAGGGAACAAAAAGGAGAGGGTTTTGGCAGCATTTTAGCCACAGCTTCCAAGAGGTCCAGTTGGGGCGCAGTACCCCTGGGCCTGGTGTGGCGGTGGCGGGGCAGGCAAAGGTGGCCGGTCCCCAAGGAGAATAAAACTGAGGCGAACAGATTCAGGGATATTCAGTCTCCTGTGTGTTTCCAGTTTTTATTTACAAATATTTCTCCATAATCATGTTTTTGAAACCTAAGTAGTTCTAACAGGACTTATACCACAAAATGACAGTACCCTATCCCGGCTTTCTCTGTTGCTGGGTCCTCCTCCCCAAAGTCTTCTAGCTGTTTCTTCTAGTAATGTGCCTCATTATTTCTAAGAAATACACACAGACATTATTTTTTCAAAGAGCGAACCTCATAGTTTACACTCGTAATACAGCTTTATTCTTTGCCACCGCTACTTGTTTGGATCAGCTCTGTGCATGTGGTTCTTTTCTCCTCACTCTTTGGGTGGTCAAAAGAAAATTCAGAGAGCTTTACGTGATACGAGTATTATATTGAACAAGAAACCAACTGTTCGTGAACAGGGAGGCCTCACACCCAAAGTGGTTAAGAGCTTGACTCTCAGCAGTTAGAATTCAGGGAGTATGTTGTTTGGTTTTTTAAATTGTGATTCGTTACTAGAAACTTCTGTTCTTTTTAGAGTAGTAGCACTGTGTAAGTTTTCTTGTGCGCAGCCGGCTGGCTTGGAAGCCGTAAGGTCACAGTGCTATGAAGAAAGCTTCAGTTTTGTTTAGGGTCAACGCCCCCGTTTAGGTGAAATTGGGGCAGTTAAAGATTTGGTTACGTGATTATGAATGGTTTAGGGGGTCTGTTCAAATTGTGGCCTCCATTTTGGTTTCCCTTTAGCCGGGTGAGATCCGTTGCCACACAATAAATAAATATCACAAATTTAGTGGCTAAATTTTTAACCCATTTATTATCTTGAAGTTCTGGAGGTCAGAAGTCCAGATGGGCTCAGCTACGTTCACTGCTTAGGGTCTCACGTGGCCACAGTCAAGGTGTCCATCAGACTGGCTCCTATCAGGAGGTTCTGGGAACAATCACTGCCAAGAGCATCCAGGCTGTTGGCAGAATCCAGTTCCTTCTCAGTGGTAGGACTGAGGTCCCTGTTTTCTTGCTGGCTTTCGACCAGGGGTCATTCTCAGCTCCTGCAGGCTGCCCTCTGTCCCTTCCATGCGGCCTTCTCCATCCTTGGGCCAGCAACAGTGTGTCGAATCCTGTTGGTCCTTTGTTTTGCTTTGTTTTAAAAAAGTTTCTTTAAATCTCTATTTATTTTTGAGAGAGAGACAGAGTGTGAGCAGAGGAGGAGCAGAGAGAGAGGGAGACACAGAATCCGAAGCAGAGCTATCAGCACAGACCCTGACACGGGGCTCAAACTCACGAACTATGAGATCATGACCCGAGCCGAAGTCGGATGCTTAACCGACTGAGCCACCTAGGCGCCCCTGCTTTGTTTTTGAAAGTTTATTTATTTGTTTTGAGAGAGAGAGTGTGTGAGAGCTAGTGCAGACGTGTGAGCCGGGGAGGGACAGAGAGAGAGGGAGAGAGACAGAATCCCAAGCAGGCTCCACACTGTCAGCACAGAGCCTGACACGGGGCTCGATCCCATGAACCATATCATGACCAGAGCCAAAGTCAAGAGTTGGGTGTTTAACTGACTGAGCCCCCCAGGTGCCCCTGTTGATGCTTTGAAACTCTGACTTCTCTGCTTCTAAAGGGTTGATGTGGTTAGGTGAGTCAGCCACATAACCTCTCTTTTGCCACGTCATGCCACATAACCACGGGTATGAGGTCAGGTCACAGGTTCCACCCATACTGCAAAGGGTAGGGATCAGGAAGGGCCAAGGTCCCTGGAGCTCATGTTAGAATTCCACCTACCCCATGAGAGAATGTCGTTTTTCTTGAGTGATACGTGCAGAAGTATTTAGGGATAAAAGGGGGTATGAAAAGAGTGTAGTCTCAATGGTTCAGAAAAATATCACCTATGTAATATTTACGTATTATTCATACATGTATGCAGAGAGAGGAGAGAAAGAGGGGAGGGGAGGGCACACGAACATATGAGTGAGAAAACAAACAGGACAAAACGTAAATGATTGGAGTTTCTTGTATTATTATTGACACTATAAGTTTTAAATGGCACAAAAATTTACCCCCTCTGCAAAGTTAGGAAGTAAAAGTGTAGGCTTTGTCGGGTAGTAAACTATCTGGACTTCGTCTAAAGCTGAAGTTTCTTGCCCCTTCCCACTCCACCTGCCTCTGGTCTGGAATCTGGTGTCTTGTGTAGGAAGAAGGGAGTTCTCCTCCTAACCTCCGCCTGGCCCGGGACTTCTGGTGTGTCCGGGGCGGGGGTGGGGGGCGCAGTGGTGGGTGAGTGGGGAGGAGAGGTGCTGCAAAGCTTTTACCTGGCTTCCACTCGTGGCTCGGATAGTTGAAAGCTGATTCTCTGGGTGAGTTTTTGAGCTCTACGCTCCCCCGCCATCCCTTACTGCCACCTGTTCTACATGGTGAATGTCTGTTTTGGCCGTCAGCCCCATAGTGGCTCATTCCTGGGCTGCCAACAGGCAGTCATGGGCAGAGTCCCTGGAAGTGGCTCCAGACCCTTCTCTTTCCCTCAGGGGCCCACATCTGGAGCATGGAAAACACTTAGGTATCCTTTGCTCCGACAATGTCTGGGAATGTAGGCTGTTCCCAACATGGCCGCCATGAAGGAGCCCATCAGATTCTGCCTTTTAGTCTTTTCCAGGCCTGGATTCATGAGGAGCCCCATAGCCCAGGAGATAAAGGTCAGGATGTCATCCCCATTAGGCTTAAGGTCAGGGGAAAGCTCGTGCCACCTCTCTCCATGGTAGGGGAGGGGTCCTTACAGTGTACTTGACATCTATTTCCAGAAACATCTCTAGTATCCAGCTTCCTGTCCTCTTCACTCCCAGTGCACCGACTCCCTGTGTCGAGGGCTTGGGTCCCAGCCCAGTGTTTCAACCACCCACTTTCCAAGTCAGGCCTCAGTGGTCTAGCTTTGGGATGGGGGACAGTTGGCTCCTATCTTTTTGGTTTTTTTGTTTTGTTTTTTTTTTCATTTTTTTTATGCGTATTTATTTTTGAGAGAGAGAGAGACAGAGACAGAGCGTGAGTGGGGGAGGGGCAGAGAGAGAGAGAGACACAGAATCCAAAATAGGCTCCAGGCCCTGAGCTGTCAGCACTTATCCCAGTGACGGGCTTGACCTCACAAACGGAGAGATCATGACCTGAGCCCAAGTCAGACAACTTAACTGACTGAGCCACCTGGGCGTCCCTCCTATCTTTTGGACCTTGAACCAAAACAGACGGGCAGACTCACACTTTAGTATGTCTGTTGCTGTTCCTGGTTTGTTGATTTTAGAGTGATACTCGCTCTTGATTCCTACTGTGGATGATGAAGATCCGGCCCTCTTACGCCACCCTGGGCCCCCACTCTGTCCCTCAATCCTCTCAGAACAAGTATATCATGCTGTTTTGGTTAATTCAATGTAAATTATTTGCATAATTATGATGATGTATTATTTATTTCTGATCAAAGTGGCATAGTATGATGATTTTCCTTGTAGGATTTTCCCCCCCTGAGATTGAAATTTTTTCTTTTTTTTTTTGCTAGTTTTCTGTCCTATTGCCAATTCTCTCCAACTGTCCAGCGGAATTCTAAACCTCCTCTGAAGAGCTTTTCCACATGCTCAGACATCCTGTGACCGATCAATTTCATTCTTTCCCCGGGGGCTTCTGTTATCAGGTCTCCATTCTCCTGCCCTGTCCGACAAGCTGGTTATTCTTTAGGCCTGCACAGCTGTGGCCTCAGAGTTCCCTTTGTCCCCCTCCTGTCCCCTGGCTGTATCTCTTCCAGGTTTATATCTTCATTTTTTGGAGCACATCTTCCAGTAACCTCCCAAGAAAGGCTGCATGGGAGGACATGCCTTATGCTGCTTTCCAATTGGTAACTTGGTGGGGGGGGGGGGCGGGGGGTGACGCCTAGATGGCTCAGTTGGTTGAGTGTCCAACTTTGGCTCAAGTCATGGTCTCACAGTTCGTGAGTTCGAGCCCTGCATTGGGCTCTGTGCTGTCAGTGCGAAGCCCGATTCAGATCCCCTGTCCCCCTTGCTGTCTGCCCCTCCCCTGCTCTCTCTCTCTCAAAAATAAACACTAAAAAAAAAAAATGGTAGCTTGGAAATAGTTTCCTCAGTATTTTGAAAGCATTGCATTTAGGTTTTACTGGTGCTGAAGAGAAGTTAAAATACCTTTTTTTTAAAATTCTTTTTTAATGTTTATCTTTGAGAGAGAGACAGACAGAATGTGAGCAGGAGAGGGGAAGAAAGAGAGGGAGACACAGAATCCGAAGCAGGCTCCAGGCTCCGAGCTCCCAGCACAGAGTCTGACATGGGGGTCGAACTCATGGACCACGAGATGATGACCTGAGCCTAAGTCAGATGCTTAACCCACTGAGCCACCCAGGCGCCCCTAAATACCTTTTTCTAACTAAATCTTTGAACACAGCCTGTTTTATTCTACTCTGAAAGTTTTCAAGATCTAGTCTAGTGTTCTGAAGTGTTTATAGCATCAGTGACTTTTCACTTCTTGTTCTGGGTACCTAGTGCTTCCCTTCCACTTGAAAACTTGCATTTTCCGGTTTGGGGGGACATTCTTGTATGATTTCTTCCTATTGATTTTCTCTTTTCTTTCCTCCAAAAAGCCCTATCAGTTAGATAGTGGACTTCCTAAATTGAGCCTCTGGTTTTATTTTCTTCTCTTTCCCCACCTCTCCCTCCTTCTGCTTCTCCTTTTCTGCTTCTGTCTTTTTTGTTCTACTTTCTTGGAGATTTTCTCAATTTTATTTGCTAACAATCTACTTAATTTTGTCATTTGTTCTATCGTATTTTGTTGTTTTTTAATGCTATTTTTGAGGGAGAAAGAGACAGAGCGTGAGTGGGGGAGGGGCAGAGAGAGAGGGAGACACAGAATCCAAAGCAGGGTCCAGGCTCTGAGCTGTCAGCACAGAGCCCGACATGGGGCTTGAACCCATGAACTGTGAGATCATGACCTGAGCCAAAGTCCAAAGCCTAATCAACTGAGCTGCCCAGGTGCCCCTCTTCTATCATACTTTTAATCTAAGAACCCCTATGACTCTCTTCGTGGGTGACTATCGTGACTTTTCTCTCTGGGAACAGGAATTCAGGCTTGTTTTTTGGAGATCTGTTTCGTTCCTTGCAGTTTCTCTAGTTCCTCCGATCTCTTTCCTACCCGTTTCATGTCAGAGGCTTGTCTTAAATAAATATCGTGTGGTTCATCCAGGTTTAAGAGTAAAGCCTTGACAAACCTTGGCTGGAAGCTCTGTGCGCAGCTGGGACTCATCAAGGGGTGGGTTTCACTGCAGGGTGTCCGCTGTGAGCCTGCAGGTCTCACTGAGAATCTTGCAAAAGTCAATGTCCCGGAGGCCTTTGGGGCAGAAGGGGACAGGGAGGGGCAATTCTCTTTCTCCAAAGAAAACTCTTCCAGGGGCACCTGGGTGGCTCAGTCCGTTAAGCATCCAACTCTTGATTTCGGCTCAGGTCATGATCTCACCAATCGATCGTGAGTTCCAGCCCCGTATTCAGCTCTGTGCTCGGAGCCTGTTTGGGATCCTCTCTCTCCCTTTCTCTCTGCCCCTCCCCTGCACTCACTCTCTCTCTCTCTCTCTCTCTCTCTCTCAAGATAAATAATAAATAAACACTTTTAAAAGAAGAAAAGAAAACTCTTCCAAGTCCCCTGGTTGGGGCCAGAAGCCAAGCCTGTGTTCTTGGAGCTGAGTAGTGCACATTTCCGAACACAGACTCTTTCTTCATTATCATGACCCTTCTTCTTTGTCCACTATCCCCACCCTCCCCGGGCCTGGAACCTTCCCACTTCTGTTTTTCTGTGGACTAAATCTCCATTCTCCTCCTCAAGTGAGGGTAGGTGGGGGTGGCGGTGTTCTCTGGTTTCCTGGGGCAGGTGGGACGACCCGGGTTGGAATGGTCTCTGCAGACTCTGGGCCCGCCCTTTCTACCCGTTTCTTACTCACCACCTTCTGCCGCTCATGGCCCCTCGTCCCGAGTCTCTGGGGGCTTCTGCCATTAGATCCGCTTCTTTCTCCTTGCCACCTACTTTGCCAGCATCTGGTGTTCAGTAACTTTTCCTTGTATTATTATTATTATTATTCCATTGCCCTCATTTTAGACATGTTTTAAGGATGTATCCAGTCTACTGCACTTTAACAATGTATTAAATTATATTTTTATTAGTAGTAAATATATGGATACCCACTCATAACAGATACAAATATATAAATGTATTCAAGTGACCCTAGAGATGAACAGTGACAATAATCACTATTTTCCCAGAAGCACCCACGCTTAGCAGTTGTATTTGTCTTTCCAAAGGGAATTTACACACACATTCACACACATACCAAAGCATGTAGGTAGATATTAATGGATTTTATTTATTTATTTATTTAAAAAAATTTTTTTTTAGTGTTTATTTTTGAGAGACAGAGACAGCATGAGTGGCAGAGGGCAGAGAGAGAGAGAGGGAGACCCAGAATATGAAGCAGGCTCCAGGCTCTGAGCTGTCAGCCCAGAGCCCGACGCGGGGCTCGAACTCACAGACTGCGAGATCATGACCTGAGCCGAAGTCAGACACTCAACTGACTGAGCCACCCAGGCGCCCCTATTTTAAATCAAGAAATCAATTTCTTTGCCTACCCCTGAGAATATTCATTTTTTAAATAAAGGGCAGTGCTTAACCCAGAGGCCTGGCCTGCTTCTAGTCATATTTAAGGTTCCTCTGCAGGTGGCAGACTTTTTTTTTTTTTAACGTTTATTTATTTTTGAGATGAGAGAGACAGAGCATGAACAGGGGAGGGGCAGAGAGAGAGGGAGACACAGAATCTGAAACAGGCTCCAGGCTCCAAGCTGTCAGCACAGAGCCCAACGCGGGGCTCGAACTCACGGACCGTGAGATCATGACCTGAGCCGAAGTCGGACGCTTAACCGACCGAGCCACCCAGGCGCCCCAAGGCAGACATTTTTAAGGGGCCTTCCAAGTGCCCCTTGAAAATAACTCATGTAGTAAGACACCTGCCCGTAGGCCGGCCATGGTGGCTCTGGGGGCACTTGAGCCAGCATAGTGCCCGTGACAGTCTAACTCTTCTCGCGTGGCTTTACCATCCCTGCCCTCTCTCCTCCTGTTGTATCCTGTTTCCTCTGACACCCACCTTTCCTCTAGATACAATCAGCTGACTCTTGTCTCCAGTGGCTGGTCCGCGGAGCTAAGGACGTTATGTATCCTGGCTAAGGGATGCACGTTAGCATCTGGACCTGACTGCCTCTCGGGCTTTATGCATAAATTGGCCTGCCACGTACGTATGTTTTCATCGTGGCCCTGGCTGAATAGACTTTCTTAAGAGATAGACCCAGAGCCACCCCTGAGTATTTCCGTTTCCGTGACTAGCTTCGGGCGGGCTACTTGACTTGGTGGTCCACAGCAGGGACCTCAGTGTGACTCTTCGTCCCTGCATTAGGGCCTGCGGCTGCCAAACCAGACTTGATCTCGAAGCTGGAACGTCGGGCTGCGCCCTGGATCAAGGACCCAAACGGGCCCAAGTGGGGGAAAGGTCGTCCTCCAGGTGAGTCTTGACTTACTGAGCTCTGAAGGGCACATCCTGGGGCCCACGTGGCCACGACGGGTCACACAGTGTTCACTCAGCCATCCCTGTCCTGCTTCTGTTGTGCAACAGGCCTTGTTTTAGGCCCTGGTGGACAAAGATGAGTAAGAAACTTAACTGTGCTGTCCAAGTGTCAGACAGCCTGGGAAACGGGGTCCGTATGGGAAAAACGAGGCCCTTTCATGAGCAGAATGCTAATGGGGTCTGTGGTAGAGCTGGTGGGGGCGATGTGTGGGAGACACTGGTTATAAGGAACTCTGTGACTGCAGGCCTGCAAGCCGCCCTTCTTCCCTCCCCCTCCAGTTTTTAGTGACAGCACCCTGGCCTGTGAGAGTTCACTGTTTTGTGTATCTCAGTCAGGGGCTTATTGGCTAGTAGCTACTGCGAATACTTCGGTACCTCCCTTCTTTCTTTTTTTTTTTTTTATAAGATTTTTTAAATGTTTATTTTTTTTAATTTTTTAAAATTTTTTTAATGTTTTTATTTATTTTTTTGAAGGAGAGAGAGACAGACAGACAGACAGACAGAGCATGAGTGGGGGAAGAGCAGAGAGAGAGGGAGACACAGAATCCGAAGCAGGCTCCAGGCTCCGACCTGTCGGCACAGAGCCTGATGCGGGGCTCGAACTCACGAACCATGAGATCATGACCCGAGCTGAAGTCGGACGCTCAACGGACTAAGCCACCCAGGCGCCCCTTAAATGCTTATTTTTGAGAGGCGGGGGGAAGGGCAGAGAGAGAGGGGGACGTAGGATCCGAAGCGGGCTCTGCACTGACAGTAGACAGCCCGATGCAGAGCTTGAACTCACAAACTGTGAGATCACGACCTGAGCTGGAGTTGGACGCTTAACCGACTGAGCCGCCCAGGCGCCCCTGTACCTTCCTTCTTTCTAAGGCTCGTAAGACGACTTATGGATACTTAACCTTATTTCTTTGTGGTGCCCAAAAGAGGATTGAAGTCACTTGTTTATCCAATAGCATCTATGGCCAAGGTGGCTCATTAAGGTTGCTAGCAGCTGATGTCACACGGTCCCAGGGTAGCTGTGTGGATGGAGAGAGGGAGGCTGGCTAAAGGTCCCACAAGGGTCAGTGGACCTCTCTTAGACCGCAAGCTGACTTACACAGATAACAATGGGGAACGGTTTAAAGAGAAGTCACTGATGATTTCTAGAAAGGTAGATCACATTCAGCTCTGCTTTGCATAAGGGATACTCATTAAATTGGATATCCTAGTTGATAGGAGGCTACAGAGTTCTGCGCAGCAACACTAAGCACATTTGTATTTGCTCCAAAGGGAAGAAGAAAATGGTGGCCGGAAGAGAGGCAGAGGCACCGGCCTTGGCTGTAGAATCCACAGTGCTTCCGGCCCCTTCAGTGGAGACCCGTAGTTCCCACGGTAATCCCAGCCTTTGTGAAGTCGAAGTAGATGGACCCAGGAAAATCAAGAGGACTTACAGACCCCGTTCAATCCAGAGGTCATGGTTTGGGCAGTTCCCGTGGTTAGTAATCGACCCCAAAGAGACCAAGCTCTTCTGTTCAGCTTGCAAAGAAAGACCTAGTCTCCACGACAAATCATCCCGGTTAGTCCGTGGTTACACGGGGCCTTTTAAAGTGGAGACTTTGAAATACCACGAGGTCAGCAAAGCACACAAGCTCTGTGTCAACACCGTGGAAGTCAAGGAAGACACCCCTCAAGCTGCCCCGGTCCCAGAGATCTCCAGTGACCTGATGGCGAACATGGAGCACTTTTTCAACGCCGCCTACTCCATCGCGTATCACTCGAGGCCCCTGAATGACTTTGAGAAGATCCTGCAACTCCTCCAAAGCACCGGGACCATGATCTTGGGCAAGTACCGCAATCGCACCGCGTGCACGCAGTTCATCAAATACATCTCTGAGACTCTCAAGAAGGAGATCCTCGAGGATGTCCGGAGCTCCCCTTGTGTGAGCGTGTTGTTGGACAGCTCCACGGACGCCTCCGACCAGTCCTGCGTGGGGATTTATATCCGCTACTTTAAGGGCATGGAGGTGAAAGAGTCGTACATTACTTTGGCCCCTCTCTACAGTGAGACGGTGGACGGATACTTTGAGACCATCATCTCTGCCCTGGATGAACTGGACATCCCCTTCCGGAAGCCCGGTTGGGTGGTCGGCCTGGGAACCGATGGCTCGACCATGCTGAGCTGCAGAGGAGGCCTCGTGGAAAAGTTCCAGGAGGTCATCCCCCAGCTGCTGCCTGTCCACTGCGTCGCCCACCGGCTGCACCTGGCCGTGGTCGACGCTTGTGGGGGCATCGATCTGGTGAAGAAGTGTGACCGGCACATTCGGACCGTCTTCAAGTTTTATCAGTCCTCGAATAAAAGGCTGAACGAGCTGCAGGAAGGCGCGGCTCCCCTAGAGCAGGAAATCATCCGCCTGAAGGACCTGAACGCCGTCAGGTGGGTGGCCAGCAAGAGGCGCACGTTGAACGCGCTCATCGTGAGCTGGCCGGCCCTGGCGAGGCACCTCCAGGGCGTGGCGGAAGCCGGGGGCCAGATCGGGCACAGGGCCAGAGGCATGCTGAAGCTGATGAAAAGCTTCCATTTCGTCAAGTTCTGCCACTTCCTTTTGGACTTCCTGAGCATCTACAGGCCTCTGTCCGAGGTGTGCCAGAAGGAGATCGTGCTGATTACGGAGGTGAACTCCACACTGGGACGGGCCTACGTGGCCCTGGAGACCCTCCGTCACCAGGCAGGGCCCAAAGAGGAAGAGTTCAACGCCGGCTTCCGGGATGGGCGGCTCCATGGCATCTTCTTGGACAGAATGCAGATGGCAGAGCAGCGGTTCCAGGTGGACAGGGAGAGAATGATCCTGACCGGGATCGAGTACCTCCAGCAAAGGTTTGACACAGACCGGCCCCCGCAGCTCAAGAACATGGAGGTGTTTGACACCATGGCCTGGCCAAGTGGGATTGAACTTGCCACTTTCGGGAACGATGACATTCTTGCCCTTGCCAGATACTTTGAGCTCTCCCTCCCCGCAGGGTACAGCGAGGAAGCACTCCTGGAGGAGTGGCTGGGCCTGAAAGCCATCGCCAAGAACCTCCCGTTCTCCATGCTGTGTAAGAACGCCCTGGCCCAGCACTACCGGTTCCCCTTGCTGAGCAGGCTGGTGGCGGTGGTGGCCTGCGTGCCCGTCTCCACCTCCTGCTGTGAGCGGGGCTTCAGTGCCATGAACCGGATCAGGACCGACGAGAGGACCAAGCTCTCCAACGAGGTGATCAACATGCTCATGATGACGGCAGTAAACGGTGTGGCAGTCACGGAGTACGACCCCCAGCCCGCCATCCAGCACTGGTACCTGACCTCCTCAGGCCGGCGTTTCAGCCACGTCTACACTTGTGCCCAAGCGCCACCTCGCTCCCATGTGGGTAAGTACGTGTGACAGAGTTCCCGGACGTGGGAAAACGAAGGGAGAGAATCTTATCTTCCCAATCCCATGCTGATCTTGGACACGGAGGTGTTTGACACTGTGTCAGCTGTCACGATAGGCGTGGTCTCAGTGGGTGCGCGAGACACGACATCTACCCTCACAGAGCTTATGATCCGGCTAGGGAGGCAGGGCATACTTGCTGCGGGCAGCAGGGAGTAGTGCTGAGAGCACGAATTTTTGGAGCCAGTCTGCCCGCTGGTTCCGCTAACTAGTGTGTGACGTCGGGCAGGTTAATCGCATTGTGCTTTGGTTTTTTTTCTGTAAAGTGAATTAATACGTGTCGAGTGCACAACGTCTGGCCCCTGATGCCAGCGGCACCCTCTGAAGGTTAAGACCAGGACTGGAAGTAACCAGAGGACTGGACAAGCTGGGGCAGTGAGCTCACGTTCTCCGCGGTGCTGTGTCGGCTCTTTCGGGAGGGAAGAAGTCAGGTCGGAGGGGCCGAGAAGAAGATTCTAGGTGGAGGAGAGGGCTGGAGCATCCTGGGCAGGGAGGCATCTGTGAGGGGGCACAGCCCAGCTAGCCTGGGGGCCGGGGTGGGGACGGACTGGAGGGACGCTTATGTTATATGGGAGGTGAGTTACTGAGTCTGAAGTGAGCAAGTCTCCTCTTTTCAAGTAGTCCCTGAAAACCAAAGAGGGCCTCCAGGCTATTCGTGTGTCACTTCTCAGTGACAGCAATGAAGTTTCTTCCTTGACATCTTGTTGTTTCTGGTCCCCTTCCATTGCTTGTGCTCCTGTATGGTTACCGCCCGGTCTGTGGTCATCAGCTGCGGACAGGGTCTCAGGCTTGCCAGGGGCTCCCCAGGAAGCAGGGCGGCCCTGGCCCCATTGCTGGGCAAGGGGAGGGGCCTGGGGTGGAAGTGGAGAGAGGAGACAGGGAGAAAGGTAGGGAGCTGGAGAGTGAATCCTTCGCCCACGCGTTTGCTGAGTGAGCTGCTCCCCACGTCCAGGCATGTGGGGGTGAAGGGTGCTCTCAAGTGTGCCCTTTTGCAGGGGGCGGTGGGACTAGTACATCTGAAGCAAATACAGGGCACTACCGGATTTGATAGCATAAGGCCCTCCTTCCCAGGCAGGGTTCTCAACCTCAGCACTGTGGACACTGAGGGCTGGAAGGTTCCTCATTGTAAGGCCCGGCCTGTGTGTGATCGGGTCTCCAGCAGCACCCCTGACCTGCACCCCTTACATACCCACTGGGCCCCCTTGGCACTCACCCAGTTGTAGCGATCAGAAGTGTGTCCAGGCATTGCCACGTGTCCCCTGGAGGGCAGAATCGCCCCAGGTGAGGCCCACCACCCCAGGGTGAGAGAACAGAGCGAGTCTAGAACAGGTCTGCCAAGAGCAGCGCAGTCATATCTCCAGGCTGTTCTGCATTCTCACCCAGCATTCCTTGGGGCACAGTGGATGTGGGAAGGGGTCGTCATCTAATCTGTTTTCCCCTCCGTGTAACTGTGGGTTCTCTTTCCCCTCGCACAAGGACCAGGGCTCAGGAAGGAGAAGATGGGGGCACTCTATGTGGAGGAGGCTGTGACCCAGAAACCGCCCCTTCCACCCTACAAGGAGCCGGTGGAGATCCTGAAGGACTGCATCATGGACCCTCCTGACAGGCTCCTGTACCCTCCTACCAGCCAAGAGGCCCCCAAGCTGTCTTGACGGAGAGCTCACGTCGGAGCAGGAATCCTAGGGATTGCCTTGGAGGCCCCCCTCCCGCCCCCCCGCTGCTGCCTTGCCCCTGGGAATCATGGTGACAGGCTCTCTGCAGAATCAAGGCTGCCCTAGAGTCTTTGCTTGGGGGGGGGGGGGGGGGGGGGCGGGGTGCTCTCCAAGCACCAGGAAGTGGGCAGCGACAAGATAGTTAAGCCCACCTCCCAGAGGCAGGGTAATCAGGAGCACAAACCTGCTTCCCAAGGCCCCTTTCTGAGCAACGGTGACCTCCTGGCACTTAAATAAGCAGAAAGGTTCCTAGCTCAAATTCATTTTTAAGGTGCTTCAGGAAATAATCCCATCATGAAATATTCCACCCCATGATCTGGTAGCAAGAGGACTTCTCTGAAATGGGAGAGAGGCTGTTGGGACTTTCAGAAGCACCCCCCACCCCAGCATCCCCCCTGGATGGTTGGGGAGCGTTCTGGGGAGGCTGCCCACAGCCTCAGTGGCATGGAGGAGGCACTGTGAGCACAGAGGATCACCAGGCTCTAGGGACCACCGGCCCGGCTCTGGGTCTCACCCTGGCTCTACAGCAGAAGCAGGGAAGCTTCAACTTCAGATGGGACACTTGTACCAGAGAATTTCTCTACCTCCTCCAGGGGCTCCCTTAGGAGGGGCAAGCCAAACCCTCTCCACAGAGCACTCCAGAGAGGTCATCCCGGGACAATGGAGGAAAAGTCTTTCCTGGAGGGAGCCTGCTGCTTCCCCGCGGTGGCGGCACTTATGTTTGACCTGAGCCTGGTTTCCTGAGGAGCAGACATGTCCACGCTTTCACTTGGGAGGCTTGGGCTCCAGCCCCAGCTCTGCCGCAGGCAGAGGTTCAACCGTAATGAATCTCTTCCTCTTTCCTGTGCCTCAGTTTCCCTCTCCATGACGTGGCAGCAGAGAATTCAAGTGCCTGCTGGCTCCTGGTCTGCCACTGGGCTGATGAGTGACGGCGCCTCCAGCTCCCCAAAAGTCAGACCTCGGGCTGCACAGAGTGGACGTAGCTGCCTTCAGCCCTTGTCCTCGTCCCTTGCTACCGACGTCCTTATTGCGGGAACAGAGCTCCCTAAATGTGCCATCAGCATGGTGGCCTAGTCCGCTCCTCCCAGTTCTCTGGGACCCAGCCTGGGAGTCACTAGGGGTGCTTGTTAAATATGCTCAACTCCTTACCTGCTTGAGCGGATATCTGGGACTAGGGCTCAGCGACGGGCAGTTTGGAGCAAGGTCCTCCAGGAACTTCATGGGCTCACTCAAGCTTGAGAGCACTACCCTGGAGGCCCAGAAGGGTGTCTTGCACAACTATGTTCCCACTCCCCCTCACCCCTCTCCCCTCACTCCCTGAAGCAAAGCACTTTTCCCTCCAGGGCACTTCGTTTTGGCAGGTTCCTAGGCTGCTTATCTGCTGGGGATGATGTGGGGCCTGGGTCCCGCCTTCCTAACCTTCCTGGGTAGGAAACCAGGGGAGGTTAGAGGGCAGGTTTGACCCCTGCCTTTTGCTTGTTTTAGACAGGCAGGAAATGGTGCTGCGTCCTGGCCTTGCGCCGGGGGCCCCCGCCCTGTGCTGCATGCTAAGTCGCCTGGCCCTCAGCCAGCGCTCTGTTCTCTCCTCTGTCCTGGGAGGTGCTGAGAGCCTCTGAGATGCTGGTATGGACTGTCGCCTTCTAACCCCCCCCCACCCCCCGCCCCGGTTCCCAGTGTTTCTGACTCTCCCTTCCCGTCACCCACCTTTAGCACTTAGCCGTAGTGCCATCGTCTTCCTGTTTTCTTCAGCTGCGAGCCAGGAATTCGTCCCCACTTTCTGCCTTCTATTAGTCTGTGGAAATGCCTCTCTTCCAGCCCCAGGGTCAGGGGTATGGGGTATACCACGGGCCTTTAGAGCTACAGCTCTGGCAGTGTTACTGTCCACACCGAGAGGGAGCCCAGGCCTCCCTCCCCCATTCACATAAGGTTCTGTGGGGAGTTCAGGACTCTGCCCTAGGCGAGGTGCTGGGGCTATAAATTGGTGGGGTGGAAGAGAGAAAGACCCCTTAAAATAGGGGTCGTTGCCCCCACCCTATCCATAGATCCCAAACGAGGTGACTTTCTGGCAAGCATCCTCCCTGGGGCTCTTCCATCCTGTAAGAATCCTCAGAGCATGAGGCTAGTCCCGCGAGCAGTGTTGTGTGTGTGAGCTCCACACACACAGTTCCCTGTGCAGCTCTAGGCGCTGAGGTGGAGGCCAGGTAGGGAAGCATCCAGCCTACACATCCATGTACTGAGGAAGCCTCCAATACCAGCTTTTGAGAAAGTTGGGCCCCTTGGAGCGGGTGATGGAAAATGTTGTGTTGGTTTTTTTTTGTTTTTTTTTTGTTTTTTTGCAGCGATTTGCACTGTCCACATTTCTTAAGAGGCACAGGCAGCCTAGTTAATGGCACAGAGGCCTACCGACGTTTTTGTGCAGGACCCCAGGGCTGACACGTGGTGAACACCTTTGCTGGAGACTATTACCCAGCCTGACCTCTTTGGTTTTGTTTCAAGGCACTTGCTGCATTTCAAATCCAGGGCCTGGAGACACCCTTGTTGGAGAGGCTTCCTATTTTTGCCTCACAAGAAAACAAGCTGAAGAGGAGGAGCAAGCCTTTGGCCAGAGTCCTAGCCACGCCTCCACCCTCCTGCACCAGCAACATGCGCAGATCCTGGCGTCCTCCCACCCCTGATGCCCAGAGGGTCTGACGTTCTGAGTAACCGGCATTATAACTGATGGTTTGATGAGACCAGGTGGGAGGGAATTCAGCCCCCTGCCCTCGCCAGACACCTAAGACAGTGTAACCTACCCCAGACCTTTTGGTTCTTCCTCAAGCCTACGTTGGGTTCCTGGGGCGCTAAGTATTTAGCAAGGCAGCGTGAAGATTGGCCGATTCCCTCATTCAGGTACCCGTCAGCCAAGGATACTCAGGGCGATCGGCAGCCTCTTCTGGCTTCAGAGACGTGCAAATGAGGTTTAAAACCCCACGTTGGATTCGCAACTTTTTGCTCCCTGAATAAAGCCGTTTATTTCGACCCATGCTTGCGTCCTGTGAGTATCGCCGGTCAAAGCTCATCAAGAGCTGATCGAAGCTGGATCTGGCCCCTCGGAAAGCCCGCCCCTGCCCGAGCGACGCGCTCGCGCCTGCGCGGGGGCGACTGCGCGAGCTCCCCCTGGCGGCCCGTTCCTGCTGCGCATGCTCGGCGCCAGCGGCCGGCGGGGACCCAGCACACCTGAGCGTCCGCAGCTCGGCCTGGCGCCCCAGCCTGGGCGTCCCGCGTCCGGCCATGACGGCACACTCCTTCGCCCTCCCGGTCATCATCTTCACCACGTTCTGGGGCCTCATCGGCATCGCCGGGCCCTGGTTCGTGCCGAAAGGACCCAACCGCGGGTAAGGATGGCGTGCGGGCCCGGCCTTCCTGCGGACCCCTCCCCGGGCAGCGTCAGGCGGTGCAGCGAGCTTTGGGTCAGGGCTCGTTCGGCGCCGCCTTCCTCCGTTGTCCTCACTGGCCGCCTTCGGCTCGGAACTGGCAGGCGGTCGGGGCCAAAGAGCAGAGCCGGTGGTGCTTTAGAAAGGTGGAGGGCCGGCTGACGCGGGAGGCAGTTAAGGGTCCCCCCCCCTCCCCCCAGTGAAGCTAGAGGCCATGGCCGGCCGCTGATGCGGTTTGTCCACCGCTCACCAGCAGTGACCTTGAGCGAACGTTAGCCCTTCAGGCCTCACTTTCTTCATACGTAAAATGTGGATGATGGTGGTACGTGCCTTTTAAGGCTATACTGTGAGGAATATCCGAAATAACGCATGTAAAACAGCGCATGGCACGGATTATGTGTTGAATAATTTTTAGCAGGTTTTGTTTTCTGAGCGGCCCCTAGCAGATTTCTGTACCTTGTGGTCAGTTTATCAGTTACTGCATCAGTTACTGTGGGTCAGTTTATCAGTTCCTCAGCTACGAAGGGCTCTCCCCTGAACTTGAACTTGATTTTAAGTTCCTCTACCTGGAAGATTGTCTCCTTCACCACCGTGGACCCCAGTGCCCAGCACAGGGCTGGCCCACAATGCTTAGTAACGTTGAAGGAATGGATCCAGTGTAATTCCTCTGGCACTGACTTCAGGTGCTTTAGACCAGGGGTCCTGGGGCCTGATTTGGATTTGGGTGGAGGCTACTTGGACAAATGGGCACTGTCCCTGATCCTGAAGTCCCACAGCATCACTTTGTGAACCATTTTAGTATCTCACCTCTCCTGCAAACTTTGGTGAGTTCTAACTGAAGTCTCTCCTGCTGCATTTTAAGCTTCTGAGTCCAGAGTCCTCTTTGTATGGACACAGAGCTACCTGTTCCCTTGGTAACCACTCACTCTGCCTCAGAAATGGCTCACCGTCTCCTTGCTTCTTGCCAGCTTCTGTTTTCCATCCCGTTGCCCAATGAAGTTTGCATTGCAGAGAACATTCCATGGTGTGTTGCTGCAAATGCCACTCCGGGGGTGGGGGTGGGGGGGTATCTTTTCCCAGCATGGCTGCAATAAGATGGTAGGTGGTGGAGAAGGGAGGTAAAGAGAAGGTCCATAATGCAACTTGGATGCAGTCATGGTGGGCTTTCCCCTGGGGTGACGCTTGAGTTTTTATCTCCCCTCTTAAATTGTCACCCTGAATAGAAGTCAGCCTCCTGTGTTCAGGTGGCATCAGGAAGGCCAACAGGAAAGGGGCTGACACCAGGAGCTCTTTCTCTGGCCCTGGCCTGGCCTTGGGAGGGTGCTGGTTCCACCCATCCTGACCTGACCACCGCTTCCATTGCAGAGTCATTATCACCATGCTGGTGGCCACGGCTGTCTGCTGTTACCTCTTGTAAGTACCACTCCCCCAGTTCGACGTCTTCCCTCCTCTCCCTAAGCCCTGCCCTCTCCTCTGTCCTGGTAGTGACAGATTCCACTTTTGAAAGGCTGAGTCTGTAAAACGTAGGGGAGCAGGCAGTTTGGGATGGCACAGAGAGCAGGGGGCTCGAAGTCCTGGACTCTGGGGTCTGGTTCCAAATGCGGCAGCCAAACAAGCTTTGTAGCGTCCATGTTTTCTCTTCTGTGAACTGAGCGTTCTTTATGCCCGACCGGGCACCAGAATCACTGGGAGAGATGGAAAGACACAGCATTCAGGGCTCCACCCTTGACCCACTGACTCAGTTTTCAACATCTGCACTTAGGAGTTCATATTTCTAATACATGCTCCTGGGTGGTTGTGATGTGGCCGGTTTCAAATCATCAGATGAGCAGGAGTCTTCAAACTTGGGAAGGGGGCCCTGGGGATGTAGAGAATAATTCCAAGGGATTCAAGAACCTGGACAGGGTGAGGGAGTCAATGTCTGCGTCCTGAATGCCCAGATGTTCTCTTCCTAAAACTGCCACTCACGATAGCCCCGCCCCCTTTACAAAAGAAGACACTCCTCCTTCCACCCACACCCCTTGTATGTCACCTTGCTCCAAGTTTAAATCATCCTGCCTGCCAAACCAGGGGATAAGTCCAAGTTCTGGTTTTGAGGGAAGCCTCTCCTGTGATCAGTCAAGCCATGGGAAGCCCGTGTGGCCTCCCCTCCTCCTGGGTCTCATACGCTATCTCTGTGGGTTATGCTTGGCATAGTTGGGGTATTCTGAATTCAGAACAATCAAAATAGGATGGGTAACAGTGATGAGATGCTGATTCTTTACAAGGTAACAGAGGGGCCTGGTTCAGTCGGTTAAACATCCGCCTCTTGATATCGGCTCAGGTCATAACCTCATGGTCATGAGATTGAGCCCCATGTCGGGCTCCGTGCTGAGTATGGATCCTGCTTGGAATTCCTTCTCCCTCTCTCTCTGTCTCTGCCCCTCCCCAGCTGGCACTCTCTCGTTCTCAAAAATAAATAAATAAAAACTTCAAAAAAATAAGAAACAATAATGAGAGGTAACAGATTGTTTTAAAGACAACTGGAATAAAAAATAAAAGTAACGAGTATTTTGCAAGACTGCCAAATTTTTCAAAATGCATAGATTAAGGCCCACATGTAAAATTTTTTACATGATGTATTTCATATTTGGGGTGTGTTTTGTAGTTAAAGCCTGTTCTATCTAATTAGATCACGAACTATTTATTCCTCTGAGTCAGTTCTCTCATTTCACTTCATACGATGTTAAATACTTTCTACCCCCTATTAACAACAAAAAAATAAAACTTGCTAAAAAATAATGACCCGTACTACGTTAGCTTAAATGTTAGCTTAAATACATGAGGATGTACGGTTTTTCAGGATTCTCCCGAGACAGAACGTCTCTAAGGCCCTCTGTGCTGTTTCTTGGCCTTTCGGGGCTCGGCAGAATGTCCTCATCTGTCTCAGGGAGGGCCTCAGAGGGGCTGGGGCTCGATGGCACAGAGACCAGGGCATAGAGGGTGGTGGCTGGGAACAGCAGAGACGGCGTGTGCGTGGGATGTGGTAACTACAGACACCAGATGGACGTAGGGGAAAGGGAGACTGGCCGCAGACCGGGCACACACAGGTGGAGAGGTGGGGCAGCTTACAAAATGCCACGCCTGGAAATTATGTTCCACAAAACATCAACTCTGGGTTAATGCCGATGATAAGCAGACTACAATTTCTGACAGCTTACAGGCGTCAGCCACGTGACTGGCTGCTGGGGGTTGCGGTGTGGTCTGAGGTCAAACAGCTGGAGCCTTCCTGCAAAACCAGATGGAGCACCAGGGGACCTATTTCTGGCATGTGAGGTCATGCACCTTTAGAGTCTCTGGGGACCCACTACTGTGGGCACACAAGTCCTGACAACAGGGTCTGGCCCTCCCGCCCCACCCCACCAAGATGTGCAGCCTGCCCATGTTCCCTGGAGATCTCCCTGGCCTGAAGGACAGCTCCCGTCCTGTCGCCAGCAGGCCTCAGCGTGGGACTCTCTGGTCATCAGCCCTTCCTAGGAGGTAGTTCTTCGTCTTGCTCCTAGAAGTAGGTGACTCTGACGTGCCTGCTGGCAGACCAGCCCTGTCCTGCTCCCAGGTACCGGCTGGGGGAGGCCCAGACCAGAGGTGTCCTGGGCTTAGCTGGGAGGCCCCTTCAGCACGCCTCTGGAGGCCGTCTTACCCCTTCCCTGTCCCAGAGTCCAGCCCCAGCCCAGGTCTTAGAAATCTATGAAACATCAGATCAAACCAGACCTAAGCCGGAACCCACGAACCCTGGGCCAACCTCCTGTGCTGGCCAGACTGGGGGAGGGCTCACGGGGCCCTTCACCTGGAAACGCAGACCCCTGTGTGTCTGCCGGCTTGGCCACGTGACCGGACGCATGGCGCGAGGTGTGGAGCGTGGATTTCCTTCCGGCGTCCTGGCTCACCCTCCCTGTGCTGTCCCCGGCAGCTGGCTCATCACCATCCTGGCTCAGCTGAACCCCCTCTTTGGGCCGCAGCTGAAGAATGAGACCATCTGGTACGTGCGCTTCCTGTGGGAGTGACCATCGCCACTTTGGCCCCAGGTACTGGGGGCCCAGACCCCGCGGGTGGGACAGGGGCCTGGCGCATAGGAGGAGAACACACAGGGCAGTCATAAGAGTTCACGTTTACACTCAGGCATTCATTTATTTGGCAAAAAGGAAACAAAAAGAGAAGATGCAAAGCACGTGTATTCTTCCTGGCGGTGCCGCAGGAGGGTGTGAGGCACCAGGGCTGCATGCAGGATCCGGGTCCTCAGGGGAAGCATGGCAGGCCCGGCCACGGTTGTGGGTTTGCAGGCCACAGAGGGCGTGGCCAGAATCTGTTGTGAGGGAGGGAGGCTCGGGGCACAGGGGCCATGACGCACAGACTGGACACAGGGGCAGTTGAAGTCAGCCTCGTGGCTGGGGCACAGACAAGGACAAGGAAATTCTCCAGGGAGGGAGGGGGGAGGCGGTGGTGGAGAAGGCGTCTCCGCGGCAAGGAAGTGACCCCTTCGTGTGATGTGCTTTTCAGGTGCCCCAGTTCTCTGGATGACTTTGGCTGTACTGTCCCTGATGACCCCTTTGTCCCCACCCTCACAGCTGTATCTGAGTCCCTCCATGCTTCCCACCCCAGGATCTGTCTGGTTTGGGGACCTCCTGCCTTCTCCATCCAATCTGGGCCTTGGGAAGCCCCAAGTTCAGAGTCAGGCTGGAGCAGAAGCTATCCGGCCCTCAAACTCCCCCTGCCCCTCCCAAGTAGATCCCGGCCAGGAGCTGACTGGGGGGTGGGGGGACCTTTCTCTTACAAATGTGGCAGCCCCAGAAAGGGCATGTGTTCTGTGGAGAAGGGGGGTCCAGCCTGGGATGCTACAAGCCTGGGGGGCGGGACCAGAGAGGAAGCCCTGGGTGGGGAGTCAGCTGGTCCTCATCAGCTCTGCCACAGTCCTGCCCTGTGACCCCAAGAAGCATCTCTGCCTCTGTGGGCCTCCTCACCTCCTCACCCTGTGAGATGGACGCAGGGCGTCCCAGAGGTCTTCCCTGGGATTCTGTAATTTTCAGACACTTACAGATGTGGAATTCCCTAAGAAAGTTGAAGTAATGGAAAAACATTCACACACAAAAAACAACATAGTAATTTGGGTCAGGATTGAAAGCTGTATGTTTACTTAGCATTCTTTGTAGTTATAAAGTCACTTAAATGGGCTTGCTCAGAAAGCTGTATCTCCTTAGAATAATATCCTGTTCCATCTTCCTTCCCTATCTTGGCCCCTCCTCTGTGGATAAGCTCCCTGCGGCCTGGAGGGCTCAGTCTGGGCACAGGCCCAGGACTGGATTCCATCCTTTGACTACAGTGGGGTGAGTTTCAGAGCCCCCCTCATAGTAGCAGCTAGGTCACCCGGAGTTAGGGAGGATGAACCCGGAGTTAGGGAGAGATAGATGCAGGTGAGGTTTGGGCGGCACTGGGCCACTGGGTCCATCCTGGCCCGTGTCCATTCCTGCTCTGGGAGCACCTGGCCTGACAAGGCGTGGAAAGCAGAATGTGCAGGAATCAGATGAGAGGGAACCCAGGACCCCTGCCCATACTCTCCCTCCTCCCAAGAGAATTGAGGCTGAGACCTCAGGCATTTGCCCATGTCCCAGAACTAACTGGGGTCCCCTGATCTGCCACGCTGCCTCCCTGGGGGAAGACACCAATCTCCAATATTTGTTGAGTGTATTTATTTAATATTCTATATAGCGGGCATTGTCTTTGGAACAGTGGTAGAATGTGCTATGTCTCACCTAGATTTCTTGGTTCTGGGCTTGGCCTGTTGCTCAGAGCTCCCAACTGGGACTTCCCTTTGACATGCCAGCTCACCACACCCCCTTTCAAACTCCCTTCCTGTCCTGACCCTCTGTGGCCCTCCTGGAGAGGGGGCTGTGGAGTGTGGATTGTACTGAAAACCTGATCCATGACTAATGAGCGGCGGCTAAGTCCTGGCTGAGGCCACGCTTGCTGGCTGCTGCCCCCCTGTCCACCCAGTTCGAATGTGCTCAGTGGGTGGCTTTGGGGCACGGGAGAGACCGGCAGCCGCTTGGAGCCGCAGTTCTGGATCGTGGACACTGAAAACTACATTCTCCTGAGACCGGAAGGAGAATACAGCCGTCCCAGGTTCTGCCCAGAAGCAGTTCCGGCAGGAGAAGGAAGATGATTGTTCCAGTGGAAGTCTGACCGGCCTCTTCTGTGCCCCAGATACAGAGAGCACGGCGCCTGAGGGTGAGCAATAAAGCAGGCCCCCCAAGTCTCCAGAGCGTGTCCTGCCTCGTTCCTGAATACCTGAGCGCACCCAGTCTGCCCGCCCCTGCCCCTCCTGCAGGGGCCGGAGCAGACTGAGCAGAGGACACTGGTCCTCCAGGGCCAGGGAGGGTGGTTCTTGCGCAGAGACGGAAGAGGTTTGGGGGTGGGGAGGCACTGGGAGGAATGAGGGACCAGACCACTGAGGGCTTGTCACCGGCTGAGGAGCTTGGATTGACCCAAAGGGCAAAGCAAAGCCATGAAAGGGTTTTAAGGCAGGGGAGTGACGTGACCCAATTTGATTTCTAGGATGATTTTTATAGGGTGTGTCACGGACAGGAGCCTGTCTGTAGGGTCCCAGTGGAGCGTGGTGGTGAGGACGGAGGCGAGGGGGCGGCTGGAAGGTCTGGTCAGGACTGCAGGTGACCAGCCTGTTGGCTGTGGGAGAGGGGCAGGCGGGGATGGATGCAGAAGGTTCTGAGCTCTGGGCGGGGGCCCTGCAGTGAGCAGTAGCTACGGAGGTCCCGGGGCTGCTGGCTGATGGGCTCTGTGAGGGGCCACAGAGGAACAGGTTTCAGAGGGGAAACGGTGGCCTGTGGTCTCCTTTGTTTCCTGGTGAGTCGGACGTGTCCAGGGCATCCGTGTGGAGATGTCCAGTGAGTGGCCAGGTGAGTGGGTTTGAAAGTCAGGAGGAAGATATGGCCTGAAGAGCTGAGAGTCTTCAGCAGAAAATAACGGTGGTCCCTGAGCCCGTGGAGTGGGGTGCAGTGTGAGACCCCGGGAATGCCAGCGATCACGGGGTGGGCAGATAAAGAAGGGCTCCTGTCAGGCGTACAAGAGGTTCTCAAGGGGACGGGAGGAGAGCTGGGTGAGTAGAACCACCAGAGGATTCCTGGAAGTGGTTCAAGAGGAAGGAAGGTCCAGGGCCTCAGAGGGCGCCACCCCCCCAGAGGTCAAGGGGGAGGGGAGACCAGGGACAGCAGCGACTTCAGAAAGCCCAAGAGAGAGAAAGGGAGTGATACAACAAGGGGACCTTCCTGGGTCACTTCTCCTGGGTCCCTGGGGACGTACCCCATAAGGCTGTGTGGCATCTCCATCTCTGCAGCTGAAACTTAAGCCAGCCCCACCCTCTGGGCTCCCTGCTCCCCCCAGCCACTCCCCCCTTAGGGTCTCAGGTCTGGGATGCTGAAGATCACTGGCCCAGGCCCAGGGTTGGGGAGGTGAGGGGCAACATCCGGTTGCTTTCCCACACAGTTTCCCTTCCCTGGCTTCTCAGTTTCCCTGGCATCAGACTGCGGCCGCTCCTCCGGACTCTCTCAGGATGTGTGTCTGTTCCTCTGTTCAGGTGCGGTCCTGGGGAGCATCCCGCGCTCTCCAGGCCACCTCCGAACAGAGCAGCTTGGGGCTGGCAGACCCTTCCCCAGCATGGTCCTTCCCTCCGCTCCCTTCCTTTCTGCCTGCACGGCCATCCAGGGAGAAGGGAGAGCAGCTGAGAGCATGGGTGCATGACTCCCAGGATCCGATGCCCACCCACTGGGTGAGGGTTGCATTCCTATCAAAGCTTTCACCCCCGCACCCACGGCAGAAACTGCAAGATGAACAGGTCTTGTCAAAGATAAGCATGGCTGGACATGAGTTAAAGCAGTGAGAAGCAGGTTTTATTCTGTAACTACTGATAGTAAGGGAAATCTGAGCTCCCTCTTATCTGTGCCGAGGTGACAGGCAGTTTAAAGGGAGAGTGAGGGCTCAAGTAAGTCAGGAAAGTGAGAAATCACAAAGGGTTGGTTAGTGTAAGTGCCACTAGACCACCTGTGTCTCCCACAGAGACTGGGACCCGATCCTTCCTGATTTCATTTCGGAAGACTGAAGTTCATGTCCTGGAGGGAGACGTCACTGGATTGCAGGAGATACGTATATATCTCTCAAAGGGACAGAGGAAGGATTCACGACTGCAAGCGTTTTTAGTAAATGCTGTAAGAAAGGACAGAGGGCAGAGGGTCAGAGGTCTGTGGTCATGTTTTGGCTGGAAATGACCGTAAATTCTTCTGACAGAGCTTTTTCAGAGAAGAACCCAACAGGGCTACGTTGCCCCGGGTATCCAGCCTTAGGCTGTCTGAAGCCACACGCGGTTGGTTGAGTCTCTTTGTGCAGGGTTTGAACTGAAACGTGCCGAGAGTTGTTTTGTAGTTCGTTTCAAACATCTGCCATCTGCCACGTGGGGGCTCATCAGTGAATGTCTCCTCGGACAGACACTCGGAGAACTTACATGAAGCAAAAGATTCCTAAAGATGGGAAGTGGCAGAGAATAGGAAACTCCTGCACCATACCTAGTGGCAGAGTAGGGAGGGAAACAGCCTTGGCGACCACCCTGGGACTGGCCGAACCCCAAGAGAAGAAACACCAAAGGCAGCCAAGGTAAGCTAAGCTGCACACACACAGGGTGGCCAGCAGAGGGCGGTGCTCTCACGAAGGCGCTAAACCTCCTGAGCCCGGTTTACGCCACCCCTGGGGTGCCTTGCACATGTTAGAGGTTGTGGCCTTAGAGCACCGCTGTTAGTGGGGAGCAGGGACAACCCTCCAGAGGATAACATAGCCTGAGTGGAATGTCCTTCAAGGATATGTAACCACAACCACGGCTAACGTTCACTGAGCAGTTGCTAGGAGCCAGGCACTATCAAAACCAAAGGGCAAAGAGCTAAGGAAACTTGCCAGCTTGAAACTGCTCTGATACAAGCCTTCCAAAAATCTTGTGTGTCTTCTTACCGCCTCCACATCCCCGAGAGATCTGGCATATTCCGGTGTGTACAAGAGACACCCATCAGCCCAGATTCTGAACAAGGAAGAGAAGATACAGACAGACCTGTACTCTCATACAGGCCACAGGGGTTACCTCTTATTCTAGACCCTAGAGTAAGCCTTTTGATGAATTTTAGTTGCTTTGAACAGAAATCGGATAGGTGATAGCAATGGGAATGTGAGCAGAGGTGAAATCGAGTGGGGGTGGTTATAACCTCCAGGTCTGTGTGCTGGAAGTGACCTTTGTGTAAAAACCTTGGGGCTTCCAGGAACAAAGTCAGTTGACAGACACCACAGCTTTGCTTTTAAAACCAGGAAAGTGAGGGCAAATGACCAAAGTCTAGGCTAACTCAGACCACTTTCTGTGTTAATGAACCTGCAGAAGAATCGCTCAGAACAAAAAAAAAAAAAAACCCACAGAATGCTAGGACCAAGCCAGCACTAACATCATCAACTAATTGATGTTAGCTGAGTGAAAGTTACTTAATCTTTATGATCTTCGTTTTACTGTTCAGTTGATATAATAATAATAGTACCTGCCTCAGAGAGATTGGGAATATGAGCCAAGAGAATGGATTAAAGTGCCTGGCTCACCAGTAAGTGGAAGCTATTGATCACACTATTTTTACATATGTTAGTTTCTTGCCACTCTATTCTGCCAGGACCTCAGCTTCCTTTTCCTTTTTTTTTTTTTTTTTTGTTCCCATCACAGACACTATGCTGACCCACTGTGAGCATTTTGATATATGAAGTATGACCTGGGAATTGAGGACCAAGAAAGATACCTGGGGCCTGTTTATGTATCTGTATTTCTTTTTTATTTTTTTAAGTTTATTTTTGAGAGAGAGAGAGAGAGTGTGTGTGTGTGCACGTGTGCAAGCGGGTAAGGGGGTTAAGGGGCAGAGAAAGAGAGGGAGATATAGAATCCAAAGCAGACTCCAGGCTCTGAATTGTCAGCACAGACCCCGATGCGGGGCTCGAACCCACGAGCCGTGAGATCATGAACTGAGCCAAAGTCTGACACTTATCCGACTGAGCCACCCAGGTGCCCCCTTATTTTATTGTTTAAAAGTTTATTTATTTTAGAGAGAGAGAGATTGTGTGTGTGTGTGTGTGTGTGCATGCATGTGTGTGCAAGTGGAATAGGAATAGAGAGAGAAGGAGACAAGATCAGAAGCGGGCCCCAAGCTGACAGCAGAAAGCATGATGCGGGCTCCAACTCAGAAACCCTGAGATCATGACCCAAACTGAAGCCAAATGCTTAACCGACTGAGCCACCCAGGCGCCCCTATGCATCTGCATTTCTGCTTCCTGTCAAATGTCCATGACATAACTTACAAATGCAGTGTCCTCTCAATGAAAACACTAAAGATGGGGGGGGGAGGGGAGGAGGAGGATACTAGAGTAGATATTCTAAAGTTCTCAGGAAAAAATAAACGGAGAAATAACCAGGAAATTACTGGAAAAGCAGAGTATTGAGGATACTCCCAGGTATTTGAAAGTATGACAGAGTCACGATGTGCAAAGCTACAGAAATGAAAACAATGGTGCTGGCACATGGACTGAATCAAGTAACATTAAAAATGACTTGATGGGGCACCTAGTCAGCATCTGACTATAGATTTTGACCCAGGTCATGAGCTCACCATTGGTGAGTTCCAGCCTCGCATCAGGCTCCTCTGTGACAGTGCGGAGCCGGCTTGGGAATCCTCTCTGGTCTTCTCTCTGCCCCTCCCTGGCTTGTGCGCACTTATGCTCTCTCTTCCCCTTAAATTTAAAAATAACACTTTAAAAGGTGACTCGGTAAATTGTAAAGATGTGTACTCTTGTTGCAGAGGTCCTAGTTTTAGCCCAAACAGGAGGACTGGACCAGCCTGGAGTCGATTTGCTGGGGGCCAGGGGAGGGACGCGATGAGGGTAAAAACCGAGACCACCCCTGGCAAGATGAATAGGAACGACTGCCCAAGGCTAGGTAGTGACCCCAGCCTAGGCCCTTTCATCAGTCTGACCCTAGGGCTGCCAAGAAGCTCAAGGCAGCCTGTGAGACAAGAATTGGGCGCTTTCGTGGAAGAACACGGCATTCTCTGCTCAACCCAAGGGGCGCAGCCTCCGTGGCCCCTGAACGCCTGTTTGCGGAGGTGGTAGCGCGTCCCAGGAGACATGGGCGAAGCCTTCGCGGCACCGCCAAGCGGTGGGAAACCGTCCCGGGAGACACCCCGAGAGGGCTTCCCGAAATGCCGCGCGAGCCTTCAAGGCTGGAAGAGACCCCGACAACATGTCCATTACAATGGCTGCGGTTCCGTCTGTCTGCGCGCGGGTCGCACTAGGGCATCTTCCCCGGGAGCAGGGAGCCCGGGTCGGAAAGGGCCTTGGACATCAGCTAGGGAGGAAGACTAGGCCACCGCTGTCTCTTCGCGCGTGTGACTGCTTTCTCCGAGGCCACGCAGCTGAAGCAGCGCTATTAAACTAGTGCTAGGGTTTCCCAGCCACGGTGAGAAGAACGCGCGACTTCGGGCGGAGCGGACCCCGCAACCCTAGGGCTTCCGGCCGCGGCCGCCCGCG
Organism: Panthera uncia; assembly: GCF_023721935.1. NCBI lineage: Eukaryota > Metazoa > Chordata > Mammalia > Carnivora > Felidae > Panthera > Panthera uncia. Next base: position 156,582,230 of record NC_064816.1, read on the forward strand.
CCTGCGCACTGCGGGGCGCGGGCCGCCAGCTGGAGGAGCGTACCATCCGCAGGCAGGGGTGGGCGCGCGTCGCTCCCGGAAGTAGCCCCTGCGCGTCCCGGAAGTCGAGCCCCCTACCCCGGCTCCTTTGGGCCTTTGGGCCTTTGGTGTCTTCCGGGGGCTCCCGCCGTGGCTGGAGGTGAGGCGCGGTGGCCGGTGGGGCGGTGGGCTCGTCGCTGCCGACTGCTGCGGGGCTGTCGGCTGCGGCGGGAGCGGCTCCCGGCTTCGTAGCTTCGCGGGCCTGGTCTCAGCGGGCGGCCAGGCCCCTCCCGGACCCCAGGCCCTAGGTAAGCCGGGGAGGGGGCGTTGCGGTCCCGCTTCACCGACGCGGACGCCGGGGCTGGAGGGTGGGGCGCCTTGCCCAGCCCCTCCCGGCGCGTCGGAAGGCCCCGGGGTCTCCCTCCCTGGCTAGCAGCCCCCTCCCAGTGCCCGGCGCCGAAAGCACGCCCGGTGAGGCTGTATGTATTGGACAGCGGGTCGTGTCCAGTCTCGCTCTGTGCCAGGGACTGCCCTTAAACAGGCTTCTACATGTTTTAGCTCACGGAACAAGCCTGTGAGGTGGGGGCTGTTATCCCTGTTGTATAGGTGAAAAAACCGAGGCACCCTAGGGCGGGATCTTAGGTAGCTGTTGAGTGGGTAGCAGCCAGGATTTCAGCCCACGTATCCTGGCTCCAGACCTCACGCTCTTCAGTCCGTTATGGAAGGCAGCCTCGCAGAACACAGCAACGGGTTCTCCTGGTGTGTAATTTAAAACAGATCTCATCTTTTGTCACTTTGGCATAATGTGAAATCTAACGACACGCGATTATTCTTTAAAACGTCTCGCTTAGGGTTTGCTGGGAGCCAAATTTTCACGCGTGGTCAGACCCCAAAATGTATAGTAACTTGCTCTACTCTTTTCCTTCCTCCCATTCTTTTTCTCACCACCTTTCTGTCTCCCCGCAAGTGAGTGGGTGGGGGGTGGGGGATGAGGAACCCAGGACTTGAGGGCCCAGCAAGTGCCTTGAAATGTCCTGGGATCTGGGATGGATAGACAGCTCAGGAGCTAAGACAGGAGGGGGCTGGTCGGTGGAATTGGGCAGTAAAAACAGAGAGAAAGGTGTGGCATAGTTATGGGATACCCTGGGCAGGCTGAGCTCTGCACAAGGCTCTGGGGTAAGGCAGGCACAGAGAAATAGGGAAGTGGTTCCTTTCCTTCTGGGCATGCACATGGGGAAAGGGCTGCTGAGTGCAGTTAGAAGAGAGCCCCCTGATCCATGCAGGCTGCACAGATGTAGGAGACATGCAAGAGACACCTGCCATCTCAGTCTCAGCCAGCAGGTTGCTGCCTCTGGAGACCTATGGCTTCCCCTTGGGAATCTGTAGGCTCCTTGTCATAAACTGCCTCAGTTCCTTCCCCCACCTGCACTCAGGGGTTGCCTGGCACCGCAGCCGTCCGTCTTTCTTTGCTCTCAGAGAAAATAGATTCTTTCTCGTCTCCAAAGATAAACCCGCTCACCGCCTGTGCCCTGCATCCCTTTCCCAAAGAAAGTTCCTGCCATCACTTCTTTCCTGTATATGTATATTCTTTTCTCTCTTCCCACTGTGCCCTTTCTCTGTTTGGAGATGAAGTCAAGCCTTTTATCTCCAAAGCGTGGCCCTCCTTTTCCCACCCCACCTCTGACATGGCAGGCACCTGTGTCCCCCAGTTCTCACTGCACAGCCATGTCTCCGTCTTCGTCCTCTGCAGTGACCTTGACTCTGCCTGGCCTACCTGGAGAGTCTTCTCTTGGCTTTCCTAACTTGGCTTTAGTTTCTTCTGTGTCTGTCTTTGCCTGTCAGTCATTTTGGAAGTCCCCTCCCCTTCTGGCCTCTCTACAGTGTCCGCGTTGCCTGGACAGCCGCCCGCCACTCTCTTCTCCTTCCGGCCCTTTCCTTAGTTTCTGTGGAGGCTTTCACACGGATCTGTACCTTTAGCTCAGACCCTACCCCGTATCTGTCACATGTATTTCTAAAGATTTGTTGCAGAACAACCGCGAATCAGTATATCCAAAAGTGACCTGCATTAGTCAATGGGATCACTAGGGAGTCCCCGTCTGTCCCCCAGTTCTCCTCTACATGTGCCTCCGGAAGAGCTGTCCAAACTGTCCCCGCGGCCCCAGTCCCTCTGCCACTACCTGCCCCGGCCCTCCTCGCCCCCCGTGTACCGTGCCTGCCTCACATGGCCTCGCTGCGGTGCTTGTGATGCTGCTCAGTGGGTAGCCCGAGGGCCTCTGCGTCATAGCTGTCCTCAAATGTGCATTTGTCATCTCTCAGGAGAAATGTCACAAGTCACTTCTTACCGATAACCAAAGTACTGGAGTTTTTGAATGGTTTTCCTTTCAAATTTTGCATCTTAGATTCACTTCGATTCGAGTTGGTCCTCCCGGTGTCAGCCTCGTTGTCATCCTTGTGTGCTCTGGTGGCTTAAGAGAAGGCGGTGTGTTACCATCGGCGACTGCACCCGCGCAAGGTCCCAGCTAAACTCAGGGAGTCCGTCAGGACTTAAGGATCCTGAAGCAGTAGCTGAAGGTAAGTGACCCCTCGCAGGACGGAGTCCAAAGTCCAGTGTCACAGAATCCGTTTATCTGTAGGTCAGGCCGAGGCCCGGCCTTCACAGCGCGGACACCGCTTGCCGTGGTCTGGTGCCATGAGCCCATTTCCAGGTTGTCTTCTTGTCCTAAGCCTCGGGTGCCAGCCGGGTGCTTCCTCTCCTGTATTTGTGTCTTCAGGGCACGGGGCTGGCTTACGGCAGGTATCCGATGAATTCTTGTTAAGTGGTCCAATGGATCGACCAAAAAAGATGTACTGACGGGACAAGGCACATTGGAGAACAGAACGGGACTGGTGTGAGCCAGGCACAGTCCTAACACACTGGTTTTTTCCTTTTCTCGGCCATCACTGGTGAGCACAGGTCTGACTTGGGCCAGGTTTCAGTTGCTCGCTCTGAGCTGTCAGTGGTGGTAAAGCCTACAGGCCGCTTCCGGAGGCCTGCTGCCGGCCCTGGTCGTCCGCTCTGCCATCACGCCCCCGCTCTGGATTTCCAGTTCTACAGCCATGAAATAAGAGCTGAGGTAAGCCCAGTCCGGTTCTGATGTCCCAGAGCACTTCTCCCGGGCCCCGGGATGGTGTCTTACAGTTCGCGGCACCTTCGTCCAGCCTGTCCACGGTGCCTCTCCCGTTGGCGGGGGGTTCACACATTCGGTGTGGCAGCAGCTGGGTTCTTGGGCAGTGGGCCTGGGGTGATGCCTCTCATCCTTCTGAGGTTTTCCCAGCTGGGAGGGGCTCAGCATCACGTCGCTCACCCTCTTCTATGGTCAGAATCTTCCCGGAGCCGCCTTAGTGGGCTTGTCACCTACAAAGGCAGTCCTGCTCTCCCTGGTGATTCTGTTTTTCTTTTTCTCTGTTTCCCCCTCCCCCCCTTCGCCCCCCACGTACATGTGCACGAGAGGGGTGGGGGAGAGGATGGGCACTGGTGGGGGAAGGGGGCAAAGGGAGAGAGAGGGAATCTTAAGCAAGCTCCACTCCCAGCGTGGAGCCTGCCTGGTGATTCTTTTTAATGTTTAACATCACTCAGTGTCAGAACGTACTGGTTTTAAATCTTCCTGTTTAATCCGTATCTCATTTTGGCGTGATGAGACTTGAATTCCACTTGCTTTCTGATGTGTGTGGTGAGCTGTTAGGTCACCTTCTGCGAGTCTGTCCTTGTCTAGAGAGATACATTCTCGCGCTGGGCTTTTTCTTTCTTTCCTTCCCTTTCCACGTACTTCTCTTCTGACTTCTCCGTGTCTCTTTTCTGGTGTGCCTGGATCTGACTGTGACCTGATCTCTAGGAGAGCGAACGAGGAGAAGGGAGGTAAAGGTCGTGCCTGGGCTTGAGCATCTGGGTAAACACTGTCCCGTTTACGAGTGAGGTGACTATAGGAAGACAGGTGAGCGGGAGCTGGAGAGAGGCTCGCCATGTCAGTGTGTAAACGCAACCCCCGTTGGGGAGGGTATGTGAACTGAGAATCGAGACCTGGGTGCGAACCCTGGGAAACAGCAGGAAGAAACAGGCGGAGGAAGAGGGACCAGAACTGAGATTGCAGGGGAGGTGCAGGTGGAAGTGTGGTATCCCAGGGCCACGGAAAGGTGGCGTTCCAGACAGAGGACTTGGGCCGGCCCCCACAGGTTGAAAGAGGTCCATTGGAGGCGGTGCCGAGGGGGGCGCTGTGGCTTTGGCAAGAAGGGTGTTGACGAGCGGTGGGGGCCAGAGCCAGAGCATGGAGTCTCTCTAGGACAGAGAGAGGGGAGTGACAGGACACTGTGGGGCACGCGTCACTGGCATCAGGGGCTACCCTGTTCTGTGCTGCTGTCCTGTGTCCCTGATGCAGGCTGATTTCTAGAGAAGGAATTTCAGAAGATCTAAGCAAGGCCTCTGGCGGCCTCACCGCCCAGTACCCAGCATCATGACCTGTTTCTGATGCCCTGCCAGGTGACGGGCACAGCCTGGGTGCCCGGGATGCAGAGACATGGGCTCCACACCTCCTGGCCTGAGCTGACAGCACCTGGCGCCTGCACCTCCGCCAGGGAGACCTGCCTGACTTCTTGGCCAGGTCGGTCCCCTCCTTGGGGACTCACAGCTGCAAGTGGCGCCCCTCTGTTCCTGCACCTCCCCGTTGTGCGGGTCAGTCTCTTACTTCCGTCTCTCCAGCCAAGCTGGAGGCCACGTGCACGCAGGGACCTTGTCGATCTTCTCCGTTATCCACAACCAGGCAGAATCGCCAAGTGCCTGCTGGGTTCTCAATAAACATCGAAAGGAAAAAGAGAAACCTCAGTTAGTTTGGCAAAGATGGATGTAGAAACTGCTAACGTACAGAGGGCCCTGGGGATTCTGGTTGAGGGCTGTTCCATTCAGTCTGGAGGAGTGAATGTCAGCCTTCAGCAAGGAGGTTGCGGTTTTGAGAGTTTTGTCCCGGGGCTGATTTCCTAGGCTCTCCCTACGCCTCTGTCCTCTGTTCGTTTTTCTCCCCTCTGGCCTTCCCCGCAGAGTCCCCACGGTTGAGTAGGGGAGCTGAGAGCCGTTCTTTTCATCTTGCTTTGCAGCCTGGGCCCATCTCATTTCCCCAAGTTCCCAAGCATGTTGGAAGTGGAAAAAATCGGGAAGCCCCCCAAGAGACATACACCTTCAGGATCAGTGGGGCAGGGGCCGTCTGTGTGTACTGCCTCCTCCGTGACCAGACCCAGGAGCCCAGCTGCTTCCCTGGCTTCTCCTAGCTCCAAGTTTAAAACCAGAGCTACCAATACCTCTCACGGACTCGGCTGGGGTGTGGGGGGGGCGCCTGCCGGAGACCGAGGTCAAACTTGAGTTTGTAGAAATAGGAGAGAAGGCTGTCAGTGGCCACAGCAAGATCGGACTGTCTGCCTCCCCGAAGGGGAGTGAGACGGATCTGCCCCTACGGAGGAAGAGACCTCATCCCCTCCCCAGTTCCTCGTCGGTCCCTTCACCTGACGGAGTTTTCCTGGAGGAGCAGGAGGAAGGCACCCTGGGCCTACTTGTCCACAGTGAGACGAGCGAAGCCTGCTCCCTGGGGAGGCCCGGTCTGCACCCAGCTGCCTCCCGTGAAAAGTGCCAGGCCAGCCCTGGGCGGAGGAAGCCAAAGGGTGACTCTGGCCTCTATAGCCTCAAGTCTGTGCTTGGGCAGGAGCCCCCTGGGCAGCCCGAGAAGAAGGTGTCCAAACAGAAGGCACGAGGGCAGAGGGAGGAGGGGGAGCCGATGGGAAAGAAGAGGGCCCCAGCGCTCAGCTCTGGCCGGTCCCCCTCTCCCCCAGCGCTACACCAGGCAGCCGGGGCGGACAGGCCAGAGGTGGGCCAGCCTGGTGAGAGTGAGAAGGCAAGGCGAGCTGACCTCCTCATCGCCCATCTGGCCAGAGAGCTGCGACGCCTCAAGAAGTGGAAGAAGAGGCACTTGCTTGCGGCTGTCGGGGACAAGCCACCCTGCCTGAAGAAGCTGGTCAGAACCCTAAAAGCGGAGACCAAGGGCTGGGCTTTTCCCGGGCATTCCCCCGGCCCCGCGGACACCGCAGGTCACAAGGCCGTGTCAGACATCGGACGGTTCTTTACCATTGACTGCAAGGACGTCTGCCACGTCACCTGCACTCTGTGTCATGCCAGCATCAGACTGGGCAAATTTAAGGGTCATTTCCAAACCTCAGGCCTGGTCCGTCACTTGGTGAGTAAGCACGGACTAGAGAGAGACAGAAGGCCAGCCGCAGCCAGCCCGGGGGAGAAGAAGGGCAGGGCCGAGGAGAGAAAGCACAAGGGCCTGCCCGCAAGTCCCGCTGGCCTTGCCCCCGAGGGGCTGCCGTCACCAGGATGCTGCACGGATGCTCCCCCTCTGGTGGACGGTGGCAGGCAGCTGGCGGCGGGCAGGCCTGAGCAGCTGTCACTGGCTCCGCCACTCTTGCCTCCTTCCTGCAGAGATGACCCCGCCGCCTCCCCGCCGGCAGTCGGGGTGGGCCGGGGTGGCACCCATGCCCCCGGCCAGCCCCGAACACAGGCCTGGACCCGCAGCATCGCGGAGTTGCTCTGCAGCCTGGCTTTGCCGCTGTCCTTTGTGTCATCGCTGCCTTTCAGAAGGTTTATGGCCCAGGTCGACCCTTGCTACCACGTGCCGCCTCCCGCCTTCTTCTGCGGGAGAGCCTTGCCTCTGCTCCGTGAGGCGATCGAGGAGCAGGTGTGTCGGGAGATGCAGTGGGCCAAGGGCAGCTGTGTCCACCTCACCGTGTCTGCCGCTGCCCGGGACACGGTTGTGGACTACGTGGCCATCACCGCCCACTGGGGAGCCGTACAGCCGGGCAGTCGGCGGGTGGCGTCGGGGAGCCTGAGAAAGCAGGCCGTGCTGTGGGTTCGGGGCCTGCCCCAGGAGAGCTCTCCGGAGGAGAGGCAGGGGGAGCTACGGGAGCAGGTGGGCCTGTGGCTCAGCCGCAGCTCCCTGCAGCCAGGCTTCCTGGTGTCGGGCGGCTGCCTCAGCCTGGAGCAGGCAGTGAGGACAGAGGGCTACACCCACCTCCCCTGCTTTGCCCACTGCCTCGACTCCCTGGTGAGGAACTTCCTGCGTCACCATCAGAGCGTCCAGCTCATCCTGGGTACGGTGCGGGCCATCTGCAGCCATTTCCAGGGCTCCGCGGAGGCCCGGCGGCTCCTCGGCCAGCTGCAGCTGCAGCGTGGCCTCCCGGCCCAGCAGCCCTTCTGGGAGCTCTCGGACCACTGGGTGTCCGCCTACTGCTTGCTGGAGTGGCTGGTGAGGCAGCAGCGGCCCCTGCAAGAGTACGAGAGGCGACACCAGCTGGGCAGGGCTGGGACGGCCCTGTCGACTACGTTTTGGAGCCTGACGGACAGTCTGGTCACGCTCCTGCAGCCCTTCCGGGTGGCGGTCCGGGAGGCGAGCGCCGCGCGGGCTTCTTTAAGCCAGGTGCTGCCCCAGCTACGCTACCTGCATATCTTCCTGGAGCAGGTTAACCGGCACTTCGAGGAGCAGGGCGGCGGGGAGGTGGGGGCAGCCGTCCGGCTGGCCAAGGGCTTGGCCCTGCAGCTCTCCACAGACGGCCAGCTCAACGAGCTCTTCCACCGCAAGGAGTTTGTGCTGGCGACCCTCCTGGACCCCCGCTTCAAGGGGAAGATCGAGTCCATCCTGCCCACGGGGGCCGACATTGACCACTGGAAGCAGGTTCTCGTGTACAAGGTGAAGGAGATCATGGTGTCTGACTACTCCTTGCCTCCCTCACCCTCCCTGCACAGCCCCAAGGCAAGGCGTGCGGGCCCTACCCCGGGCGGCCGAGTCGCCAGGAGCCTCGGGGCCGAGGGGAAGGGCCAGAAGGTGCCTGTGCAGGGGGGCGGCGGCTCGGGGTCTCTGCTGCTGGACCAGAGGGAGAAGAGCTTGCTGGAGCAGCTGGAAAGCGTGGGGCTGCTGGCGTCCGAGAGAAGCGGAGCGTCGCTCTCCACCGAGAGCCACTTGGCCAGTGTCATCGTCAAGAAGTACCTGCGTGAGAATGAGACAGTTGGTGCCCAGGAGGACCCGCTGGTTTACTGGGAGAAGAGGCAGGAGGTCTGGCCAGCTCTGGCGAGACTGGCCACTGTCTACCTGTCCTGTCCCCCAACGGGGGCCTTCTCTGGAAGCGTCTGTGCCTCCCTGGACAGCCCTGCCCTTGCGGAGCATGGTGCCCCTCTCCCAGTGGGGACCATTGAACATCTCCTCTTCTTGAAGAGCAACCTGGAGAATTTCCCCGACTACCCCGCCCCTGCCCTCATCTTCCCCAGTGGAGACCTGGCCGACGGGGAGCAGAACAGCGAGGCCGACCTCGTCTGACGCCCTGAAAGTCTGCCTGTGGGAAGTGTGTCCGGCATCAGAGGGGAGGGCAGGATGCTGCACCCTAGGGCATTAGACAGAGGTGGCCAGAGTCCTCCCTCCACCTGTTTGGAGGGAATAGGGATAGGTTCTCGATTCTTGACACATTGCCCTTTTTTTCTGACCCAGGGTGATGTCATTTCCCATTCATCCATTGCTTAATTTGTCTCTAGTGGTTTATGCATAGAAAAGGTGAACTCTGTCCAAAAGTGACTCTAAGTTGCGCCGCACACCTATGTGGGTGGCACAGGGACCCCGCTGAACACCTGCCATGCGCAGGATCACCGCCACGACAGAGACTCACCCGGTCTCGGATGGCAGTCGTGCTGTGGTAAAGAACCCTGAACTCCACTGGGGATGGGAGGCGATGGGCCAGAGGAAGGGTCTCCAGGTTCACTGAAGCAGCCGTGGGACTGTCCACTTGTGCGCTGTGTTAACCGGTTCCCCCTTGGCTGTAGCTGTGTCCTGCCTTGGCTGGCTCCTGGGCACCATTTGCCAGCCCACTTGCTAGGTAGGTAAACTGAGACTCAGCAGTGGCGATTCGGAACGAAGGAAGGTGGCCTCCTGCAGGAGAGACGAGTGTCCTCTGTGCCTTAGTCATGGTCCCATCCGTGTGACCAAATCCTGTCCGCAGACACATGTTGGACCAGGATAGGAGGACTCGGATTCTGGATGTTCAGGGGTGAGCGTTGCAGGGGGTTGGCGTGGATGAGCCAATTCCCTCAGCAGGGCCCACCCGCTCCAAGCTGCCGCCTGTGTGTCAGCTGGGTTTGCACAGCAGGTGGGAGGGCGCTCGGTCGGTCGGGCCCAGACCTGCCTGCTTGAGGCGTGCGGATTTCAGGGAGCATGGGACTGGGGGCAGAGCAGAGGTCTGTGCACTGGAGAGTCAGGGATTCACCTTGGTGACTATGCAGTACTGTCATCGGCGGGGGCGGGGGGCATGGGGCGTGGGGCGGTGAGCTGGAGGGCCACATGTCTCCCCCCAGGCAGGACTTGGGGGCACAGAAGTCCCGATTTCCAGTTAATGTGCTCTTTGCTCCTCTGTTTCCTCTCCTGCAAAAAGCATTCTTCCCAGCTGTAACGTGGGGAGCACGTACAACTCCTCCCTTCCTCCCACCACCGCCCCTACCCGGTCCTCCCGTCCTTTCCCTCCACAGCAGCCATCTCCGTCTAGACGGTCATCGAGCCGGTTCTCCAGGGCATGGCTCCCTAACCGTCGTGGTCAGTCTGTGGGCTTGCCCCTGCCCGGGGGCCTCATCTCTGAGTCTGGTGGGCGTTGGAACAGTGTCCGTCACTGGGTCCTTGCACGCCTCCCTCTGGCTGCTCGTCAGTGCCCTCCACTCAGCCTCATAAATGTTGGTGTTCTTTCGACGTCGGCCCATGACTGCTCCCTTTCTCTGTGCGCCAGGGGCTCCTGACCACATTCACCCCCAAAATAGCGTGTGGTTGGGAGGCTGTGCGTAATCCCGGACAGAGGCCTGCAGATACTTAAAGAGGTCTGTGTCCTCCAGAAGCCTGGCCTGTGAGCCACACATTCTCCCTGGGCACCTCTGCGGATGACGCTTGAGTCCCTTCAGCCTAGAGCTTCGACTGCCTCCTAGGCCCGATGCACACGGTCACCTCCAGCTGGATGTCTTCTTGCCCCCTCCCTCAGGCTGTCCCATGTGCCCCACATGTCGGGGAAGGGAGCCCCTGCATCCAGTGACGTGGCTAGACCCTTGGAAGCTGTTCTACACGCTTCAGTGCTCGCTGCCTTCCGTGAAGCCCTGTCTCTCCAGTGCTTTTATGGCAGGTTCTAGTGTCTGGTGCCCCTCTCGCACCCCTCACCCCCATGGGTGACAGTTTTAAGTGGATGCAAAGTTGACCGCGTCTCACTGCTTACAAGCCCCAGCAGACCCCTTTTGAATACAGTGAACCAGACCTCTTAGTGGATGCCTGGAATCGCTTTTGGAAAGAAATGAAATGGAAATGAAGGGGTGTTGCGGACTAGAAGGAGTTAGGTAAAGCCGTGGGGGAGGCGGATCAGATCTGTTAGCAGCCTCCCCAGCTCCCTGGTGGGGGTGTGGGAGGAATTCTGGGCCCGGTTTCCTTGGAGAGGGAACTAAAAAACTGCATTGATTGTGTAAACACAGACTTGGGACTGGTCAACACCCTGGAACCCAGGTTTTATAAACAGGAGTGAATGGTCCCATGGTTCCTTGCAGGCGTCACCCTGCCTGGCCCAGGCCCGGCTAGAGTCTGCAGGGTTGGGAAGCTGCCACTTGGAGCAGAGGTCCCTTCTTGTTTTCTCTCTGCTCAAACCTTGACCCCTCTGTGGCCGGCATTGCCGATGTCCCCCCGCCCAGGCCTCCTCCCTTTTGCGCGTGGTCTTGCACTGGCGCCTAGGCTCATGCTGGCCCACGGCCATTGGTAACTGGAAAGGCCCTCCTTCCCCTGCCTTCCCGGAACCCAGGTGCTACCCCGGTCCTTCCGTCCAGGATGGCTTCTTTGCCTGGCCTTCCCCACTTGCGTTCTTAGGAAATGATGTCATGTTTGCAGGTAGGACCATTCTGTCTGGCACATAGGGATTGATGCCCTTCCGTCGATGCCGGAGTAAAGAGCTAGTTTGGCGGGCTAGGGTGGAGAGCAATGGCATCAGGACTGGCAGTGCTGCACCTGCTCCCGGGGCCGTCACCGTCCCTTCCTTCCCTTGACCTCAGGCTCCTCATTGGACTGAGAGCTGAGCCTTCAGGCCCCACAGCTGCAACCAGAGGTTACACGTTGGCCTATGCAATCTGGAGACCATTCTGAATGCATTGCTAATGTTTTAAAAAAAATATTGGGTCAGTTAAAAATATTTTTAAAAGGGTGGGGGAGTGCCTGGGTGGCTCGGCCGGTTGCATCCGACTTGGGCTCAGGTCATGACCTCGCGGTTCGTGAGAGTTCGAGCCCCACATCGGGCTCACTGCTGTCAGCCTGTCAGGCCAGAGCCCGCTTTGGATCTTCTGTCCCCGACTCTCTGCCCCTCCTCCACTTGGATTCTTTCTCAAAAAATGAATAAACATTAAAAAAAAATTAAAAATAAAATAAAAATAAAACATTGAGCCAAGAACATTTTTGAGGGGCGCCTGGGTGGCTCAGTCGGTTAAGCGTCCGACTTCAGCTCAGGTCACGATCTCGCGTCCGTGAATTCGAGCCCCGCGTCGGGCTCTGGGCTGATGGCTCAGAGCCTGGAGCCTGCTTCCGATTCTGTGTCTCCCTCTCTCTCTGACCCTCCCCCGTTCATGCTCTGTCTCTCTCTGTCTCAAAAATAAATAAACATTAAAAAATTTAAAAAAAGAACATTTTTGAGAGAACGAAGCAAGGCCTATCGTGCTGTCTTTTGTGTCTGTATATGGAAGGAAACAAAACAGATTGTTGGTGGTGGTGACCTATAATCTATTAAAAAACTAAAATAGTTAAAAAGAAACACCTCAGAATTCATAAAGATAGATCATAAAGAGCGGTTGCCGAAAAAGGAAAATTTAGAGATTTTGCCTCCCGGTGCAGATACGGAAAAGGGGAAGAATCTGAATTGCGTCCGCTATGGCCGTAACTGCTCGAGCCTCGTCAGGGCCCCCCGCTTAGGTGGGGGCCTGCGCCTGGCCCGCCTCCCTCAGGGGGGCTCTGTGGCATCAGGTCTTGTTGGGCCAGCTCGCTTTCTGCCTCAGTGGCAGAGGCTGGGCGGTACTTGGTGCCGTCGACGGCTGCGGACTCAGGACACTCAGGAGAGGCCTGCTCACTGTTTGCTTGTCTCTCCTCAGGAGCCTCCGGCCCTTGAGCAGCGGTGCTGGAAACAGGCCTCCGGCCCTGGCCCGGGCAGACTCGAGGGTGCCTTTTTCTGGGCGCGCGGTCAGCTGACCCCTCCCGGCACCCACGTCCCTGTGACAGGACCAGGGCCCGGGGCCGCCTGGACGGACCGCATCTGATGGAGCCCCAGGCTGAGAAGCCAGGAGAGGCGGACGGGGCACGAGTCACACCGCAGCTGCTCAAGTCGCGCTCGGGTGAGTTCGCCCTGGAGTCCATCCTGCTGCTGAAGCTTCGGGGCCTGGGGCTGGTGGACCTGGGCTGCCTGGGGGAGTGCCTGGCTCTCGAGTGGCTGGACCTGTCCGGCAACGCGCTCACCCAGCTGGGCCCGCTGGCCTCCTTGCGCCGGCTGGTGGTGCTCAATGTCTCCGACAACCGGCTGACGGGGCTGGAGCCGCTGGCCGCCTGCGAGAACCTGCAGAGTCTCAATGCCGCGGGCAACCTGCTGGCCACCCCTGGGCAGCTGCAGTGTCTGGCCGGCCTGCGGGGCCTCGAGTGCCTGCGGCTCCGGGACCCCTTGGCCCGACTCGGCAACCCGCTGTGCGCCAGCCCCTCCTACTCCACGCTGGTCCGAGAGCTGCTGCCCGGCCTGAAGGTCATCGATGGTGAGCGCGTGACCGGGCGTGGCAGTGAGTTCTACCAGCTGTGCCGGGACCTGGACAGTTCCTTGCGCCCTGGCTCCAGCCCGGGCCCGAGAGCCGCCGAGGCACAGCCCTGGGTAGAGCCAGGGTACTGGGAGTCGTGGCCCCCCCGGAGCAGCTCCATCCTGGAGGAGGCGTGCCGGCAGTTCCAGGACACGCTGCGGGAGTGCCACGAGCTGGACCGCCAGGCCAGCGACAGCCTGGCCCGGGCCGAGCAGGCGCTCGGCCCTGCGGGCGCCGCCTCATCCTTTGTGTTTTGAATATGCCCGTGGCTCGTGACAGCTGAGCATGGGACCCTCGGCACGCTGCGGCCCAGCTGCCCACATCTCCTCTCCTGCCTCGGTACGCGTCTGTGCGCTTTAATCACGCTGGCCACCGGGCCGCAAGTTGGGCTCTTTGTTTACCTGTGTTCCTAAGAGCAGCCCCTCCCTCCTACCCCCACCTCAAGGAAGATCCCATACCGACCCTCCACGCACTTCAAGGACACACCACCTCGGCGGCCTCTAGCATGGGTGAGGACCGTCCTCGAGCGGCTGGCGGTGTGAGGCTGTCTGCCACCTGCGCTGGGCGGCTGGGGAGGAGGCTGCATGCTGAGCCGCGTCCACAGCCGCTGCCACCCGTGGCTGTGCGGGTCTGAGACTTAAGGGAAGAAAGGCGCTTTTTCCTAAGGCTAAAGGTAAGAAAGGCAGGGCGCGTGTCTGCTGTCCTGGCCAGTCCTGGGGAGAGGACGTGGCAGAGCACCGAAGCTGGCGTCCTCCACCCTGCAAAGCTGCCTGTTCAGAGGACCCTCTGCTGTGGTCCCCCCTGTCCCGTGGGACCCTGGAGCCTTCGCTGCCCATCCTCACCCTCGCTGATCTCTATTAAATCTTTCTTTTGGCAGAAGCATCGCTGCCTGTCATTCGTGCGTGAGCTTCATTTTCCCCAGCACGGACGGGAAGTCTCCTGTCCCTCCTGTAAGACCTCACTCCCACAGTTGAGCCGAGAAGGAGGCCATACAAGAGGAGGAGAGCACAAATCTGGGAGAGCGGTTTTATTAGCTCAGGGATAATGGGATCGTCCTCCCTGGGCGCAGGGATGGGAGGTGGGTCTTTCACTGGTTCCCTCCTGCTGTCCGGGAAGCGGGACAAAATGCTAGAGGAAAGGAAAGAGAAGCTAAGATTTGGGTGTGAGGGAGGCTGTTTGGGTCGGTCCAAGCCTTTTTCCCAGGCTCTGAATCCTTCCCCCTTCCCCCCCCCCCCACCCCCCGCCTCCTCCCTGGGCCCCACCCTGGCCCAGCTTCCACCCACTGGAGGGCTGTCCCACCTCCGCCCAGTCCCCCTTGTCCTGGCCACCTACCGGCAGGCCTCAGCTGGGGGGGCAGGGCCTTGAAGAAGGCAAATTGTCCCGGGAAGTAGTAGCTGTGGGGGTCCTCTCCTGCACGCTCCACCCTGCCGCACTGCCCCTCGTGCTGTTCCTCAGGCTCCTGCCAGCGCCAGCAGCGGCTCAGGCCCATGGCTGTCCCGCTGTCCCCACTGTCCCCGCGGCGGCGCCCGCCTCCACATCCCTTAGGGAATAGCGGGGCCAGGCCCAGAACCCCTCCCCACCCTCCTTCACAACCTCCTCACCCCTTCCTCACCTCCCTGTTGCCATCCTCCTCCCCGCTCCTCTCCACCTCCTCCTCTGCCCACTCTTACCCGTTGGACCTGTGTGAGTGTGGGGCAGTGGACCATCCGGCCTAGGACTTTGTCTGCAGAGTTCAGCTTGATGCAGGCCAGGCATTTCCGCTTCCTCTGGGGAGGGGAGCAGGGGCCGGGGGAGGAGAGAGGTCAGGGCAGTCCTGTGGCCCCGGTGGGGTGGAAACTGGGGGCCGCGTGCCATGGGGATGGTTGCTCCCAGC
>NC_064816.1:156597025-156610627 GCF_023721935.1 Panthera uncia
AGCAGGCTGTAGGGCGGAGAGGCAAGGGGTCCTGCGGGCCAGGCCCGGCCCAGGACGGGGAGATCTCACAAGTCGGGGCCCATCCTGCAGCTCTCAAGCTAATGGTGTGTGTGCAGGCAGGACTCCTTCCCCAGATGGACTCTCCCCACTGGACTTTGACCAGAGCCACTCTACTGATATATTAATTTGCATTTTCTTCTAGGATTTGATTTGAATACAAGGGTCATGACATAAAAGTTTGGAAAAAGTCACTGGTATAATCCAGTCCCTCCCTTAACAGATGGAGGGAACTGAGGCCTTTCAAGGAGCTGACAGTCACAGGCTGGTGATTGGGAGGGCCGGGACTAGCACTGGATCTCCGAGATGGTGGCACTCCCAGCCTGGGGACTCCCCCGTGGCAAGGGCTGTGCCCCCGAGGTGACAGAATACAGTCAAGCCCTGTTACGAATCAGTCCAGGCTGGGCTGTGTCTACTTGAAGACTCACGAAAGTGGGGAGTTCACCGGGCCTGGGATGGGGACCCGGCAAACCCCATACCGTGGGCCTCTTCCACCAGTGACTGGAAGCCGGAGAGAGGAGCTCGGACAGGAGGAGGACTCTCCCTGAAGAACATCTATCCTCTCTGCTCCTGCCTGTCCCGGCCCTGGCCGCCCACAGTGCCGTGACCCGGGGCCCACACAGCCAGGTCAGCCTCTAGGGAGGCTGCCCCAACCTCAGGGCTTCTTGCTGGACCCCGATGACATACGCTCGCACCGAGTGAATGCCCCCATCTCTCTCTCTCTCTCTTTCTCTCTCTCTTCTCTCTCACACACACACACAGACCTTCACTCACCCCATTGGGCTTGACTTTGCACTCAGCTTTTTTCCAGTCTTTCTTCCGGCAGCTCGTCTGCTGGAGCTTAAATTCCAGCCTCACAAAGGTCCCTGCAGGGAAGAGCTGCCGACAGACAAAGACCAGCAGCCGGCTGAGCGGGCCCAGCAGTCCCTAGATGTGACCTGCCCCTCCTCCCCTGCGTGAAACAGCACATCTGAGAAGGCGGCTGGGATGCCGGCCGCCTCTGGAGAGCTGGGTGCTCGGAGCCCAAGCGCTTCTGCACCTGCTTCCTGCCCCCACCCCTCCCCTTCCCAGGCAGTGCCACTAACCGTGTCCGTGGCACTGTCCACGCCAATCTCCTTGAAGGCCCACTGAACAGGCGGGTGCTTGTGGAATTCTTCCAGGGCCACTTGCAGGCCCCGCTGCTGGGCTGCCGTGAGCTCCGCTCTGCCCAGGCCCACCATGCCCAGCCACAGGGCCACGGGGATCAGCAGCTGCCACATGGCTTCACCTCTGTCACCCTGGCCTTGCAGAGAGTGTGTTCAGCCAGAGGAGCCACCAGCCCGGGCCCTGCAGCTGGTGGGGGAGGCAGAGGTGGAGGGGCAGGAAGTGGCCCTCTTGTCCAGACTCCCCTGGTATTCCCCTCATCCTTGCGCCCCTCTCCACCCCACCCCCCACTTTGCCCTGGATCCAGCTCAGCCCACGGTTGGCCTTGTCCCGGCTAGATGCTGAGCTGGCTTTTGTCCTCAGGCCAAGAGCCTGGGAAGCCCTCCTGTCTCCCACTACCACGGTTCCGCCTCACTGTTTCCTAAAGCGTTTTTTCTCTCCCCGTGTGAATCCAGTCCCCTTTCCTGCCTGCTGCCCCCAGAGCTCCTCTCTGCTTCCCCCACCTCAGCCTCTCCAGGTCCGCTTCTGCCCCAGCACGCCCAAGCCTGCTGGCTCCCTCCTAGTCCTGGGAGCCCTGGCCCTGGCACCCCCTCGGGCCCCCAAGGCTAACTCAAGGGGGAGGGGCAGGACACAGAAGGAGGCCAGCTGGAGGCAGAATATTTTTGGGAGGACGTAAACACAAGGGAGGGGCCCAGAGCAGGGTGGGAACCCGGAGGATGCTTAACCCTCCCTGTGCTGGGGCTGCCTGTGGCCATTGGCCCTACATAGCCCTGATCCCCGAAACCAAACCGGGGTCTCAGCTCCGCCCTACCATGGCTTTCTTCTTTAGGCAGAAGTCTCCTTTAACTTCTTTTCTGGGGCCTTCCCCCACCACCCCTCTCCCAGCCCTTCTGATCCCATCCCCCAGCCCACCCCAGCCCACCCCAGCCCACGACTGGGGTTGCCTGAGGCATGGACCCACCCCCAGAACTCCGGTGTACTGGCGGTCTTAGGACCAGAAGGTTACAGATGTGGAAACAGAAGCCCCCTCGGTGAAAGATACCAGGGTGTTGCCTTATAGCAAAGGCTCATGGACGGACAGACGGACAGTTGGGTTGACAGATCTCACCCTTGGAGCTGCTCCCTGTGGCCCCTCCTTTCACCTAGCTGCCTCTGGGGCCCTCTCCCCTCCTCACCTCCTCTCTGCTTCAGGGCCTCTGCTGCCCTTCTGGCCGACTGTGGCAAGCCTGTCAGCCTCTTCCTGCCCCCCACCCTCCAATCCGGTTCGGCCCCCATCTCCTCCCACACCCCCCTCCAGCTCCCAGCCCTCCCAAGGCTCCTCCCCACCCCGTTAGGATAGGCAGCCAGCCCTGGAGACCTCCCACCTCCCATCCACCCTCCCGCTTCCCCGCCCTGACTTGCCGCCTGACCTTCACCCCAACCCTGGCCAATCCACCCTCCCCTCCTCTTCCCCTTGGCTGAGGAGCCCAAGCATTCAGCGGTCTTGGCCCGGCTTCTCCATGGAATATGGGGCTGCCCGGCCCCCTGTCCTGCCTCTGTAGGGCTGCCGTCTTCTTCAGCCCCTCCTGGGTGACCAGTCCCCAGCATCCTCAGACCCACATTTCGGGAAAGCCTTCCCACAAATACAGACATCCTTCAACCCGATGAGGCCTCAGGAGTCATTTGACCCCTCCCCTTGCCTCCAAGGCCACACGGAGAGAGAGGAGTATGGTGTCCAGTGACTTATCACCAGCAAACATGTTCAGTCTTGATCCTGCGTGTCTCATCCTTGGTGCTGATAGATTCAGAGGTCTCGTGCGAGTCCGCAGGCATGTCGGAACGGTGTGATGGAATTCACCAGGCTAGTGTGGGACGAGGGGGAAACTGTCCAAATACCACTCAGCCACCATGCATCCTGAGCAAATAAGAACCAGCTCTGGGACCTGGTGGGCCGGGGACCAGCACTGCCATTTCTCTGGCTCCAGGCCCTAGGCTAATTACCCCAAACAGAGGGTCTCATTTACCGCCACCCCCCGCCCCCCCAAATCCCCGGAACTTCTGCTTCCTTCTCTGCAAGGTGGCCATCAGAAACTCCACGCTACGGGCTTGTTTTGAGGATTAAATGAGGACATACATGGAAAGTGACTGATGGCCCAGGGTTTGGCACAAGTTTCCTCCCCTTCCCTATTCACTCCTGCTGTGCTTCTCCACAGAGAGCTGACAGCTTCCTTTGCCATGTGCTCTGGGGGTACCAGAAAGACCCTTGGCTTCTGTTAGCTCAGTTACCACGGCTCCTTCCCAGCCGGCTTGTAGAACAGGTTCTGTGTCTCAACCATGGTTGTCTCCTTCCCGGCTTCTTTCTCCTTGTGAATTTGTATCTTTTTATTCATTTACCATCGTTTTGATGGAGTTTTGGAAGGGAGTAGGGATAAACACATGTGTGATCCAACATGTTTAATCAGAGTCCATGAACTATTTTTATTTATACACACTATATACAATGTACTTTATATATGTGTGTGTGTGTGTGTGTGTGTGTGTGTGTATATACACACACACATAGAGAGAGAGAGAGAGAGAGAGAGAGTTATGGGCTAAATTGTGTTCCCCTAAAATTCATATGTTGAAGTCTTAACCCCAAGTACTTCATAATGTGACTGTATTTGGAGTTTGGACTTTAAATTTTCTTTTTTTCAACGTTTTTTATTTATTTTTGGGACAGAGAGAGACAGAGCATGAACGGGGGAGGGGCAGAGAGAGAGGGAGACACAGAATCGGAAACAGGCTCCAGGCTCCGAGCCATCAGCCCAGAGCCTGACGCGGGGCTCGAACTCACGGACCGCGAGATCGTGACCTGGCTGAAGTCGGACGCCCAACCGACTGCGCCACCCAGGCGCCCCGGAGTTTGGACTTTAAAGAGGTAATTAAAGTAAAACAAGGTCATGGGGGGGGGGGAACACCAATCCAGTATGACTGGTGTCCTTATAAGAAAAGATTAGGACACAGAAGGAGGGCCACGTGAAGACACAGGGAGAAGACAGCCATCTACAAGCCAAGTAGAGGAGCTTCAGGAGAACCAACCGTGTGGACACCTTGACCTTGGACTTTTGGCCACAAGAATTGTGATCATAACTTTCTACTCTTTGAACCACCCGGTGTGTGTGTTACAGCAGCCCTAGCAAACCTACACACACACGTACAGAAGAAATCCTTTCCTAAGACTTGGTACTATGCACTCAACCCGATTATTAGAAAAGCCACGTCTTTGTCTATACGACACAATAATCAGTGATCCAAAGAATGAGGCTAGGATGGCTAATACTAGGCTGAAAAAGAATCAAAATTAACTTTTTAAGAATAAACATATGGGAGCGCCTGGGTAGCTCAGTCGGTTAAGCATCCAACTCCTGATTTCAGCTCAGGTCACGATCTCACAATTCATGAGTTCGAGCCCCGCATCAGGCTCCATGCCTGACAGTGCAGAACGGAGCCTTCTTGGCTACTCTGTCTCTTCCTCTCTCTGCCCCTCCCCTGCTTTCTCTCTTTCTCTCTCTCTCTCAAAATAAATAAGTAAACTTAAAAAAAGAAAAACATTAAAACAAAAGAATCAACATATGAATCTTGTATTTTATCTGGAAAAAATATTTAAGAGATCGGGATGCCATTTTTAATGTTTTGACGTGGCAGGAAATGAAACTTGGATTTTAATCAGTGGAAGTACCTTAATATTAACATGCCATTAACATTTTAAAATTTATAATTACTCTTTCAAGAAAATTCAGCAAACTACTACAAGGAATTTGCACCTTTATGGAGTACATTTAAAGAGTCAGCTTCATGATGCAAAAATATTTTCCTAAATCAAAGTGGTCAGAAGGCAAATACCAACCTGAATATCCAACAGACCTCATGGAGTCCATTAAACCTCACGCAGGGATCCACCACTAGATGGAGATGGTGAGCACAAGCTAGGTCCTTTACCCCTTGCCAGTTCTCTGCCAATTTTTTCTTTAAAAAAAAAAAAAAAAAAAAATTAAATTAATGTTTATTTATTTCTGAGACAGACAGAGACAGGGCATGAGTGGGGAATGGGCAGGGAGAGAGGGAGACACAGAATCCGAAGCAGGCTCCAGGCTCCTAGCTGTCAGTGCAGAGCCTGATGCGGGGCTCGAACTCACCAACCACCTGAGCCCAAGTCGGTGGCTCAGTCGACTGAGCCACCCAGGTGCCCCTCTACCAATTTTTTTCAAATAATAGGCTGTAGAATTATTTTTCTTACATACTTGCGGTAGCCTATGGTCACTTTTTGATTTATGGTTTAACTGTAAGAAGTGTTTTTAGCTCGATCTGACCCATAAATCATGTCAATCTGTTACAATGATTTTTGTCTACCCTGCACACATTTGTTAGAACTGTGAACCAGGGCAGGCACAGATAATAAACAGCGTCTCCACCAGTGGAAGTTTCTTAGAGCAGTTTAGAAGCTATGAAATTAAATACTTTCCAAATGTTCTTTTTAAAATTAATTTTATTTTTTATAATGTGGTTGAATGTAGTAATTTAATGGAATGTTACTGTGTACTAGTTAATTATGTTATATTGTAATTAAAAAAATTTTTAATGTTTACTTATTTTTGAGAGAGAGAGACAGAGCGTGAGCCTGGGAGGGGCAGAGAAAGAGGGAAACACAGAATCCGAAGCAGGCTCCAGGCCCTGAGCTGTTAGCACAGAGCCCAACGCGGGGCTCGAACCCATGAACTGTGAGATCGCGACCTGAGCGGAAGTGGGATGCTCAACCGGCTGAGCCACCCGGGCGCCCGTACTAGTGTAATTCCTAATAACGTCCTCAGAACAAACCTTCTTAAGTCCCGTTTAGAGGAGACTCTTCTCATGTTTTAAGACAGCTGAGGCCAACCACCTCTGAGAACATCTGAAGTCTCATTGGCCAGTTCTGAAGGCATCGAATTTAACTGTGACCCAGATTTGGTCTTGGAACGGAGGAGAAAGGCTCTGAGTTGAAACCAGGCTTTACGTTCTGACTCGCCACGTGGATTTGTTTGAGAGGAGTCTGGGTGGGAATGAGCTCAGGTCGGAGGTAGCACTTTCGGTATTTGGTGAACACGCACAGCGGTGCGTGTCCCTTGCAGGAAGGAAACATTTGCACATACACCTGCTTCTGCTGAACTGCGGAGGCTTCACAGAGGTTCTATTTAGAATTTCCTTGTGTTTCTAAATCAAGCTTGGCTTTTAGTAGATTTTTAAACCACAAATCGATACCCACAGGCTTCCAAATCCATCTTTTGAATTAAGTTGAAGAAGACACAGCCCGATGCTGGTCGGGAGTAGAAATAGACACTGCATCATCCTAATAGAGGCGATCTGACCTGGAAAGGGTAAAAATGGAGATCTCCAGGGAAAGTCAAGTACCTCCTCTCTTGGCTGAGACGCCAAAATGCTTTGTTGCCACTCTTCCTGGCAGCGTGTGGTCCTGAGAGCAAATCACCAAGCGGCTGGTAAACGTGGTCCCCAGGACGTCAGGCGTCCTCCTCCCGCTGAGCATCGGTTCCCCTCAGAGCCAGAGGCTCCTCAAAGGTTCTCGCGTTCCTGTCATTCTAGAATAATGTTCTGGATAAAAGAATATGTCTGAGGCACTGCTACCTACAGTCAGAGTCCTTCAAGGGGGAGAATTACAGACCCAAGTTTTCTCCTAAGTGTCTTCTTTTTTGCCTCCCTCACATACTGATTGGAGTTTTCCTATGACGAAGTGGTATTTTTCTCTCAGAGTTCCGTGAGACTCCTATCATCTGCTTAACAAGCAGTGGCCAGGGTGGGGAGAGTTTGAAGTTTGCTGGTAAACGATTGATCCAGAATGCTGCCTCCACACCTGTGTGTTCTAATCCAATTCACTCAGCGTGGGCTGGAGCTCTTCTGTTTCCTCAGTCATTTGGCCCACAGCGCTTACCGAGTTCCTACCATGAACCTGAAGCCTTTCTAGAGGCTGGCTACAGTAGACAAGACAGGCCAGATCCTTGCTTTCTAAGTGAGTACATATCTAAACGGTTTCCCGTGGGTGACGAGAACAATGCAGAACAGTAAAGCCGAATAGGGCAGCTAGCAGGTGATGGGGTAGGAGCCGGTGGGGGGCTGATAAAGACCCTCTGATCCCTGCTCAGGTCCCAGTGGCTGGAGTCTATGAATGTTACCTTATATGGCAAAGGGGGCTGCAGATGTGAGTAGGCTAAGAATTTCGAGATGGGGAGATTATGTTGGGGAGCGATAATTAACAACAAAATCTCCTACCAACCCGGCAAAAACTCTCCTCAAAGGCAGAAGAGAAAGAAAACAGTTTGTCGAATAAACAAGAAACCAGGAAGAGATGTACATTACAGGCAGTCCGCTAAGAGATCGGGAAAATAGAAAGAGATCTCACCCTGTTACACAGCCCAGCAGATGCACACACACACGCACACACACACACACACTCTGACTCACTCACTCACTCACTCAAGATAAAGTGTAACTAGTCCTTCCCGGATTTGTCACCCATAGTTCATCCTGAATTCACCTGGTGATTGGGGTAGCCACCTGTGTTTGCTAATTGCCTTTATGCAAAGGAAAAATGCACGGCTCCTATCTTTATGGCAGGAGGTGGGTTTGCAGCTTGGAGCCAGGGGCCCACAGAAATCAGGCTCCCACCCTTCCTCCCTGGGTGTGTGGGGGGGCGGGGAGGCAGCGGGACCCAGGATCACCATCTTCCTTGATGTTTACATATCAGAGAGGTGGCTCCCAGGGCTTTGGGAAAGAAGCCTGGGCTGCAAAGCTGGCAAGAGGCTTGTGGTAGCTTTTAAAAGGATTTGCATGCATCTCCAAGGGGCAGAGAAAAACTCACACTGACAACTTTTCTTTTTTAATTTTTTTATGTTTATTTTTGAGAGACAGAGCGCGACTGGGGGAGGGGCAGAGAGAGAGGGAGACACAGAATTCCAAGCAGGCTCCAGGCTCTGAGCTGTCAGCACAGAGCCCGACGCGGGGCTTGAACCCACAAACCAGGAGATCATGACCTGAGCTGAAATCGGACTCTTAACCGACTGAGCCACCCAGCCGCCCCATCATGATGAGTTTTCTCAAGTAAATGCTCTAGGGGAAGGGGTGGGGAGGGAAAGTCTGTCCCTTTTTGCACCAGGGAGAATTAAAACTTATTTTTCATACTTTTAACATGTATTTGCCCTCGCAATTAGCCTGGATTGTTCGAGTGGCCCCCACACATGATCACAAGAGTCCTCACAAGAGAGAGGCAGGGGGAGCTCTGACTCCAACAGGGACAGATGTGGCAACCGAAGTGACGCGCTACACTGTTGGCCTGGAAGCCGGAGGAAGGGGCCCCGAGCCCCGGGAAACACAGGACGCAGCTCTAGAAGCTGCAGGATGTGAGGAGACCAGATTTCCTCTTAGAGTCTCCGGAGGGAACACAGACTTGCCGACCCCTCGATTCCTGCCCTAGCCGACTTTGGACTTCTGGCCTCTTCCAGAACCGCGAGAGGACACATGTGTATTGTCCTAAGCCACCAGATTGGTAGTAATTTGTCACAGCAGGCCACAGGAAGCTCCTACAGGTGCAGAGAGGAGGGCCTTTCACTGGGAAGAGCGTTTGGAGGAGAGGAAACTCGAGCTGGGATCTGAGGGAAGTGATGAGTGATCCCAGCGGATGGAACCGCCACGGCAAAGGCTCCATGGGGGGACTGGGCTCTTGTGGCTGGGCAGCGTCCAGCCAGACAGGTGGGGGGGTGGCCAGGGACAGAGGCGGGCGTGGTCAGACCCGGTGGAACCCGAGAGAGACACTGGCCATCTGAGAGGTTTCCAAATAAAGGGCCATGCTGGCCCAGGATTGGGCCTGGGGCAGGGGGGGAGAGTAGGGGAGGCTGGCGGAAGGGCCTGGGGCAGTGAGGGGGCACAGCTGGGAGGCGCCTGGGCACTGGTTTCACCGCAGGAAATCAGATCTCTACCTGGTTTGCTACTGACCAATTCTGTGCTTTTCCTTTCAGAAAAAAACAGACACCACAGGAGAAGGTCTTGTGCAGCAGTTTGGGTGGGGGGGACCTTTGCCCTCCGTCTGGGGCTGCTCTTACAGCACCGCCTTGCCTTGCACAAGGAGGGGCGCTTTGATCTTTTCTTGAGGAGTTTCCACGACACTGAGCAGGGTCCTTTGCCCGGGTGCTGGCCTGGGACACTCAGGGCCTTCCTCAGTGGGGGCCGCGGCTGCTTTCTGCCCACATCCCCATGGGGGAGGCTCACGATGGAGGGCTGCCTGAGCAGGTGCACGGGGCCAGCAGGCATGCCCTCCACCAAGGTCTGCTGGGACCTTTTCAGCCTCCTCCCCCGGCTGCCCGCAAACTCCTGGACTGAGCCCTGTGAGGGTTTCCAGTCTGCCTTCGGGAAGCTGTCTCAAGCCAGAGTTAACAAGTGTTAGTTGCGTTAGTGACGTTCTCTCCAGCTTTTCAACAGCCACCCATTCAAAATTTGTCAGCAACTGCTTGGTTTCATTTCATATTAAGTACTACCCCCCAAGAGAGATTTCCATCGCTAAACCAGGGCTACGAGTCCCCTCAACATCCTTTCATGGAAAATAGCGCGCGCCATTTCTGTGTGGCTCATGAAGGGATGAGCCTGTGGCCCAGTGGCAGACGGCCGGCGCTGACTCCCTATTTGTTGGATGTCCAGTGAGTCCAGTGGGGACGGCTGGGACAGTGTATCTGCGAGAGGTGGACGCGGTTTTCCCTCTTGCAGATACAGGACGGCTTCCAGACAATACTTGATCATGGGGGGCCTGGTGGCTTAGTGGGTTGAGCGTCTGAGTCTTGATTTTGGCTCAGGTCATGATCCCAGGGTGTGGGATCGAGCCCTGTCTCCGGCTCTGCCCTGGACGTGGAGTCTGCTTGAAATTCTCTCCCTCTCCCGCTTGCACACATGCTTTCTCTCTAAAATAAAAAATAATAAAAAGAGATGCTATGGCCTAAGAAAACATTTTAAACAATACTCGATTCTCTTCAAGGAGGATTTCTGGAGACATGGTTCCCCTCATCCCCTGGCATGCCCACCTACTTTGTCATCTAATCCAGTAGTGGGAGCCAGCCATCGTGGGAGGGGAAGGGGGATCCTCCCTGAGCCCCTGGCAATTTTTGCTGTCCGGTGGGTCCTATACCCTGTCCAGCCCCATCATTCTCTGGCGAGCACGTCAGAGCTACTCCACCGGGGCAGGCCACTTGGCTGGCTGCTGTACCTCCTCCCTACATCCTCCTCCCCCCCTACACCCTCCTCTAAGGCATACTGAGGGGTGAAGTTTCAAATACCAAGGCCTAGAATTCCTGGCTGGTAGAAAGTCAGGGAATCCCTCGCAACTCCTGTGTTCATTTCGTCTCTGCAGAGCAAGGGACCCATCATTTCCTTTGGCTATGCCAGAAGAGGAAGTTACAGCAGGTGCTTAACTCCTGACTGGGCGGGAAGACACTCCTTCCATCGGGGCCCAGGGAGTGAGGGAGTAGTTAATGGACTTCAGTGAAGAGCCTTTCGACTAAGAGACTCTGATTACCAACAGAGGAAGATACTTTGGAGGGTCTGTGAAGGAATTTCCCATTGAGGGTGCTTGTGGGATTGCAGTGTTTGGATGTATCACATTTAGCCATGAACTGATGGATATCTCACAATTACTCTGGGCTGGCCCAGCATTTGGTCTACACGTTTGTTTATTTTTGAGAGAGACAGAGTGTGAGCAGGGGAGGGATAGAGAGAGAGGGAGACGCAAAATCCGAAGCAGGCTCCAGGCTCTGAGCTGTCAGCACAGAGCCCGACACAGGGCTTGAACTCACAAACTGTGAGATCATACCCTGAGCTGAAGTTGGACACTTAACTGACTGAGCCACCCAGGCGCCCCTACATTTAATCTACAAATAGAAACCTTGACTGTGAGAAGTAAAATAAGACCTAAACAAATGCAGGGACCTGAATCTCAAATCTCTTCAAATGGATTTTAAAATATTGACAAGAAAAAATTTTAAATATGGGCAAATTCTAAAGTTTATTTGGAAGAATAAACGACTGTCTGTAGCCAAGAAAGTTTTTTTTGGGGGAAAAAAAGAAATCTGTGCATAGGGGGAGTACTTACATTATTAGATATTAAAACTTATTTTCTGTGATAAAAATATACACATAAAATTTAATTTGGGGTGCAGTGGCTGCTCTATATATGACACCCAAGGCAGAAACCATGAAAGTCTTTTACTTTATAAGAAATGAGCCCCCAGTGTGATATAAAACCAATTTCCCAGCTTTTAAAAATGGACGAATAGAGGGGCGCCTGGGGGGCTCAGTCGGTTAAGGGCCCAACTGTTGTTGGCTGGGGTCTTGATCTCAAGGTCGTGAGTTTGGGCCCCACACTGGACTCTGTGCTGGGCGTGGAGCCTACTTAAAAAAAAAAAAAACAACATACATACAAATAGAAAAGTGAGCAAAGGGACATAAGCAAATTCGCCAAAAAAAAAAAAAAAAAAAAAAAAAAAAACAAAAAGGCAAAACAAAACTATGTGAAAAAACAAGTCAGCTCACTAGTAATCCAGGAAGTGACATATGAAATTCAAAACAATGAGAAATAATGACTTTATTTACTTATTTTTTAATGTTTTATTATTTATTTTTGGGAGAGAAACACACACACAGCATGATCAGGGGAGGGGCAGAGAGAGAGAGGGAGACACAGAATCCTAAGGAGGCTCCAGGCTCTGAGCTGTCAGCACAGAGCCCAACATGGGGCTTGAACTCACCAACAGTGAGATCATGACCCGAGCCAAAGTCAGACACTTAACTGACTGAGCCACCCAGGCACCCCAACAATGACTTTAAATTTGAAAAAAAAAAAAAAAAAAAAAAAAAAAAAGCCCGTGTTGTCAATAAGATGGAAAAATGGGCATTTCTCAAGGGAAAGCTAATAAAATTTCCTGGAAGGTAATTTAGAAAACATTTAAAAAATATACTGTGCCTTTGACCCATCAGTTGCCCACTCCTAGAATTTTAAAATCAGGCATGTACGATGAAGGATGAATCTATAATGATCAATGATATAGAAAAACAAGAAAATGTATCTGTACATTTATTCTGCCATTAAGGATCATGTCATAAAAGAATATCCAATAAAATGGGAGAAATGGGCAGAATACATTTTTGCATCGCATTATCCCAATCACATCAAACATGCATAGGTAAGCATAGAAAAAACATCGGAGGAGACATACCAAAACACGAAATGTAACGGATCTAAGAGTAGGAGAGATTTTTATATTCTATTTCCTACTGTTGCAACAGATTTAAGTGTTTTAAAAATGATTGTATACTTAACATTGACTTTGTTGAAAAGCACAAAAGTGCATGACACTGTAATAGCCTGGAAACCCCAGGAAGTGTATGGTTTGGAAAGCCACGGCCACCTGCTCGGCGGTGAGTCACGGGCGCAGGCTCGCACCTGCCTCCGCACTCGCCAACCGGCTGCCGCGCGCTTCCAAGCGAAATGCCCGGTGCGAGAGCTGTCCCTGAGCCAGGCCCCATGCCCCCGGCCCCGGGAAGCAGCGAACGCCTGCTCGTGGTAATTTCTGGAATTGAGGGCATTCCCTTTGTAAAGTTCACGGGATCGGGCCTTTCCTTTCTCCACTCGTGAACAAACCAGAAGCCAGACTTTCGGGTCAGCCGCGCCGCCCCCAGCCAGGGGTATTTCGATCCTGCAGCGAGGCCAGAGGTCGAGGTGGCCGACGGCGGCCGCAGCGGGGCAGGGGTGGCCGGGAGGCCGCGAGCGCCCTCTCGGAAGAAGCCAACGAGGCCGGGTCTAGCCCAGGGACCGCGGCCCGGCCACGCGGTCGCGCAGGGACGCGTGTCCTCCGCAGGGACAAAGGGTCGGGAAACTTGATCCGGGCCCGTCCCGGAAAATCCGGGCTGCGGTCGCCATGGCTACCGAGTCGGGCTCCCGGCAGCCGCCCCCGACCCGGCCCAGCCCGCGAGGGGGCGCTGGGAGGAGGGGTGCGGAGGGGACTGGCCCCGCCGCCCGCCCCGCCCTCCGGCCGCGGCCGACGGCCCCAGCCCGCGACTGACCCTCGGCAGCTCCTGTAGTCACGTGGCGCTGGGAACCGGCGGGGGGGGCTGGGCCCGGGCCTGGCAGTTGTGAACTCGAACCTGCCGCTGTCGCCGCGCGGGGTGGGGAGCGCGGCCGCCGGCGCCGGCGTTCCGGCCTCATGGACGCGCGACGCGCCTCCGCGCACCCCGCCGGAGAGGTTCGTCCCGGGCAGGGCGCGGGGTTCCACGCGGGCCCGAGGCGGGCGGCCCTACCTGCCGGGCGCGTGACTGTGTGTGCGCTGTGTGTGTTTGCGGGGGGGGGGGGGGGGGGGG
>NC_064816.1:156610727-156638673 GCF_023721935.1 Panthera uncia
AGGGGGGGGGGGCGAGCCCGCGCACCTGCGCACAGGCTCCGCGAGGTGCGCTCTGCGTGGGGACCCGAAAGGGCCCATTCGGGGTGCGCGGATCCGTATGTCCGCGACGTGGACGGGGGACACGCGCGAAAACAAAAGGGGGGTGTGGGGTCTCCACGACCCTTTGCCGTCCAGAAGGCGCAAGGGGATTGTGACCGAGACCTGGCCACCCTAGCTCGCCCTACGCAGCCCCTTGGGAAACGGGCCTGGAATTCCTGTTGGGAGGAGGGTGGGGGAAGGGGAGCCAGCAGGGATTCCCGAGTTTCTGCCATCGGCCGGCCTTTGGCCATCAGCATGGAGAATTCGTGCTGTGACCTTACCAGTGGAGGAAATGACCCCCGAACGCTGGCGTGTACTTCCTTGGTGAAGGGGACACATTCATTTATTAATCCAGGAGCCATTAAGGTTCCCCTGCCGGGCGGGGTGTCGAGCCTGGGTGGGGGAGGGGGTTGTGGCTGGCGAGGACACAAAGATGACTGCCCTAGAGGAGCTCAGAGCCTCACGCGTGTTTTCTCTCCCCTCCCCGCAGGTAAGGCTGGCCTCTCTGCGCTCAGAGGTCTGAGCTCTGCCATGGGGGTAGGGGTGTCTTTACTGCTGCAGTTTTCTCTGACATCTGGGGGCTACCAGAGTGTGGGCCGAAGCAGGCGCTACAGCCGCAGAAGTATCCCCAGGAACATCCCCCGGAGGAGCTGGAAAAAGCCTCATCTCCAGCTCTACGGTCTGCAGGGTAGAGTCTGGCCTTCTTTGTTGGGTTCCCACACCATTCCACAGCCCCAGTGCTCAGATCTCCTCCTGGAGGAAGGAAGTCACCTGTAGGGGGGAAGGATCACTTTCTCGTACCAGCGTCTTCCCTGTGCTCAGTCTGGCCGTGGGGAATGAGTCATGTCTGAGCTCCGCCAGAGGAGTTCTGCTCTAGGGGATTTAGGGAGGATGTGTCCGGAGGTTGCAAGCCCGCAGCGAAGGTCCATTAAGAGGCTAACTACCATCCACCCCTCAGTGGCTATAGGAAGCTCTTCTTGAGGAATCTGGGCTCCCTGGCACCGCGGAATAGCTGAATGTGGGGCAGCCCCCGGTGGGGTTGGGGCATGACCTGGCAGGGGACCCAGATTACAGTCTTGTCTTTCCTCCCCTTCTCTTGCCCCAGTAATCGCTACCACCCCGGGGGAGGCAGGGATCCGGGCCCGAGGCTAACAGGCTGTGGGTGTTCCTTGGATTCATGGGTGCTTTCCTTCTCGCGATGTCCTAATCGCGTGTGGGTGGAGGGGGGCGGGCAGGCAGGCAGAGCGTGGGCACCGCCTGGACAGACAGTGGCCTGGCGTTCTGCAGTCCTGGGAGTACCATCCAAGCGCTGCCCTCCTGTTCCCCAGAAGCGCTGTTCTCTCTTGCTCTCCAGGCTTCCGCCCTGAGACACTGAGGTTAGGGAGGCCAGAAATGCCTCCCCTGTGGTGCGCTTAGAGCCCGGGAGAGGGTAAATAGGATAAGGGCCGTAGGAGTTTCTGTGGGAGCTGTACACACCCCGGTGTTTTGGAGGAAAGAACGCTAACTGGGAGTTTAGAAGGCCTGTCCCCTAGTCTTGGTTCTGCTTTTGGTTTACCGTGTCCTCTCGGGCAAGTTCCCTCCTTCCTCTTATGCCTCAGAGTTGCTTCATCTGTCAAGCAGGGAGCTTAATAATGTCTGTTCGTCCGGCCTCACAAGGTTGCTACTCAAAGGTAGCAAGAGGAAATAGTAGAAACAAGCCGAGGGCAGCAGGGAAGCACTTGAAAAGTGGAAAGCACTAGAGGGAGAGGGGACGGCGTTTTCTGGTGAGTCCTAAGGCAGGAATGTTTGTGCAGCCAACGCTGGAGTGTTTACTCCATGCCAGACCCGGGGTGACTGCCACGAGGGGGATTCCAAGAAGTGTCAGAGTTCCTCCCTTCTGGTAGTTTCCAGGCTCAATGAACACTTAGGACAAATACACTTGGAGTGGTATCTAGAAGCCCCTGACTGAACTGACGCAGAACACAGAAGGCAATAGAAGGGTAGTCCTGATTCAAGGGCTCTAGCAGTTCAGAGATTTGAGCTCCTCTCGGGCCTGGGGTCGGCCAGGGAGGAACGGGGGCAGGATGAGTTGATCCCCAGAGTGACACTGCTTTTCCACCCTCAGCAGAGGAAGAACCCATGCTGGAACGTCGCTGCAGGGGCCCCCTGGCCATGGGCCCAGCCCAGCCCAGGCTCTCTGGGCCCTCCCAGAAGTTGCCCCCGACCCTGGAGAAGGAGCCCCGCGGGCTGAGGTTACAAGGCACTTCCGTGGCCCAGTCGGGCAGCCAAGCCCCGGGCAGGGCCCATCGCTGTGCCCACTGTCGAAGGCACTTCCCCGGCTGGGTGGCCCTGTGGCTTCATGCCCGACACTGCCAGGCCCGCCTGCCCCTGCCCTGTCCTGAATGCGGCCGGCGCTTCCGGCACGCCCCCTTCTTGGCGCTGCACTGCCAGGTCCATGCCGCCGCCACCCCAGATCTGGGCTTCGCCTGCCACCTCTGCAGGCAGAGCTTCCGAGGTTGGGTGGCCCTGGTTCTGCATCTGCGAGCCCACTCGGCCGCAAAGCGGCCCATCGCCTGCCCTGAATGTGAGAGACGCTTCTGGCGACAAAAGCAGCTTCGAGCTCACGCGCGGAGGTGCCACCCCCCAGCCCCGGAGGCCCGGCCCTTCATATGTGGCAACTGTGGCCGCAGCTTTGCCCAGTGGGACCAGCTAGTTGCTCACAAGCGGGTTCACGTAGCCGAGGCCCTGGAGGAGGCAGCAGCCAAGGCTCTGGGGCCCCGGCCTAGGGGCCGCCCGGCCGTGACCGCCCCCCGGCCCGGTGGAGACGCGGTCGACCGCCCCTTCCAGTGTGCCTGCTGCGGCAAGCGCTTTCGGCACAAGCCCAACTTGATCGCCCACCGCCGCGTGCACACGGGCGAGCGGCCCCACCAGTGCCCCGAATGCGGGAAGCGCTTCACCAATAAGCCCTACCTGACCTCACACCGGCGCATCCACACTGGCGAGAAGCCCTACCCGTGCACGGAGTGCGGGCGCCGCTTCCGCCACAAACCCAACCTGCTGTCTCACAGCAAGATCCACAAGCGGTCCGAAGGGTCCGCGCCGGGCGTCCCCGGCGCGGGGAGCCCCCAGCTTCCGGCCGGCCCGCAGGAGGCCTCGTCGGAGCCCCCCCGCCGAGGCCCCGCTGAAACCCGCCCTTGAGCCTGCGCCCGAGGCCCCGGGAGCGCCCCCGCGGGCCCCGGCGGCCGCGACCCCCTCGCTCTTCGGCTGCGAAGACTGTGGCCGCAGCTTCCGGCTGGAGCGCTTCCTGCGGGCCCACCAGCGGCAGCACACCGGGGAGCGGCCCTTCACCTGCGCCGAGTGCGGGAAGAACTTCGGCAAGAAGACGCACCTGGTGGCGCACTCCCGGGTGCACTCGGGCGAGCGGCCCTTCGCCTGCGAGGAGTGCGGGCGCCGCTTCTCCCAGGGCAGCCACCTGGCCGCCCACCGGCGCGACCATGCCCCCGAGCGGCCCTTCGTCTGCCCGGACTGCGGCAAGGCTTTCCGCCACAAGCCCTACCTGGCGGCCCACCGGCGCATCCACACCGGCGAGAAGCCCTACGTCTGCCCGGACTGCGGCAAAGCCTTCAGCCAGAAGTCCAACCTGGTGTCCCATCGGCGCATCCACACGGGCGAGCGCCCCTACGCCTGCCCCGACTGCGACCGGAGCTTCAGCCAGAAGTCCAATCTCATCACCCACCGCAAGAGCCACATCCGGGACGGCGCCTTCTGCTGCGCCATCTGCGGCCAGACCTTTGACGACGAGGAGAAGCTCCTGGCCCATCAGAAGAAGCATGATGTGTGAGAGGGCAGGGGCTGCGGAGGCTGAGGGCGAGGGGGCCCCCGGGAGCCCTTCACAGGGGAGCCTTGCCGTGGGCCTGGGCCGTCGGGGGCCCCTAGGTTGCTGCTGGTGTAGGCGAGGGGTGGGAGAGGCAGCCAGTGAGCTGGGGGCCCTGTTAGAGAGGGAGGTCTGGCCCCCCTGCGGCCGGGGAGGCCACTGTCGGGGGCACAGGGACCCTGGCCTCCAGCTGGTGTTTGCTAAGGTTCTGTCCTGACTGTCCTGTGCCCTGGAAAAGTAGCAATAGCAGCTCCACTTACCCCTTAGAGCCCTCTGGCTGGAGGGGCCACCAGGGGGCAGGAAGAAGACCCTTCCCCTCTGGTGTTAACGCCTTAATGTCCTTGTCCTTTATTATGAATTCCTTCCGCTGTTTTTTTTTTTTTTTTTTTTTTTTTTTGGAAGTAGGTGTGGTACAGTCCTTAGTAAATGAGCACTTGGGAGGAAAAGTGGACCAGCTGGATACACCTGGGAGAACCTGCTGGCCTTGTTAGGCAGCACCTGGGCCTTTTCCAGCACTGAGAGGTCCCACCCTGTCCCCTTCCTCCTGCCCCTGCATAGGCACCTGGACCGAGAGAGACCCATCTGCTGTTAGCACTCAGCTCCACCCTATCCCTCCCCACCGTCAACACCCCGCCCTCCCGGCGCTCTGAGCGTCCCCTGACTGTCAGCAGCCCTGTGTCCAGGCTTTTGTCTGAACACCCCAACCCTCCACTCCTTCCGGAACTCAACATGGTGGAAAGGACTGCCCCACTGATAATGGAGGGTCAGCCGGCAGGAAGATAGGGGCGAGGTTCCTTTTCAGCCTTTCTAGGGCATGGATGCCCAGTCTCGGCTTGAACACTTAGGTGACGGGTAGTCCCCACCTCCTGAGGCCCTGGTCCTATTGTAGGATAATTCTAATTGTTAGAAATTCTTCCTTAGAATGAATGGAATCTGCTTTCCTGTAATTTCTACCTACCGGGGCTCCTTCTGTTCTCTGGAATGAAACGGAACAACCGCTTACCCTCCTTTTCAAACTAGAGAATAAAGATTTGGTTTTAGAGCTGGTGGCCGAGTGTTCCTTTCTCCCGGGGAGCTGTGTAGTTCGAAGGAGCAGCAGCACACTCTGTTCTGAGGAGGGGAATTTGGGGGCGGGGGTTGGCCACAGGACAAGTGCCCCACTCGGGCTCCTTTGCACCCTGCCTCCAGTTCTTCCTGGGGGGGAGGCCAGGTGCACCCCGCAGGTGGGACTGGTTCTCCGGGGGACTTTCTGTGGGGTCGAGTCAGACTTGTCCGGTGCCAGTTATCAGGAGGAAAAGGTCTGATGTGAATGTCCTGCAGTGCCTTCGAGGCTGGCCCGCTGCAGCCCCCCACATCTGGAACTACAGATGTTTCCCTGCACCGGTTGTCTCCTACAAATTTGGGTGCCTATTTTTTTTTTTTTTTTTTTGGGACAGAGAGAGACAGAGCATGAACGGGGGAGGGGCAGAGAGAGAGGGAGACACAGAATCGGAAACAGGCTCCAGGCTCCGAGCCGTCAGCCCAGAGCCTGACGCGGGGCTCGAACTCACGGACCGCGAGATCGTGACCTGGCTGAAGTCGGACGCTTAACCGACTGCGCCACCCAGGCGCCCCTGGGTGCCTATTTTTGACACATATCGGGAGGCCCTTTTCCCGCCAGGTTTAGTAATTTCTGCACAGATCCAGCACCTAGCATGCAGCGCATAATAATAACCGCAGTATGGTCATGTGAGTGGCACCTCGCAAAGAAGTTTACCTAAACCGTCTCACGTAATCCTGGTGTGGTAGGTGCTCTTCTTTCACAGGTGAAAACATTTGCTCAGGGGCACATGACTGAGAATCCAGATTTCAGATTTCAACCCAGGCCTGTGTGGCTCCTGGAACCTGTGCTCTTGACCCCTGCCACATATTTATCGGGTGAATGCAGTATGCTGCTGCTTTGGGGGCAGATCATCATTAAACGCCCACCATGGTCTTGATGTCGCAATGGAAACTAGGGGTTTCCCAAGACAAGATCTTGTCCTTACCTCCAAGAGGCCCAAGTCCGGGGAGGACGTGTATGTGTATGCAGATGACAGCAGAGACGATGGGGACTCCCCCATCCCAAGCGTGTAGGATGGAAGTAGATAGCTTCCAAGTTTCATACGGGTTTATGAGGGTAGGGAGCCACTGAAAAACCTGTGTGGTAAATGGCAAATTATCTTTCAGAGACTGGAAGCATTGTCTCAAGAATGCCTCACTTCCACTATCTCTCTTTATGGGACCCCAGGGCTTCAAGGGAAGGGGAACCATGCTTTTTTGGTGGGGGGGGGAGGGCAGGAAAGTAGGTCAATGTCTGGAGATGATGGGCAGGGAGCAGGAGACAGGTCCTCAGGCATCTAGGGTTTTTACTTGCGGGTTGGGGAAAAGCATGTGGGAGAGGGGATCTGACCAGGGCTCCTGACTTTGAAAAACCATCACCTTTATTTATTAAACATTTTTTAAATGTTTATTTGTGTTTGAGAGAGAGAGAGGGCACACAAGTGGAGAAGGGGCAGAGAGAGGGAGATACAGAATCTGAAGTAGGCTCCAGGCTCCGAGCCATCAGCACACAGCCTGACTTGGGGCTCGAACTCACCAACCGCAAGATCATGACCTGAGCCAAAGTCAGACACTTAACCGACTGAGCCACCCAAGTGCCCTGAAAAAGGGAGAGCCACAGAAGTTGCCTTGAGAGGGCTGGTAAAGCTGTGACAGAGCTGGGTCCGTGGGTCCTTTCTGGGTCCCTTGGGGGACCAGGTGGTTCCCAAATCCTTGCTCAGCATGGCGCACTGCTGACAGCAGTCTTGAAGGAGGAAATGCTCAGGCTGGAGGGGCCATAGTTCTGCAGACAGGAGCTATGCTTCTGTTCCGAGATGTCCGGTTTTATTTTCCTCCTTTTTCTTCTACAGTTGCAAAAGTACTCAATTATCTTGTCAAAATTTAATAATACAGACATATTTTTTAAATGTGGAAGTCTTCCATTCTCCCCTGCTCCCCATTCTGTCTTTTCTCTTTTTTTTCCTTTTTATTTTTTTTTAATTTAAAAAAAAATTTTTTTTCAACGTTTTTTATTTATTTTTGGGACAGAGAGAGACAGAGCATGAACGGGGGAGGGGCAGAGAGAGAGGGAGACACAGAATCGGAAACAGGCTCCAGGCTCCGAGCCATCAGCCCAGAGCCAGACGCGGGGCTCGAACTCACAGACCGCGAGATCGTGACCTGGCTGAAGTCGGACGCTTAACCGACTGCGCCACCCAGGCGCCCCTTTTTTTCCTTTTTAAAAAAAATGTTTATTTTTGAGAGAGAGAGAGCGAGCTTATGGGTGCATGCAAATGGGGGAGGGGCAGACTGGGGGACAGAGGATCAGAAGCAGGCTTTGTGCTGATAGCAGAGAGCCTGGTGTAGGGCTCGAACTCACAAACCTCAAGATCCAGACCTGAGCCGGAGTCGGAGGCTTAACCAACTGAGGCACCCAGGTGCTCCGTCTGTCTCTTTTTTCCTAATGCAAATAGGATCCCAGTTGGGCTTCATTCTTTTGGTCCTTGAAATACTCTTGGTCGTGAAATGTCAAGCTGGAGGAAGTCTTGCACTCTTTAGAGGAGGAACCATGTCCAGCGAGAAGTGGTCTTCTCATTCATAACCAGTGGCAGATCTGGGAACTAGCATACTGGAATTACACAAGCCTTTGTTAAACCTTCAGTAGGTAATCAAGAAAATGAAGAGACAAATGGGATTCTGTAAAAGGTTGATGGCCGAGTGGCTTCTGTGTAGGGTTTTATGCTTTATAAATGCTTCCATAGACAATTGAACAATTTGGGTCCTGCAAAAATCCAGGAAGGTAAGTATCTAACTAGGAAATTATTAACTCCTTTACAGTCAAGTCAAAGTCCAGCGACAGAAAAGTATCTTTTGTAAAAACTGCACAGAAGTTAGTGGCAAAATTGACAGAATCTCAGTCCAACAGTATCTATTGTTAGGCGGCCAAACAATAGCTGGGGCCGTGGCAAATGCTTAGTAGGCAGCTTTAGAGTAATTAGAATGAGGTCCACCCGCTTAACGGTAGATTTGTAGGAAGTCTCGGAGAGAGAGCGGCCAGCTTATCTTTTTAACAACCTCGTGTCTTAAAGGCAGTTTCTAGGCAGCTCCAGAGAGCATCCTGCCGGTGGGAGTTGACCTAGCTGGCTTGAGGCAGTACTGTCAGGAATCTCACTGGTATAAAGGAACCTCGGCTTCCAATTAGTGTGGGTAGAAATGAAAATTCTCTTTCCTGAAGATCCCCAGGAACAGAAGATCCTCCTTGGTCGTCTGGACCCTGCCTCTAAAAATCAGCAGTGGCACTCGACCTAAGAACGTGACCTCTTCAGACCGCTGTTTCTTGACGAGAAAGAGAGGGGGTTGGATTTAATGATGTCTCCGGCTCTCGCAGAGACCCCAGGATCGTCCATCACGCGCCCACGACGTGCCTGGGACCGCGCGGGGTGCGGAGGGCGATTTCTCTCGGGTCGCGCGAGACAAGTACTGCTTCTCACCCTAAGACTTGGTGTACCATAGTGCCAAGTGCCACCACCATGTCACACGCACACTCGAGTGGGAGCGTCAGAGTGGGGTTTGTACGTCTCGTTCCCCCGGATCCCGGCACCAAGAGCGGTGCGGGCGCGTCCCTGAGTCGGACGGATAGTTGCGGAACGACCGGATCGATCTGAGAACGCGTCCGCGGGGCTGGAGCCGGAGGGAGAACACGGCGAGGGGAGCACCAGGGTGCCGCGGCGCCGCCGGGTCATCAGCACCCGGGCTCGTCCCCGTTGCCTTCCCTTCCGAGCCCTGGACTCGAGTCCGGAGCCGGCGGCCAAAGCGTTAACGCTGCGCGGGGCCCCGGGAGGCCCCGCGGGCACCGAGGTCAGCCCGCCCACGCGGGCTATTGGCTCAGGAGAACAAAGGGGCCGCCCCGCGGGCTTCTCCAATAGGGCGGAGCTGGTCATCTGAGCCGCTCAGCCAATCAGGCGGGGGGACGGCCCTGGGGATGGCCAGGCCCATTAACCAATCAAGAGCAGGTGCCCGCCCCGCCTGTCCCGGGACTGGCGGGGCCGGGGAGCCCAGTGCCCAAGTCGCCCCGGGGTGGCAGTTCCCGTTAACCTTAACCACAAAGTCAAGGTATTTATTCCCGTCTCCTCCCTCCGAGTCCCTCCGAATCCGGGCGGGAGGGGCGTGTGGAGGGACGGACCGTGTTGTGGGGCCAGCGCCCGGCCCGCTCCTCCCGCGCTGCCACCACCCAGCCTCGGGCTGGAGGCGGCCTCGGGGGTCTCGGGTCCCCTGAGGCCCTGACGCCGCGGCCCCGAACTTTCCCCACCCCCACACAGCCCCTGGGGAAAGGGGCCCGGGTCGTGCGTGGGAGGGGCTGCAGGCCGGGGCAGAGAGCAGGAGGGGGGTGCCGTGAGAGCGGGAGGGACAGGGTGGTGAGCGGGGGACTGATCCCTAGTCCCTCCGGGCGCGTTCTGCCCAGGCGCTGCCCGGATGCTTGGGAGCTGTGTCAGCTGTGCGAAAGACCGAGCTTCTGGAGGGCAGGAACCCCAGTGCTCGCCGCAGAGTGACACAGAGTAGGTGCTTAATAAATGAGTAAATGAGTGGGCGTAAACACTGGGAGTGCGAACAATAAGAGGGAAGCACCACAGAGTGCGTGCGTGTGTGTGTGTGTATGCGTGTGTGTGTGTGCGTGTGCGTGTGCGTGTGTGTGTGTGTGTGTTGGGGAGGCTCCATTCCAGGAAAATGGGCACCGGAGTCAAGACCTCAGTGGGGGTGGGGGTAGGAGCTGGGGACTTCTTCCCCTGTAAAGGTGGAGGATGGATACAGAGATGCCGCCTCCTCCAGTCCTCTGGGTGGGAGGGAGCCTGGAGTGTGTCCTGGTCAGCCAGACCTGGGGTTGGGTGTGGTCAGAGCCCAAGAGCTTGAGGCTGCCTGATGTCCAGCCTCCACTAATTAGCTGTTCTTTTTGGGTCCTTGTTCATCTGTAAAATGAACAGATTAGAGGGTAGAGTCTCCTTTCAACTCTAAAGTTCCATGATTCAGTGCTTCTAATCTGTTTTGGACTTAAATTTCTGTATTGTAAATGTTTCTTTATTAGAATTTTCATTCATGGTTTACAACACTTGGGACCTTGGGCTGGATGTTGGGGAGAGAGAAATACTCCATGATGAGATCTTTATAGTCTTGTTGTGGAGACAGACGAATTATTATTATGCTTTTTAATGTTTATTTATTTTGAGAGAGAGAGCAGGGGAGGGGGAGAGAGAGAGGGAGAATTAATCCCAAGCGGGAGCCCGACTCAGGGCTAGAACCCATGAAGTGTGAGATCATGACCTGAGCTGAAACCAAGAGTCGGTTGCTTAACTGACTGAGCCACCCCGTTGCCCCCAGACGAATTATTATTCCATGTACATGATATTGGGTTGGGCAGGTGCACAGGTCAAACAGAAGGGCCCCTAACTGAGGGTGGCATACCCTGAAAGGCTTCTAAGTCCATGTGATCCCTGATCTAGGCTGGGCAGAGAAGTGCTGGGCAAGAGTGTTCCAAGACTGGTCATGGGCGAGCCAAGATGCTACAAGGTCAGGGAGTCACATGTTGGGACAATAGGGAGCTGGGAGGCAGTGAGGAGAGGTGAGCAGAGGCCAGGCTCTAAATGGTGTTGCCAAGACATTTTTAGCTGAACCTGCAAGTGGTGGGGACCCACTGGAATATTTTAAGCAAAGTAGTAACCTGTCCTCACTGTAATTTTAGGTAAAGTTTTTGAGTTCTGGGTGCTGAATGGATTGGAGGGGCAAGAGAAGCTATAAAACTATAAAGCTACAGTCTTCGGGCAAGAAAAGGGAGGCCTGACTGAGGTGGGGCAGTAGGATCTTGCAGGCACTAAAAATAGCATTAGTACAACTTAGTGACCGATGCATTGGGACAGTTGCACCTTGTGGTAGTGACAAGTGGCTGTGGTGTTGGGAGGCCTGATGAAGACCCGTTGTCCCCACTGGAGAGACAAGGGCTACCCGGGACAAGGTGCAGAACTTCATGGAGGTGGTCTGACCCAGGCACTTGCCTCCTAGTGAGGGTTAAGCTGAGGAATCCAAGATTTCCTAGCGCAGGGGTGGCTGGGAGGGAAGAGTGTGGTTGGGGTGTGCAGAAGGAGACCTTAGGTCTAACTCTTTGAGGCAAGGGATGTCACCTCAGGGCTTTGCTTTCTTCATCTGACAAGTGGGGTGGCACTCCTTGCCCTTTCCAAGCTCTTTTGAATGAAGCAGGGGGTGCGGAAAGGTGTTTATAAATGGAATCGTGGCATCTGTTCAAAGTGTTGTTAGCAGTCAGTTTCATCCCTTGCCTTCAGATCGGGTGACGGGGGTCCCCAGGCTCTAGCAGCCTCCTGAGTCTTGGACTTGGGGCTGAAGGATCTCCTCTAAAGGGAGATGGGTGAACAGAGATGGGCTGTGAATGCCACAGGTGAGGGACAGGCACGGGGGCAGGGAGGTGGGGGTGGGGCAGTCCCTGCAAAGGTGCCAATGTTGGGCAGGTGAGGGCAGAGGTCCTGGAAGGAGGGCCCTCTGACACTGGCCTGGGGTGAAATCCTGGACCTTGGGGAGGTGGACAGGCATGAGAGGATAAGGCAGCTGCCTGGGCTGTCTATGGACCTGGTTCCCTGGGAATGCTGCCGGAAGGAACCTGAAGCCACTAAACGGGGCTGTTCTTACCAGGGAACCCTCAGGTGCAGTTCTTACAATGTGGAAGGCAGGGAGGGGGTGAAGGCAATGCAGTGACCTAAAAATAATTTGTCTTGCACTTTGTGAACGTTCTTCAGAGTCCTTTCACACTGTTTTTCCTCCTTGCTTGATTCAGCAGTTCTATACACAGGAACAGGTGTTCTTGTTTTCCAGATAACCATTTAATAATTTCTGTGGCATCGTGGCCCGCCCTTTCCCCTTGCTCCCCACCTCTGACCCCTCTTCTAGGACTGAGGACCCTGTGTTTGGGAGACTGAGGTCTGAAGATGCTGGAGTAGAAGCAGGAGAAGGGGCGGGGGTTGGAAGAAGGTGCGTGGGACACCCACACCGCACCCGGGGCTGAGTGAGATCTGAGGAAGACGGAGTGGAGGCCCAGGAGGGGCTGGGGAGTCCTGTGGGAGTCACAGAAGGATGTTGAGCATGCTAACGTGGGGGTGTGGGATGGAGGTGGGCCTCTAGGTGGTGGAGGAGACACCTCCCTGGTCTGAGGGACCTCTGGGCCTGCTTGTCTGTCTATGGGCCCTGGGGCCATGTAAGGTAGGAAGCAGGTGTCCTGGGGCCCTGAGAGCCGTTGGGCTGTGTTTCTGATAAGATTTTAAATCCACTGTTTTGTGTGTCCTCCTTGGTCATAAACTCTGGATGAGAGGAAGGTGGGAGGTCTGGTGTCCAGGGGCCTGAAACCTGGAGAGAGCTGACTATCCAGAGGCCAGCTGGGACACGACCCCAGGGTGCGGGCCTTGTACAGGAGTGGCATTTGTAGGACTGGCCTTGGGGGATGGCCCAGTGGCTTTGGAACAGGTCCCGGGAGACAGGCTCCACCGACACCCTGCCCACAACAGAGCTGAAGCTTTGAGCCTCAAACCAGCAGAAGCATCCAGGGCTTCTAGTCCAGTCCTCCTACCTGGCTCTCAGCAACCCCAGCTCCCAGCCCTGCCTTCCTTACCACTGCCCACAGGGCCATCTCCGCCCCTACCCTGTTAGGCACCCGCACCCGCCCACAGGAGCCTCTCCTCCCCCAGGGCCGCTGAGGGTCCAGTGACCTGCCATACATGGAGCTGTGCGCGGCCTTGAGGTAGTCCCGACAGTAAAATCCGGGCACACCCTCTTCCTCCCGCCAGGCCGGCTCACGCTGGTGAGCAGGGTTGGGGGTGACTGAGTGGGCGTCGGAGGCCTCTGAAGATTCTGAAGCAGCTGGAGGAGTAAAGGTTTAGGAAGAGTGAGCGGCAGTGGCCCTTTTGGAGAGGGCTGAGGGAGTGGGGAGTGGGTTGTTCTCAGTCCCTGGGAATGGAAGAGAGAGAGAGAGAGAGAGAGAGAGAGACCGCTGGTGTGTAGGCTTCGGGAAGCTTATGTAGTGTTCCTGCAGCTTTGTCTCATTCGGTGCTCGAGACAAACCTGGGGAGCAGGCCTGTCAGTCACCTTCACCTTAGGAACCTGAGGCCGAGAGGCAAAGTGGCTTACCAAGGACAGGTGGTTTAGGACTCAGGGCCCTGATCCCCAGTCTGGGCGTGACATGGGCCCGATGTGAGAGACCGGGTCCTGAGAAGAGGGGCAGGCTTTGGGAGCAGACCCGGCCGAGGGGCCAGCCCTGGGGGGCTCAGGGTCGCAGGGGAAGGGTTTGCTGCTTCCTCTTGGGCTAGACCCCCCTGTAGGACTGGCCCTGGGAGGGTCTGGGCTTGCTGAGCAGACCTCAGTGCTCCCATCTGTGGCTTCCTGGGTGGATCCGACTTCTCCCCAGCCAGCGGCAGCCTGGCTGACCTCATCCCGTCCCTTCCCCCAGCGCAGGTGACCTAACAGGTGGTGGTCCCCCATCATGCTACCGTCTCCCTGAGATCCCTTTCTCGAGCAGTGGGCAGTTGGGAGGATCGTGAACGTGCGAGGATACTCGTGTCCTGCAAAGATCCACATTTCCGCTTTCACGAGCACGCCGTGCCCTGCTTATGTGGTTCGCCCTGGCGCACGCTGGTCTCTGTGGGTCTGCAGGTGTATCTCTGGGTTTCTAAACACCTCAGTTTCATCGTACTTTGCATATAGTCTTGCAACTGTTATCTCAGGGATGAGAGTCTCCGTATTGTATTTGTGCATCTTTGGACTTTTGTTTGCACAGCTGTGTTAGATGTTAGATACGGTGGTTTCTGGATGTGTTTGTGTGTACATTTAGTGTTTATATTAGCTTCTTCTCGGATGCCTGTGATTGCCGTATGGTAGATGAAAACATCTACTGATATTGACTGAAATTGGATTCCCAGGCGAAAAACATCATCAACTTGTTCTGAGATCGTGGTCATTAGTGACCAAGGACTGGGGCCAGAGGAGCCCTCTCTGCACTCCTTCATTTGTTTTCTCCATTCACTCATTCATTCATTCATTCATTCATTCAGTATACAGGCATACCTCGGAGACATTACGTTCATTCCCAGACCACTGCAGTAATGCAAATACTGGGATAAAGCGGATCAAGTGAATTTTTTGGTTTCTCAGTGCATACCAAAGTTATGTTCACACTATATAGTAGTCTGTTACCTGTGCAGTAGCATTATATATATGTTATGTCTAAAACAACAATGTACACGCCTTAATTAAAAAATAACTTCATTGCTAAAAAATGCTAACCATCACCTGAGCTTTCAGCAGGTTGTACCACTGATCACAGATTGCCATAAAAAAATACAACAATAATGGAAACGCTTGAGATATTGTAAGAATTACCGAAATGTGACGCAGAGACACAAAGTGAGCAAATACTGTTGCAAAACGTTGTGCCAATAGACTTGCTCAGTGCAGATTGGCCGCAAACCTTCGGTTTGTAAAAAAAAAAAAAACAAAAAAAATGCAGTATCAGTGAAGTGTAAGAAAACGGCGCAATGAAATGAGGTGTGCCTATAAGTCGAGCATATCAGGGACTGGGCAGGGCAAGCCCAGAGCTTACAGTCCAGTGCAGTGCCATCCAGCAGAGCTTTGTGAACACGGGGATGTCCTCCGCTGTCCATACGGTAGCCCGAGCGCCATGAGGCCTTGGAGCACTTGAAATGTGGCCAGTGTGATTGAAAAACTGAATTTAAACTTGAATTTGT
Organism: Panthera uncia; assembly: GCF_023721935.1. Lineage (NCBI taxonomy): Eukaryota > Metazoa > Chordata > Mammalia > Carnivora > Felidae > Panthera > Panthera uncia. The sequence continues at coordinate 156,625,509 of NC_064816.1, forward strand.
GTAAATCTGAATAACCACATGTGGGTACAGAAGCCAGACTCCTGAAAACGAGGGATTGGAAGTTTAAGGTTTGGTTAAGTCCTGCACTTTCTCCCAGGAGGCAGCGTGGTCCAGGAGAAAGAACTCTGGCTGGGGCAGGCTGACCCCAGTTGGGTTCTGGCTCTGGTACTTAACTAACTGTGTGACCTTGAGCAAATGACTTAACTTCTCGGAGCCGTGGCTCCTGAGCCGAAATTGGTTGTGAGGGCTGAAATGGGCGACGCCGGCTAAGTGCTCAGTAGGTAGTGGCTGTCTTCCTGGCCGTAGTGGAGTCTTGGCTGACCACCCGTTCTTTCCACAGCCAGATCAATGTCAAGATCTCAGGGAAGTCCCGCACTCCCCTCAATAAACGAGGTTAGGAGAGGCAGAACCTCCGTTCCCAGGGGACATTCTGAGAGCATCTGCCCAGAGTGGGGGCTGGCTGGAGCCTGTGCCCGCCGGGCCACCCCCTTGCAAATGCTGTCCTGAGCCACAGTCTGGAGTCCCGTTCCCTGGGCATGTGACCTGTGTGAGCCAGCACGGTGGGTCGGGGCAAGGAGATGAGAAGTGGTGCCTGCCCACAGGGAAACAGGACCCGAGGAAATAAAGCTGGGAGCGGGCCAGGCGGATGAGAGCATGTGGAGGCCAGGGTGGGAGGCTGGGCGGGTGGGCCATCCACTGCGGAGCGGGTGGGATCAGGCCAGCTGAGGGGTGGGAAAGATGGGGTTAATGGAAGCGGAGGATTCGGGAAGCATGGCAGTCTTGCTGGTGTGGCAGAGGGGGTCGGCTTGATGAGGAGGGGGCACTTTGGGAAGAGCGGTTTCCGGGGGGGCGGGGATTATTGGGGGAGCAGTGGTGGGTGGTGAGGAGCTGGGTGTGGCCCTGGGGGGAGCTCATGGCTGAGAAGGGCCTGGGAGCTGGGCCTTCGGCCAGGGTTTGGGGAGATGCCACCCCCTCCAAGCCTCCGCTCCTGGCACGTGGCCAATCCCCACGCCACCAGTGACAAAGGACACGGGAGGTGCCATCCAGTTCTTCCTGCCTGAGGCCTGATCTGTGAAGAAGGCTGTGCTTGGCTGCTGGAAAAAGCTCCAGGGGCTGAGGTTGGGAGCATGCGGGGAGACGTGGCCATGTCCCTGCGCTGCCCCTCGCATCTGTGGCCTTTCTCTTCACCCCAGCTGCTGTCCGCTCCCCTCCCTGCCCCCACGTTTCTGCTGAGAGCAAAGCCCCTTTGTTACCGTCCCCTGCCCCCAAACCTCACCACCTGCTGCAGGGCACAATCCCCGCTTTGTGTGGTCTGGCCTTGTCATGCAGCTGCCCCCCCCTCCAACCCTGGAGGCCTCTCTTTGGGGGGCTGTCATCCCAACTGCAGCCTGACCCAGTGTGGGGAGGGCCGGGCCCAGAGCCAGGTGCTGGGAAGGGGGAGGTGACCAGGGGTTTGTCCCGAGATCCACAGAACTTGCTGAGCAGGGAGGGGGGAGGCCCTTGGAGACTGGGGTGAGGGCCCTGCACGACAGGCTGAGCAGCCTTCAGGGACTCAGTGTGGGCACCCCTCAGTGTGGGGGTGGCGGGTCAGCCTCGTTTCCTTCTGTTTTCTGGGCAGGCTGCACTCCAGGCCAGGTCAGGTGAGCCGTGTGTCAGGGAGGGTGGGGGAGTGGCGGGTAGGAAGGGGCGTGCAGAGCAGTATAGCAGGGCGGAGGCAGAAAGGGCACAGCTCAGGGTGGCCTGGCAGACAGACCTGCAGAGACGTGGCCACACGCGGAGACTTTCCACCTTTTGGCCTCCTCAGGGTTTTACCTGCAGGACACCTGTTGGCCCGTTTTCCAGACACATCCCACCTGAGCACCCAGTTGGAGATGGGCCCTCAATACCTGGGGGCCTGCCCCCCGTTGCTGTCCTCTGTGTCTCCCCTGTCCCCTGTCTCCTCGGGTCCCCTTCCCTCTGATCCCACTCTGCTGACTCGGACCACACCCTGAGCCCTAGTGTGGCTGGGGCAGAAAGAAGTACCCTGGGACACGGGAGGGGCTGCTCTGTGGCTCGCTGTGAATTATCTACCAAGAATTGAAGCCTTTCTGCCACCTGAGGTGATTTTTAGGTCCTAATATTCCTTGGAAGACAGAATGGATCAAGGAGCACTGATCTAATCGGGCTCAAGGGTGTTGTGTATGGCTTTTGTGAATGAAGCCGGGCCCTAAGCTCTGTCCTCACCTTGAATTGTGGCCCCGGGGGCTCTGGCCCCTCTGAGTTTTCCCCGAACTGAGGTGTCAGCCCTCTGAATTTCTTTAGGGGGCCATTGTATCTCCAGCGGGTGAGAGGCTTCCCCAAGGCTGGCACACACAGGAACCCCGGAGGGAAGAGGGGGCGTGAGGGCAGGTGCCTCAGCATCCATCAGGGTCCTCCCGGCGGGCCTTCTCCTCCCGTCTTTGACGCCCGCTTTTTCTCTGCACCACCAGCATGTTTTAGTGTCTGTAGGAAACCACAGTAGGAGCGCACGGCAGACCCCTGTTGGGGAAATAGAATTAAAAACAAAATCTCCTGCCAAGTCAGAAAAGCTCCCACAAAAGGAGGAAAGAAAGAGAACAGTTTTTTTTTTTTTTTCCGATTGAATAAGCATTAAACCAGAAAAAGCTGCACATCACAGGCAATCTGCTAAGAGATCAGGAAAACAGAAAGAGATCTCACCCTGTTACACAGCCCAGCAGGTGCGTGCGTGCACGTGTGTGCACACACACGTTCAAGATAAAGTGTAACTAGTCTTCGGGCAAGAGCACTTCCTCGATGGTACCATTTGTCACCCGTAGTTCATCCTGAATTTACCTGGTGATTGGGGTAGCCACCTGTGTTTGCTAATTGCCTTCATGCAAGGGAAAAATACACGGCTCCTATCTTTATGGCAGGAGGTGGGTTTGCAACTTGGAGCCAGGCGACCGCAGAAGTCAGGCTCCCATCCTCCCTCCTGTGGGCAGCGGGACCCAGGGTCACCATCTCCCGTGATGTTTAGGTATCAGAGAGGTGGCTCTCAGGGCCTTGGGAAAGAGGCCTGGGCTGCAGAGCTGGCAAGAGGCTCGTGGTAGCTTTTAAAAAGATTTGCGTGCATCTCTAAGGGGCAGAGAAAAACTCAGAATGACAACTGTTCTCAAGTAAATGCTGTAAAAGAAAAGGGAGGGGCCTCTTTCCCTTTTTGCCCCAGGGAAAATTATTTACCTATTTAAAAAAGTTTTTAAAAAAAAATTTTTTTTTTAACGTTTATTTATTTTTGAGACAGAGAGAGACAGAGCATGAACAGGGGAGGGGCAGAGAGAGAGGGAGACACAGAATCGGAAGCAGGCTCCAGGCTCCGAGCCATCAGCCCAGAGCCCGACGCGGGGCTCAAACTCATGGACCGCGAGATTGTGACCTGAGCTGAAGTCGGACGCTCAACCGACTGAGCCACCCAGGCGCCCCAAAAAAGTTTTTTTTTTTTTAACGTGTATTCATTTTTGAGAGACAGAGAGACAGAGCATGAGTGGGGGAGGGGCAGAGAGAGACACACACACACACACACACAGAATCTGAAACAGGCTCCAGGCTCCGAGCTGTCAGCACAGAGCCCGATGCGGGGCTCAAACCCACGAACCGTGAGATCGTGATCTGAGAGGGTCAGACGCTTAACTGACTGAGCCACCCAGGTGCCCCGATTTACCTATTTTTTAAATTCATTTTTGCCCTTTGCCCCTGCCCCCACCTCTCTGGGCAGGGCCCAGGTTCCCAGCCTGGGTCCATGTCCGGGAGTGGCTGTTGGAAGGGGACCTGGGAGAGGGGAGGGGGACGCTTTTGGGATGGGGCTTCTCGAGGGCCCAGGTGAAGAGCAGGACACGGCATTTCGTGAGGTGGCCGAGCCGCAGGAAGGAAGCTCTGACTGTGACCTGGAGAAGCGCAGGCACATACATACCACGTCAGGTGGCGGAAAGTCACGGAGGAACGTGAAGTGGCGTTAGGGCTGTGACTTTGTACACGGTAGCCTGGGGAGACCACTCTGAAGACATTTAGGCAGAGACCTGAAAGGCGGCGCGGGGCTCCAGGGTAGAGCCTCCCCGGCAGACGGGCAGCATGTGAGGTGTAAAGCCTGGGGCCCCCCAGCAGAGTGACCTGTCCCTGACAGTGAGCCGGTCAGGATGTGTCCAAAGCCTTGAGCATTAAAGAAAGAAAAGGCGGGGGAGGGGCGCCTGGTTGGCTCAGCCCGTTGAGCCTTCGACTCTTGATTTAGGCTCAGGTCACGATCTCACGGTTTGTGAGTTTGAGCCCCAAGTCGGGCTCCGTGCTGACAGCGTGGAGCCTGCTTGGGATTCTCTCTTGCCCTCTCTCTCTCTCTCTCTCTCTCTGATTCTCCCCTACTGGCGCGCGTGCGCGCGCGCTCTCTCTCTCTCTCTCTCAAAATAAACTTAAAGGAAAAGAGATGAGCCCCAGATTGGTGAACTCTAACCAGCACCCCGTATGGCCTGTGTGTGATTTCAGGTGGAATAGGGGTGGAAGGGGGCAGCAGAGGGGCCGGTGATTTGGGAGGACCAATTCTGCCTTCCAGGGTGTCTTCACGGCCACTCAGGAAGGTCTCTGGACTCAGCTGAGTTTCCTGGGGTGGTGTCTGTCACACCCTCCCCTGCCAGTATTGAGCCCGTGGGCGTGAGGCTCCGGTCTGGGAGTCAGAAGACATGGGGCCTCACCGGCGCCACTGTTCAGCCACCCCTGTGACTCGGGGCATGTCAGTGGCCCTCCCTGGCCTCAGTTTCCTCCTCATAAAATGAGAATAATTCCTGCCTAGCAGGTAAGTGTGCAGCTTATAAAAGCCCTGCGCTTTCAACTGAGGTCATGGACAGAGGAGCTCTTAATAAAGAGGGAACATGTTCTGTGAGGTGGCAGGAGGGCAGGGGGCCCCATTCGGTCCTTGTCCTGATGGCCAGCTGTCCTTCCTTTGCCCCCTTCTCCCCCACAGACGGCAGAGCGGGTGCCCCGGAGGCCTCCGCGGATGGAGGGTGGCCTGGCTGGTGCGAGCACAGGTAAGGGAGCACAGGGAGGGGTGGGAGCCAACAGCGGCCTCCTCTTCCAGGTCGTCCCCCCTGCCCTGCCGCTGAGCGCGTGGTGCTGCCCTCCCTGTAGAACTGCATGGCGGGACCAGGATGTGGAAGGTCATGTCAAAGAATGGAAAGAAGGGGCGTCTGGGTGGCTCGGTCGGTTAAGTGTCCGACTTCAGCTTGGGTCACCATCTCCTGGTTTGTGAGTTCAAGCCCCGCATCCAGCTGTCTGCTTGTAGCCTGCTTCAGATCCTCTGTTCCTCCCCTCTCTGCCTCTCTCTCTGAAAAATAAATAAACATTAAAAAAAAAAAATGGAAAGAAGACAGACTATGGAGCTAATACAATGACAAAGTCCGCTGTGACTCACCAGGCAAGGGGACGTGTGCACACCCGCGTAGGAAGCCATGCCCGAGGGTGAGCGAGGTGCTTGCTAAGTGTGGCACAGGGAGTGCGCGGCGGGCGTGCGGATCTAACTCTGAAAACCAGCACTCCGGGTGGGACGATCCCTGTTGGTTTTCCATCACCAAGTGCAGTTTGGTCCATTAAGGCTTCCTGGGGTCACTCAGAGTTCACGGTCCGATGGGAGGAAATAGGCCATCAGTTTTGGTGTCTCTCAAGCAGGTGCTCCTGTGAGTGGAAAGTCCTGTGCTTTCAGCGGAAGACTCCCCCCCCCCCCCCCCCCCCCCCGCCCCAGAATCCCCAGCCTCCTCGCAGGCCCTGGGGAGAGTATAGCCACCCTTTTGCAGAATGGCTCTGGTCCTGGGAGGAGGGTAGGGCCCATTCCTAGGAATGCTGCCCCTAGGCTCAGTGACTCAGTTTCCTTTACCTCCCCTCCCCTCCAGAGCCCCAACCCTCCCAGGATAAACGTCGCGATGAACCTAAGATGGGGACAGAAATCAGCCGGTAGGGTACTACAGGAAGGAAGCCTCCAGCTCCAAGGGGCTGGTATGATGCATGGACACCACACATTCTGGGGCTGGGTCCTGACACAGACTTCGGTGAGCATTGCCACCCACCGCTGCCCTGTCACTTTGAAGGCTGAGTCCTCAGGGTGTATGTGTGTGTGTGTGTGTGTGTGTGTGTGTGTGAGCGATGCTGACATTACCATAATTATAGGAAAACCAAGGACATGATTCCAAACATTTTAGCAGAAGGAACCTTTCCCCGGGTAAACTCGTAAGGAGAATCCTAATTCAGGCATGAGAGGTAGGGTCTGCCAGGGCCCTCTCCCCAACCTGTGGCAGCTTCTGGGGTACCCTGGGGTCTCAGGAAAGAGGCGGAAGAACACTGGCTTTGACCCCTGAGGACAGAGGCACCAGGGGACTGGGGGGCGTCTTGGGCTGCAGCCACATCCTTGCGGCTCTGGGCCTTCCACAGGCTTCCGCTGCCTGCTGGCCAGGCTTAGGGAGGACTCTTCCTGGCTGGCCAAAGTTTCCAGATAATTAAGAGCTTACTTTTTTTTGTTTTTGTTTTGAACTAGAGACAGCAGGCAGAGGAGGAGGAGGAGGAGGAGAGAGAGAGAGAGAAAGGGAGAGAGAATCTCCACTAACCATGGAGCCCGATGCAGGTCTCGACCTCACGACAGTGAGATTGTGACCTGAGCCCAAATCGAGAGTTGGATGCTCAACCGACTGGGCCACCCCTGTGCCCCAAGAGCTTACCTCTTTTAAGCATCTTTTAAGTTCTATTTATTGTATCGTGGTGAAATATACGTAACGTGAAAGTCACCATTTTCACTATTTTTAAGCGTACAGTGGGTGCAGTGGTATTAAGTCCATTCACAATGTTGTGCGAGCATCTCCCACCGTCCGTCTCCAGAACATTTTCATTACCCCAGAAACTCTGGGGAGTAAGAGCTCCCCATAGAGCACCTTTTTATTTTATCTGAACTGCTTAGAATTAAAAAAAAATTAACCTCTTTATGATAACTGAGGAGCAGAACCTTTGTTTTAGGGATCCTTCCACAGGTAGAGGCCAAGGCCTGTCTTCCTTACATTAATACCTGAGCCCCGAGGGAGAAGTCCCAGTGCATGCACTTCACGGGGTCGACACATGCACAACCCGGGCATTTGTGTCTTCCTTGGGCCCCGCAGCTGTGGCCAGGAACGTTCTCTGGGCTCTCAGACCGGGGTCTTCTTTTTGGCTGGAGAGGGTGAACCTTCCCAGCCATCAGGCACCATGATGAACGTCAAGGTCAGGTTTAATGAGAGTAAGGCAGTGGCTTTTGTGGGGCTCTGGGGCATTAATTGGGACCCTGTCACGTGAGTATATTTTGGATTCACTACCCACCCAATTTGGACCCCTAGCCGCCCCGTAAAATACTTCAGCCGCCCGACACTTCAGTGCATCCAAGGAAACCCTCTTATAATCAAGTGAACTTCTTACAATTGGGTATTCACTTCCTGCCAATGTGCGATTGAAGTTACCACTTTCATTTTCAAATTATGATTTCTCAGAACTGAGCACCTGCGGAGGCCTCACAAGGTCATTTTGCCAGGAGGAAAACTGGCCCCTCACAGGTACTTTCTGTGACTCCCACGTTCATCCCCACGGTCACCATATCCTCTTTCGAGTCCTTGTGACGGGCAGCAAGGCTGTGGAGCAGGGCGGAACTCTCTGGCCCGAGAACCAAAGGCTGCCAGATTCTAGGGGAGGTTTTCTTTTTATTTCTTAAAATGTTTTAAAGGTTTGAAATTATATTGAGTATCCTCATAAAAATTCAAACAGTGCAGAGGAGTGCCTGGGTGGCCCAGTCGGTTGAGCATCTGACTCTTGGTTTCAGCTCAGGTCGTGATCTCACCGTTGGTGGCATGGAGCCCTGTGTCTGGCTCTGTGCTGACCTTGCAGAGCCTGCTTGGAATTGTCTCTCTGTCTCTGTCTGTCTCCGACCCTCGCCTGCTGGTGCACATGTGCTCTCTCTCTCTGTCTCTCTCTCTCAAAATAAATGAATAAACAAAAAAGAAATCGAACAATGCAGGAAAAGCAAGGGTCCCCTTTGACCTCTTCTGTCTAGCCTTTATATTGTCCACATTGTCTACAGGGTGACCACTGTCGTGAATCATCCTGGACTGTGCATATGTACGTCCATAGTTTTATTTTTCATAAACTGGGTCAGACGATACCATTTTGCGATCTGTGTTTTTTGTTTTTTCCTTAAAGTGTTTCAGAAATCTTTATGCCACCCTATACTGCTCTTTTGTATTCTTTTATTTTATTTTTTTATTCTTTCAAAGTTTATGTATTTATTTTAAGAGAGAGAGAGAGAGCACGCACCAGCAGGGGAGGGGCAGAGAGACAGGGAGAGAGAATCCCACGCAGGCTCCGGGCTGGCAGCACAGAGCCTAACGGGGGACTTGAACTCAAGAACCCTGAGATCATGACCTAAGGTGAAGTCAAGACCCTGACCTTTAACTGACTGAGCCCCCCTGGGCGCCCCTGCCTTTGTATTCTTTTAAATTGCTGCATACTATTCCATACTGTGAAGGGAGTGATAATTTTGTTTCAGTATTATTGATGGGGAATCGGTACTGGTTACGAATAGCGCTGCAGTGAATATTTTCAGACATTCCTCTGTCCGCTCACATGGAAGCATTCATTAGGACGAACACCCAGAGTAGAAACTGTTGGGTGGAGGAAGTGGAAGGTCAGATACATTTATAATTGTAATAAGCGTTGCCCAATTGTTCTCCAAAAGGTCTGAATCAGTTCATGCCCCCGGCACACGCACGCGTGCACTTGTCCTGTGCGGTTTGCCTGTGCGATCCACATCTCGGTGCAAGTTTCTGTGTGGACAGAGGTTTTCACCTCCTTTGGGTGTAGACCTGGGGGAGCGGTTGCTGTACCGTGTGGTGAGCGTAGGTCTCCTTCCGCCAAACTGTCTTCCAAAGTGGCTGCACCATTCTGCATTGCCTCCCGCAGCGGGTGACAGTTCCCGCGGCTCCACATCCTGGCCCGCATTCGGTGTTGGCGGTGTTCTGGATTTGGGCCGTTCGAATAGGTATGCAGGGGTAGTATTTTAGCTTTCAGTGGTGCAGAAGCCAGATTCTTCCTGGCTCATTTTATTGTCTCCTGGATGATTTATGCACATCAGAAATTTTGTAATTTGCTTCACCAGGATGACACCGAATTTAAACATGTTTTGGAGTGAAGAGCTTCCTTCCTCTTCGTCTAGGAGTATGATGTTTCTGTCCTTTTCGTTACCTTTTCTTTATCCCTCCAATAACGTTTAATAGTTTCCTTTATATAAGGGTTGTTTTAAGTTTATTTTTTTGAGAGAATGTGTGTGCGTGCGCAAGCGGGGTAGGGGCAGAGAGAGATGGGAGAGAGAGAACCCCAAGCAGGCGGCTTCCCAAGAGAGTCGTCAGTGCAGAACCCAACGTGGGGCTCGAACTCACGAACCATGAGATCATGACCTGAGCCGAAATCAAGACTTGGACGCTTAACCGACTGAGCCGCCCAGGCACCCCTCCTTTATATAAGCTTTGCATGTGTATCAGGTATATTCCCAGTTATTTCATAGCTTTTATTGCCGTTTTTAAAAAGGAATTTTTGTATGTTTTTGTATCTGGCAATCTTGCTGACCCTGTTATTTCTAATATTTTGTCAGATTCTTTTGCACCTCCTAGGTGAATAATTATCAGCCAATGACGCTTTTCCTTTCCAATATTTATATATGTTTTTCTTTTTCCCCTTATGCTTTGGCTAGTTCCGCAAGGACAATGTTGAAGAGTGGCAGTGACGGTGAGCATCACCTTGTTCGTCACTTGAATGGGTTTCTGATCTCTTGCCTTTGGTTATAACATTTGCTGCAGCCTCCAGTGCAGCTTCTTTGTCAACCTAAGGAAGTTTCCTCATATTCCTAGTTTGCTAAGAGCCTCCTCCCTCCAGCCCTTCTTCCTTCTCTCCCTCCAGAAATGATGTTGAATTTTATCATAGGACATTTTTTATGTATTGAGATTGTAGAAAGTTCTTCACGTTTAAAATGTCAATGTCATGAACTATGTTGAACCGTCTTTGCTTTCCTGGGGAAGATCCCAGCTCAACTTGCTTTGCTAGTATTTTTGCTTGTTTGTTTTTGGTGTCTACTTTCAAATGCTAAACCTATAGTTTCCTGCCTGCTCTGCCCTCGTCTTATAGACACTGGACCATGCTAGCCTGGGGGCTCCCTCCCCTTCCTAGTCACTGTCACAGTTTATGCATGCTGCGGATAAACCTTCCCTGGAAGTTTTAGTAGAACCTGTTTTTATAATTAAGAGGACTGTTACCCATTTTCGAGTTAGAACGTTAGCTGTCCTTTTTGTATCTTTTAGCATTTTCTTTTTTTTTTTAGTTCCTCTTGAGTTAGTTTTGTTAATTGATATCGTCTCACAAAATCATCCTTTTTATATAGATTTTTCAAATTGATACAACATTTATGCATTAGGATTTTTAGACTCCTTTTTATATCTCTATGTTCCCTTTATCCTATAATCTCTGCTTTTATCTTTATTAATCCCTTCTTCCTACTTCCTTGGGTTTACTTTATTGTTTTTTTTTTTTTATATTGGAACTTATTTAGAGTTTCTCTTTTTTTTGTTCACAATTGTTTTATTTCATCTACTTTTTTTTTTTCAGTTTATTTATTTTAGAGAGAGAGAAAGAGAGAGACAGGGGCAGAGAGAGAGGGGGACAAGGATCTGAAGCCGGCTCTGTGCTGACAGCAGAGAGCCCGATGTGGGGCTCGAACTCACGAACTGAGAGATCATGACCTGAGTGAAAGTTGGACGCTTCACCAACTGAGCCACCCAGGCGCCCCAGTTTCACCTGCTTTTTATTGAATGTAAACTTTTTGTTGAGGTATAACACAGAACAAGGCACAGATCACAAGTTCTATAAATTCTTAGAAAGTGAACATGTTCATGAAGCCAGCTCCCAGATTGACAAAGAGAACGTTGCCAGGACACCGGAAGGCCCCTCAGGCCCCCTTCCAGTCACAACACTGTCCATAGGCGGGCCGTTACCCTGACTTCTAACTCACTGATTAGTTTTGCCAGCTCTTGAATTCCATCTAAGTGGAATCACACAGTCTGTATTTAGTGTCTGTAGCAGACCTTTTCCATCACGGCTTATGTCCACGAGCAGGGAAACACACACCCTGTAGACCTGAGCTCATGGCGCTGCGTGGGGAGTAAAGCAGCCTGGGTTTAGTCAGGATGGTGCAGCACCTATTCTGGGTGCTTAGACCTTTCTGGCCTACTTTCTTGTTCTTGTTCTGTTGGAGACAGGGTGAAGTTCCCGAACAGCCAAGGTCCAAGAAGGTGAGGTGCTCAGGCACCGGGGCGGCTGCCTTGGAGAGCCTGGCAGTGGAGTGGAGCTTAGGCCCCCCAAACACTGAGGGGCCGGGCGTGCGCTCACTTTGCAAGCTCCCGGCACATGGATCCTCTTAGAAAAAGAATGAGATGCCGGTGGCTGGGTCGGTTGAGGGTCCGACTCTTGATTTCAGCTCGGGTCATGATCTCATGGTTCGTGAGACTGAGCCCCACACTGGGCTCTGGGCTGACAGCGACAGTGCAGAGCCTGCCTGGGATTCTCTCTCTCCCCCTCTCACTGCCCCTCCCCTGTTTGCACTCTCTCTGTCTCTGTCTTTCTCAGAATAAAAATAAACATTAAAAAAAAAAAGAATGAGATGCTTTGGAAGCTTGGCCGTTTTCTGCTTGGTGGGAGGGGTCATTGGCTTGGTTTCTTTAACCTTCCCTGCATCTCAGGGCCTCAGGGCAGAGAAGGCGGGGCATCAGCCTCTCTTCCTTTCTTGTCCTTTTCTTCTTTGCCCTTCCCGGCACCCCGACCTGCCTTTATCTTACTGCCTTTCTACCGTCCCTGCTCTCTTCTTTATACCCTCTTACTTCCTCCTAAAAGCTGCCTTCTGCACTCCTCCTTCCTGCCCCGTTGCCTTTGCTCTGCCTTCCTGGCACTTCTTTCCTTCCACCCCACGAGCAGTGAGTGACCCTCCGCATCCACTCTCTGTCCCCGGCAGGAGATGGGCCGGTGATGAAGATCAAGCAAGAGAAGCCCGAGTGGCTGCTGCAGACGCTGATGCCGCAGGCCGTGCTCTCCGAGAAGGATAAGGAAAACATTTTCCAGCAGCATCGGGGCCTCCCGCCATGCCAGACCGTGGGGAAGCCTCGGGCCCTGGGGGGACAGGAGGAGCCTGGGGGTCCAAGATGGGCCCCTCCCCCTGAGCAGGCCGGGGGGCTGGCGGGCCGGGCTCTCTCTGCCGGCGAGGGTCACTTCGTGTGCCTGGACTGCGGGAAGAGGTTCAGCTGGTGGTCGTCCCTGAAGATCCACCAGCGCACCCACACCGGGGAGAAGCCGTACCTGTGCGGCAAGTGCGGCAAGAGCTTCAGCCAGAAGCCCAACCTGGCGCGCCACCAGCGCCACCACACGGGCGAGCGGCCCTTCTGCTGCCCCGAGTGCGCGAGGCGCTTTAGCCAGAAGCAGCACCTGCTCAAGCACCAGAAGACCCACGCGCGGCCCGCCACCCACTCGTGCCCCGAGTGCGCGCGCTGCTTCCGCCACCAGGTGGGCCTCCGCATCCACCAGCGCGCGCACGCCCGGGACCGCCTGGGCGCCCGCGCGGGGCTGCAGGAGTTGCTGCGGGACGCCGCCGCCGCCCGCAGGGGCTGTCGCCTGCGGCCCGGGCCGCCGCGGGGCCGCCCCGAGTGGGCCTGGCTGGGGCTCTGCCAGGGCTGGTGGCGCCAGGCGGGGGCCCGGGCCGCAGTCGCCGCCGCGGGGCCGGGCGAGCAGCGCCAGTTCATCTGCAACGAGTGCGGCAAGAGCTTCACGTGGTGGTCGTCCCTGAACATCCACCAGCGCATCCACACGGGCGAGCGGCCCTACCCGTGCCCCGAGTGCGGCCGCCGCTTCAGCCAGAAGCCCAACCTGACGCGGCACCTGCGCAACCACACCGGCGAGCGGCCGCACCCCTGCCTGCACTGCGGCCGCAGCTTCCGCCAGAAGCAGCACCTGCTCAAGCACCAGCGCACGCACCTGCCCGGCGCCCAGGCGGCGCGCTGCCCCAGCTGCGGCCAGAGCTGCCCCAGCCGCGCGGCCCTGCGCGCCCACC
>NC_064816.1:156643673-156697461 GCF_023721935.1 Panthera uncia
CGGGCGGGCCTGGCCGGGCCGGGCGAGCCCCGCCAGTTCATCTGCAACGAGTGCGGCAAGAGCTTCTCGTGGTGGTCGGCGCTCACCATCCACCAGCGCATCCACACGGGCGAGCGGCCCTACCCGTGCCCGGAGTGCGGCCGCCGCTTCAGCCAGAAGCCCAACCTGACGCGGCACCGGCGCAACCACACGGGCGAGCGGCCCTACCTGTGCGCCGCGTGCGGCCGCGGCTTCAGCCAGAAGCAGCACCTGCTCAAGCACCAGCGCGTGCACCGGGGGGCCCTGGCGCCCACCCCCAGCGCCAAGGACCAGGCGCTTTAGTGCGCCTCGGACCCAAGCGGACTCGGGGCGGGAGGGGATGTCTGTGGGGGTGCGCGTGGCCAGGAATGGTGGCTTCTACGACCCCAGGGGGTAAACCCCCGTCAAAAGGCGATTTCCTCCAGGCTCCGAAAGCTAGAGAACAGAATTCCAGTAGCATCCCAAAGGGGACAGGTAGAGGTCCCAGTGTGGGCTCAGGGAGGACGTAAGACGAAGCATTGCTCACTCAGGAGCCCGGATGTGTCCGTCTGTCCCTCGGAGGTGGGAGGGAGGTGGGGAATGGCCCAGGGCTGGACTGATTGTCCCCTGCAGGCTGCCGGATGGCCAGAGGCCAGTCTAGTGCGGGGAGTTTTAACAGACGCGCTGGTATAGCAAGGACAGAAGCCAAGCAGTAGCGGCTGAGGAGGGTCAAGCACAGTCCCAATGTCAAGGGCAGTGCCTGGCATTTAATGGCCATTCAGTGCATATGTTTGGAAGGACTGAATGGTTCTGCGGTCCTCCTCAACCCTGAGTGCCCCAAAGCCCAGGGTGCTGCCACAGCGGGCTGGACGTTGGGACTGGTATGGGTGTGGTGGCCGGACTGGCACCAGAGGGGTGGGTGGCAGCTGAGGTTCAGTAGCTTGGGGAGGGGCCCACAGCAGGAAAAGAAGCCCTCGTGTGGCGCTCCCAGTGGCCGTCACTGACTTGGATCCTTCTCAATGTCAGTGTTGCAGAAGAGAAAAAAATGAAGGATGGACGGTCTCACGTGGTCTCACTGTCCTTTGTAAGCTGCCCTTTTGGAACTCTAGGTCTGTGTGTGCTCTGAGGCATCCATTTGCCCCCAGGACCGGGACAGGGAGCTCGACCTTGAGCGTAGCAGCTCCCCATGCCTGGTTCTGGCTGGGGGTGGGGGGCAGTACTCTCCTACCCTCTCCAAGCCATTTGGTATCTTCCCACATGCCCTCCTCTACTTCTGGTCCCCAGAGGTCCCTTCCAAAACCGGGATGCGGGGCTCCAGGCTGGGCCTCTGGAGGGGAGGGTGGGTGTTGGGGCACTAGGGGTGGAGAGCTGGGAGGTGGGAGGAAAAAGAGGGGACCCTAGCATTCTGTAGGAGGACGGACTGTGCCTGCCTGTGTCCCAGGGGCCCGCCGGTTTCTCTGAACTCGAGGAAGTGCCACCTGTTTTCCAGGAGCTGCCGGATTTAGCTCGGCTTCTGGCCACCACCTTCTCAGGTTCTATTGAATCCCCTCACCTGGCAGGAGCTCTGATTATTGTAGCATCATGGGAAGACCTGTGGAGGCGACGGGGTTTACTTGGGTTAACGGGGGCACCAGTAACGGTCAGCGCTCAGCCGAGCTGCCCAACTGGTCCAGGTCTTCCATTGCGAACGCTGCTGTGTGGAATCTCCCACTGGGCCAGCTGGGCCCAGTTGTTGGCACGGATGTGAGAGTTGGGCTCTCAGCCCAGCAGGGTTCTTCTAGGCGCTAGGCGCTGCCCTACCTCCCTTGTAATGCCTGCCCCCTCCTGCAGTTCCTGTCCCAGGCTGCCCTGCTCAGGGAGGCCAAGGGCCCGGGATCTCAGCAACACCTACTTGAAACACGGGGAAAGTTCGGGAGTCATCTGCTTCTTCCACTTTGCCACTGAGCAAATCCTGAGGCCAACTCCAGCAAAGCCCACCTCCTCCAGGAAGGCATCCCGGAGTACCATTCCTGCATTAGAAGGCTGCTGTCGGGAAGGACAGCAGCCTGTGAGACCCTGGAGCCCTGTCAAATCAGGTGCCTGAGGGGCAGTGCAGGCAGACGGTGAAGGCCTCAGTCAGATGGGAGTTTCTGTACAATAGAATGGGCCGTTGTCCACAAAGGCCTGTGTTTGATGGCCAAGTCAATCAAACAGCTGTGTTGCTAGGGGTTAACGAGGTCTAATTGCAGCTTTCTTCCCTGTGCACATTCATGAGGCTGTCCGTTTACTAACCCGAGGTGACCGGTCCTCACAAGTGAGTGCTTTGGGTCACAAGGGGGACAGGGTCCCATTAGAGCAGAGAGGTACTGCGATGCTTGCCCCATGGACCAGGTCAGGGGAGGGCAAACATTGGTTCACTAAACAAGCCTACTGTGTGCCAGGCGCTGTGCCAAACTGGAGTGACGCTGTGGGCCACCACAACAGAGTGCCACGGGCCAGGGGCTGAAACAACGGACGTGTATTTGCTCACGGTCTGGAGGCTGGGAGTCCAAGATCAAGGGGCTGGCAGATTTAGTTCCTGGTGAGGGCCCGCTTCCTGGCTTGTAGACAACCACCTTCTCTCTGTGTCCTCACACGGTGGGGGCAGGGGTGCGTCTCTTCTGGCGTCTCTTCCTTTTCTCACAAGGACGCTAATCTCGTCAGGAAGACCCCAGTCTCACAACCTCACTGAAACCCAACTGCCCCCCAAAGGACCCGTCTCTGAATGCCATCACCTGGGGGGCGGGTCAGGGCTTCGATATGTGAATTTGGAGGGGGATGCAATTCAGCCAATAGCAGTCAGGGCCCCTCTCCTTGAGGAGTTCATGAACCTTCGTGGAAAATCACTGATACACACATAGCTCAGAACAATCTGTACGGCCAGCTCTTAAAGAGCAGCCCCCAGCCCCCTTACTAAAGCTTCCTTGTTCATCGTGTCACTTAGCCTCGCTGCGGGTCGTTGACCGTGGCAGGGCAGTGATCCGGGAAAGCGGGATGTTGCAGAGGGACTTGTCCGCCTTAAGGGCAGGTGCCAGGCCTCCTGTTAGCCAAGCCCCTTCCACTGTCCCGACCCCAGGCTTCTCCCAGGGTGGCCTGGATCGTCAGTTTCCATATTCATCCCCGCTCATTTGGGAAGAATAAAACTAGGCCAGGGAATACTCAGGAAATGTCATGTCATAAAATCAGACAAGGAAGGAGGTCAGGTCTATCCTAGTGGCTTACACTCCCGAATACTCTAGAGCATGCGGAGAGAAAAGAGTTCCACGGGGGAACAGAAAACAACCACCAGCCAGTCAGGATCTTAAAAGACTTCTGTCCACATCCAGGTAAGTGCAGGTCTGCGGC
Source organism: Panthera uncia (assembly GCF_023721935.1). Lineage (NCBI taxonomy): Eukaryota > Metazoa > Chordata > Mammalia > Carnivora > Felidae > Panthera > Panthera uncia. The sequence goes on from NC_064816.1 coordinate 156,647,034, forward strand.
AGGGACCCCGCAGTCAAGCTTCCAACGGGCCAGATGAGCTTGGTGGATCTGGGGTTTCCGGAAGTGCCCGCATCATCCTTGTGTTAGAAGCAGGCTGGGAGCTAAGAAAAATGACCCCGGAACTTGGAAAATGGTGGTTCTTTGGCAAGCAACATAAGCTCCCAGTCAGGAGTCAGCCAGCAGGGGGGCATCCTCCTCAGGACGGTTTGGCTTCCTGCTGCCCAGCCCCAGGGAGGTGCCCGAGGGAGAATAGGCTGGAAACCCTCTTAGCAGGTGCACCCACAGGGAGGCCGTGGGACCAGCAGGGACTTGGTAGCTCCTGGTGGGTGTGGGGGATGCTTCTGAGACCTTTTCCTTTTATCAAGTCGTCTGGCAAAACAAACAAAAAAATGACCTTTTGGCAAGAGGAGGAGTGTTGCGGCTGGAAACAGTGTGTTCTCACATGGCAGTGTTCTTACTGGATCGTGGCAGAGAAGAGAGAGAAACGGATGGTATCCTAGAGCTTGTCTTTTGGGTTCAAAAGAGAGTGGTGTCTCCTAGGTTACTCAGATCTGGAAGGAGGGGTGCGCTATCCTGTAGAACTTCCTGTGATGATGAAAACATGCCATAGCTGTGCTGTCCGATACCCTAGCCACCAGCCACATGTGGCTACTGGCTACTTAAAATGTGGCTTGTGAGGCTGAGAAGCAGAATTTAAAATGTTGTTTTATTTTAATTGATTTAAATGGCCACACGTGGCTATTGGACAGTACAGTTCTAGGAGTAATGCTCCTGCCAAGAAGGGGTAGAAATGTTGTGTCTCTCTCCCTGCCACCGCGTAAATCTAGAAAGAGCTTTCCTTTGTTGTTGGGAGTAGTGGACAGAGTCAGAGAGTTCGGGGGCGGACTTCTGCCTTTCCCACCTATGCTATGGGACCCCGTGCAAATAGCCTGTGGGAGAGCATGTAGTATAGTGCCCGGCCCACAGCAAGCGCTCAATAAATAGCAGCTCCAGTCGTCGCGTTGATGAACTCCATGTGTGGCTACCTGCACAGCATTTGTACAAGTGGACGTTTATTGTGGAAAGAGAAGAATGGGCTTTTCCCCAGAGCGCCATCCCCTAAGGAGGGAGTCGCCACCTGTGTTAAGTAGGCCAGCTGCAAGTTTAAGGGCTTGGCTGAGTTGATCATAGGTCACATTTTGGGTTTTAGTGTCAAGGAAAGAGAAACTTTGGGTGCAGGTGACACCGCGCACCCACAGCCCCACATCTCCGAACGGGGGTCGGTGGGGTCTCCCAGCCCCCAATGCTGGGGCCGTAGCCTTCCCTGCAACCCCGCCCACCCCCCCCCCCCTCCTTCCAAGACATCAGCACGCTGGCTAGTTGGGGGGGGGGGTGGCCTCTCTTCTCTCCACGCTCCCAGATGGAGCTTGCAGACCTACATTCATTCATTCAACAGAAATTGACTGAGGAACTATTATATGCTGGGCGCTTGGGATGCAGAGATGCCAAAAACATGGTCCCCGCCCTTTGAGGCTCACAGCCCGCTGGGAACACAAAGGTGTGCTAAATCCCAACTGGAAGTCAGCACAAGGTGCTTTGGAAGGGGATGTTAGTGACCGCTGTCCAATTCGGGGGAGATGGGAGGAGCTAGTGAGGGGGGAAGTGGTTGCCCAGCTGAGCAGGAAAGCCCTGGGGACCGAGCCCAGAGCAGGAGAGCTGGAGGAAGGCCCCGCGGGTACTGCAGGAGCAAGCGGGGGTGATTGTCCACCTAGTGAGCCCCGGGCGAGTGGGAGGGCCCTGGGCAGGGCTCTACTCACAGCGGGGGGCCACAAGCCTGCAGTTCTCGGGGACACTTTGGCTGTGAGCAGCCTAGGCTTTTGTTAGGGTCCAGTGTCCGGCTGTCACAAGAGCCTGGTGGAGCCGCGGTGATTGCCGGGCCGGCCACTGGCCCTGCCTGTGTAAAGAGGCATGGCTTCCTCTGCAAAATGTCTGCACATCTCCTTTCTATTGTGTTCGCTGCAGCACATAAGAAGGGTGAGGGAGGGGTGTCTGTTGTGGGGGGGGGTTGCATGTGTATGAAACCAGAGAAATGGGGTGACTCAGCAGAAATCACACATTGGCAGAGCAGAGAGTGGAGGCCTCCGGGATCCCCTGGCCCTTGGCACTGACAAGGTGGGTGTTAGGTGGCATTGTCTCCCTCCTACGCCCATCCCCCCACCGTGTGCCTTTCCTGTCCTTTCCATTTTGGCACAGCTTACTTAGAAAGTGCTGCTAAAAATATGGGTGACATCCTCAGGTATAGTGTTGTTGCTGCTTTTGAGAAACCTGGTCATTTACCAAGTGTCCCATTTGTCCTGTAGCCTGCAGAAGAGATGAAAGCTGGTTGCTCTGGCAGGTGACAACTTTTGCAAAGGGAGCCAGAGAGCTGGGAGGGGTGGCTGTTCCCCCCCCCCCCCCCCCGAGCAAAGTGCCAGCCCCTGGGTAGAGCGTGGGTATCAGTTATCAGTGGTTAAGGGGTCCTTTTGTCAATGCCATGGGCACATCTATCCTGGTGGATTCATTTCTTTTGGCTTCCCAGAATTCCCTCCCTGTTGCTTCTATTTTAAATACCAATGTCCTTGGGACTAACTCATGAAGTCCTGCATACTTCAGTGAGTTGCTACAAAAGCAGCACGGAGAGGGTGGGGTAGGGGTGGGTCCTTGAGAGGCTGAGGGTGGCAGGATGGACCTGCTGGGATGCACTCACTGGTCCACAGAGCGGGATGTGAAAGCAGGCAGGCCTGATCTTCAGGTCTGGTGTTGAGAATAAGGGATTGAGTTTATTTCCACCTACCCCACCCCCCACCCCCCCAGCCCCGGAATTCTACGATTCCCAGGCTTTGAGGGTGGAGTGGCAGGGGTGACCTCACGGGGCTGGGAGGCCTGTGTCTCCCACAGCCCCTCCTCAGGGATGGCGCCACCCCAGCTGTCACATCCACCATCTGTTGTAAGGAGCTCTGCCCGGGCCCCAGCTGGCAGCAACCGGGGGTTACAGAGAAAAAGGCTACTTGATGTTCCTCTTAGCACTTTTAACTTAAAATCGTTTTCCCTTCCCGCCTCAGTTTCTTGATCTATGAGATGTGAATTCTGAGGCACTTTCTCACTCTGGACAAGATTATTTCCAATCACGATCATCACACCCTGTTTCTGTTTGGGGTTTGGTACCAGGGGGGTGCAGGGGACAGTGAGCTGGGTGGTGGCCCTGTCTTCCCATCTGGGCTCGGCCGCTTAGAGTGTTGGGTCTCCAGGGAAGCTCTCTGTATTTCAATTTTATTTTATTTTCCCATCTATAAAATAGGATAATGATACTTGTGTAACATACACGGCACATGGTTATTGGAAGGCTCCCACGAGATAATAAATGGGAAAAGGCTTTGTAAAAAGAAAAGTAATGTATAGGTAAGGGGTATTATTATTGAAGGACAGTTGAAAGCTGGAATTCAGCCCAGGCCTGTCTAAAGGGGTGTGATAGGTGGCTCTTTTATGGGATATCTTTTTTTTTTAAATTTCTTTTTAATGTTTATTTATTTTTGAAAGAGAGAGAGAGAGAGAGAGAGAGAAAGAAACAAGCAGGGGAGGAGCAGAGAGAGAGGGAGACACAGAATCTGAAACAGGCTCCAGGCTCTGAGCTGTCAGCACAGAGCCTGATGCAGGGCTCGGACTCAAAAACCGGGAGATTGTGACCTGAGTTGAAGCCGGAGGCTCAACCGACTGAGCCACCCAGGCTCCCCTATCTTTTTTTTTTTTTTTTTTTATGTTTATTCATTTTTGAGAGCATGCAAGCAGGGGAGGGGCAGAGAGAGGGGAGAGCAGAGGAGCCTAGGCAGGGCTCTGCGCCGACAGCAGAGAGCCCAGTGTGGGGCTCCAACTCAGAACCGTGAGAGCATGACCTGAGCCGAAGTCCAGGCCCCTCCGGTATACCTTTTATGGGATATCTTTGGTCAGATCGGAATGAGACCAATCCTGAGGAGGTGGGAACAGTAGGGGTATCACTTCTTCCTTGCTGCCAGCCGTCCTGGTGGCATAAACCGGGCCACAGAGTAGGGGGAGGCTTTCGCAACCCCGTCAGCTGGGGCAGCTCTGATTCCGCCCCTTCGATGGCTGTCTCCCAGACACCCCGCCCAGAGAGGCTGCGCAGCAGGGGCTCCTGCCTTCACCCCCTGCTCTCTCTTGCAAGGAAAGGCTTAAATCGCCAGCGCCCCAGACCCTTCCGGCTTCCTGGGGGCAGATCGTGGGCCCGGCCTGGGTAGCGCTGTTTTAGGATGACGGAGATGGGGATGAGGCTCTTGCTGCTGGACTGGGGCCTCGGGGGGATCCGGCGATGGGAATGGCCGAGGCCGGGGGCGGGGGGGGTGCCGGGGAAGTTGGGGTGACCCGCCCCGCGGGGCTTCCGGCTCCCGAAGCGGCTCCCGTCGGCTTCCCTCTCCTGCCCGCGCGGGCGCAGCGCTCTCAGCCCTCCTTTTTCCGCCAGCCAGGTCGTTGGCGAGTTAGACCTCCCAGCCTCACGGGGCTGCTGTGCGGCTGCGGCGACGCTGGCGACTGCGGCGCTGCGGCGGAGACGGAGGGCTCGGGAGGCGGCGCCACGTGAGTCCCGGGCCGCCGGGGCTGGGGCCGAGGCGGGAGATTACCGTATTTATCGAGGCCAGTGCCGGACCCTTGGGGGCGGGTCATTGCGGGCGCGCTACCGTATTTGCCGGGAGCCGCGCAGAGCCTTTCCGGGAGCGGGGAGCGCCGCGACTTAATTGCGTATTTATCCAGGGTCGCGTGGTTCTCCCGGGGGGCGCCGCGGGAGCTGGGGGTGGGGGTGGGTCACATCCGTGGCCCGAGGAGGCCGGGCCTTGCAGCGACGTGGGGTGGGTTGCGGCAGCAGGGTGGGAGGCCTACGTCTTTTCGTGGGGGCGAGGTTGCGACGCAGAGTTTCCCATATTTCTCCTGGGTCGCTCTGGCCCCGGGAGTCGGCCCGGTTGTGGGTGCGGAGGTCGGGTGGGTGGGGTCAGCTCTTTTGATTAATGCAGCAGTTTGATAAGGAGGGCGGTGCGGGAGGCTGGCCGTCTTTATGGGGGCGAGGGAGAAGGGGCGCGGGAGTCGCTGCGGGAGAGTTACCGTATTTGCGCTGGGCAGCGAAGACTCTAGAGGAGAGAGCCACTGCTGGAGACCGGAGGAGCAGGGGCGCAGCCTGGGCTGTGAGTGCGGGAGGGGATGGAGGAACTTGGGGGAGAAGAGGGGGCCGTGGCTTTCGACCCTCTCCGTAGTGGGGGCCTTGGTCAGAGATACATGCCGGGGAGAGCGAGGAGGCTGTCCAGGGACAAGGCCAGGCTGAGATTGGCCGAGGGGACCGTGATGGTCTGTCTTTGCAAATGTCAGTGCAGCTGGCGGGCTGAGAGCCTCGTGGGTGGGGTCCAATGCAAGTAGTACTGGTCCCCTTCTCCAGGGTGGGTGTGTGTTCCAGCCTGGCCTGAGGGTAGGGGGAGAAAGAAGGGGGATCTCTGAGACCCCACTCTGCAGATAGATCGACTGAGGTTGTAGTGAACAGTGAGATCTGGAAGTGTAGAGAAGGCCTGCATGGAGGTCTAGGTCCCTGACGGGGGTGGAGGACCGCAGGGGAGTGCCGGCTCAGCCTGCTCTGGGGCAGGCCTCAGTGCTCTGCAGGAACAGGAGCCCTAGGCTTTTATTTGGGGGGGAGGGCGTGGGAGGAGTGGTTGCAGACAGGGTTGCACAGGAGCAGTGGCCCTTTGGGTGATCTAGAACTCTGCAGTGGTCAGGATAGTGGTGGTGGTGGTCTTGTACATGCGTGTGTATTTTGAGGGGAGTTTAGCTGGTGAGCAGCTGGCACATTGAGAAGAGCTTTTGACAGTGAGTCAGGAAACTTAGGGCCTAGTCCGAGCTCACCTTGTGCGACCTTGGGCAAGTAAGGTGACCTCACTGTGCCTCTGTTACCCCGTCTATAAAGTAGGGCTCAATAAGCCCTGTTCCTTCCTTGGGGTTGCTGTGAGGACAGTGGGAAACAATTTAAGAGACCACGGTGCTATGGGGAAGAGAATCCTTAGAACCAGCATGAATGGAATGGAGCCGAACTTGGGGGTGTTTGCTGAGCCTCGGGGTCAGGCTTCCGTGTCTTGGGGATGCCAAGAGGAATCAAGCTGAGACCAGCACCGCCCCCCCCCCGCCCCCCAGGGAAGGTCACCCTCCCTTTCAGTGATTTGCAAACCTTTTGCAGGCATGCCACATTTTGATAAACAAAGAGCTGCTGCCTTTAATGTTTAATTGAGATTACTTTCAAGTGTACAGGGTTTTTGTTTTGTTTCTTCTTTTACGCTTTTAAAAAATATCTGTGAACCACCGGTGACCCCATCCCTCCCTCCAGATTGGGGATGCACCTACCTATCCCCTCCCTCCTTGAGATGCTGGTTGGAGAGATAAGACATATGCAGGTGCTAAGTTGTAAGACTAGAAGCCCCTGGATATCACCCGTTGGCATTTATTCAGTACTTTGTGTGGCAGGTTGGGTGCTTGCTGTTGGGGATAAAAGAAGGAGGCGGCTCTGTCCTTAAGGCATCACAGGGCCAGGGCTTTGTGATGACTGAGGGTCATAAGGTTGGGCCGTAGGGCTCAGGAGGGGCTGGAGGGGTCAGGGAAAGGTTCTAGCAGAAGGTGAACTTGAGAAAGGCCTTAAGGAGGGGCAGGGTGTGATTAAAGGGTAGAGGAGAAAGAAGGGCTTGCCAGTAGGGGAACGCTGGCTTGAACAAGACTGTAGAGGGGTGGATGCTGAAGTTGTGGGAAGCCAGTTCAAGGTCCAGTGTCCCTGAGGTTGGGGGCCGCTGATCCTTGGATCCCCCACCCCTGACTCCTCTCTCTGCTTCTGCTTCCCCAGGGACTGGTGACTGCAGCTGGAAGTGCCCATGACAGAGCTGGCGTCCTCGGGGGGCGGGTCCCCTGCGGGGGACGGGGAGGAGGGTCTGGGGGACGAGCGAGGCCTGGTCATCCACCACCCCGCGGAGGAGCAGCCTCACCGCTGCCCCCTGTGCGGCCAGACCTTCTCGCAGCAGCCCAGCCTGGTGCGCCACCAGAAGGCACACGCTGGGGTGGGCCGCGCGGCCGCCTTCGTGTGCCCCGAGTGCGGCAAGGCCTTCAGCGTCAAGCACAACTTGGAGGTGCACCAGCGCACGCACACCGGCGAGCGGCCCTTCCCCTGCCCGGAGTGTGGCCGCTGCTTCAGCCTCAAGCAGAACCTGCTCACGCACCAGCGCATCCACAGCGGCGAGAAGCCGCACCAGTGCGCGCAGTGCGGCCGCTGCTTCCGCGAGCCGCGCTTCCTGCTCAACCACCAGCGCACCCACGCGCGCATGCCCGCACCGCACCCACGCCGCCCCGGCGTGTTCGGGGAGCGGCGGCCCTACTTCTGTGCCCGCTGCGGCAAGAGCTTCGCGCGCGAGGGCTCGCTCAAGACCCACCAGCGCAGCCACGGCCACGGGCCCGAGGGCCAGGCGGCCCATTTAGGCCGCGTGCTATGATGCGCGCCAGGCCTGCCGCCGCCGGTTTCCTGCCCCAGAGCCGCATCCGTGACTCCAGGAGATGGCGCTGGGCTGCGGCCCCCGTCCTGGATTTGATCCTGAGAGACGGGGAGGGCTGGCTTGGGGTCTTGAAGGAGTGGGCCGCTGCCCCGCTTGGGCCGCCTCTTTCCGAGTCTTCTCCACCCTACGGCTGGTCGTCCACAGCTGCTTTGGGCCCCTGCATTGGTTTTCCTCCTCTGGCTCACCCGGCCTAGAGTAGGTGAGACCTAAGGTTTGGCCTGATCCCCTCTCAGGCCTGGGCAGGGGTTGGGGGCAGGGGCGGGCAGGGAAGGTGGGGTGAACTGGGCTCTGGGTGTATGACAAGCTTCTTACTAGATCTTCTTTCCCAGAATGTCAGAGTTGAAAGTCACCTGGAGAGGGCCGCTCTCCACAGTCCCCAGACCCACCCACCCCCTACCCCCTCCACACCCAAGGTCTCCTGACTCCAACACTTACTATCTGGTGTACTTGAGAAATCACTGCACTTTATGACTCAGTTTGTTCATCTGTTTAAGTTGTGTTTAAGAGGGACTTCTCCCTGGGATATTGTGAGGATTGTAGTCAATATTACTAGATAAAAGAGGGTGACATCGCTGGTCTGGAAACATTTATTGAGCACCCCAGTGTGCCACGCACAGTGCTGTGCTCTTGGGAGGAGGCACTGACACAAAGCCTTGTCATCTTAGGTGACACTTGGTACACACACAGGTGATGCAGGCTATCCTAGTGGACAAACTATAACATAGTCTGGGAGGTGGGGGAGGTGATTGGTGTTACCCAAAGCGTTTGATGGCTTGAACTGGGTCCGGGGGATGAATAGAGGTTCTCTAGGGAGAGCAAGGGTGTGTGGGGTTTCTGAGGTGGGGGTCAGATAGAGGAAGCCCATATGTGCCCTACAAAGGACTTTGTGGCCATAAAGAGAGGACACCAAGATGTTTAATGAGAAGAGCGTGGTGATCTCAGACATACGGTTCAAGGGGTAATGCAAGCACTGTGAGGACAGGTCAAAGTGGGGTGAGCAGGAGCCTCCAGCATTGTGGGGTCATCTGGGCAAGAGAAAATGAGGCCCTAGCTAAGAAAATGAGGCCACAGCAGGGACAGTGCCTCCAGCATTGTGGGGTCATCTGGGCAAGAGAAAATGAGGCCCTAGCTAAGAGACTTGACCAAGGGGGAGAGCCAGGACTGTCTCCCAGGCTCCTGATTCCAAGTTGGTGCTCTGAAGCACAGGCTTCTTCAGCCATTTGGCAGGTGAAGAAACAGGCTCACCCAAGCTTGCCCCAAATCTCACTTAGTACTCACTTAGTACTTAGTACTGTGGTGTCACAGTGCAAGCCTGGCCCCCAAGACCCTTCATCTCTATTTCACTGCCCACAAGAGAAGCTCTTACTGGTGGGAAAATGGAGTGTGGAGGTCGTGGGGATGTGACAAGATCCCACGTGGTAGGATCCTGGGCAGGGGCGCTCCTGGGTGCCCGAGGGGGTCTTGGCGTCCACAGTAGCAGGTTGGGAGGAAGGGAGCTGGGGGTGTCGGAGGAGACCTGCACTTACAGAGCCCTTGCTCTGTGCCCAGCCTGTGCCACCACCTTGCTAGGTGCTGGAGACCTGTCCCTGCCCTCTGCCCTTCCTTAGAGTTTGTGGCTCCTTGGGCATCAGTGGCCCTCGGCCTGCCACCAGGTGGCTGCTGCAGTGTGGACTAGTATTTAGTGGCAGAGATGAAGAGATTAATCTGTGACCTGGGACATCTGGAGCTCACATGCCCCAGCCCCAAGTTGTCTCAGGGGTTCATGGGATTGATAATCCTGGAGTGCTCCGTAGGGGGCTAAACGGACTGGCTGAAAGCCTTGGACAAGTGCAGGGTGGCCCCACGGACTCTTCCCGCCTAGCCCCAGAGAGGTGACTGAGGGATGGCTGGGCAGGACCGTGTCAGAGCCCCAGACCTGACCCTCGTCTCTTTGTCTCCATGAACAGATGTGGAGTGGGCAGGACCTCTGGGCAGTGTGTGAGGCACATCTGGGCACAGAGTCTAGGAATGGGGCCCTCTGGAGCCCTGCCCACCGGCATGAGGACATATCCCCTAAGAAGACCTACCTCGGGAGGTGCCCTGCAGAGGGGACTGATGCAGCCTGGAATTGGAGGCCGGTTCTGTGCCCTGGTGGAAAAACTCCCTGAACCAGTTGGGAGTCATGGCCAGAGAAGAGCTCGTCCTGGCTGCCTGGCCACAGACTTCCACTCTCATGTGGCAGCAGGGACAGTGCCTGTGTGGAGAGCCAGCTTCTCTGTGCCTGCCTGGCCCATCAGAGACAGCAAGTAACTGGCCCAAGAGAACACAGCAAAGTCAGCAGGAGGCCTGGCTCTAGAGGCGAAGCCTTTCCCCCAGGTGTGAACCATACTTTCAAGGCTCCACTTTCCTTTCAGAGCAATGGTTCTTAAGACTTTGGGGGTGTGAAACCCTTGGGAAATCTAGCAAAGGATATGAACCTTCTCCCCAGGAAAACGCGCATACTCACGTAGACATGAGAATCTACAAACAATTCTAGAGCTCCTGGACTCCTGGCTGAGAATCTCAGCCCCAGGACAGAACCTGCCACTCTTTCCTTACCTACGATAGATCCCTGGGTCAGGGCCACCCCACAAGTAGCATTTCTCCCTCCCCCTGCTGAACTTCCTTCCCTCACTCAGGAATAAAGAATTCTGAGGAGGGGATCCTTTTAGTCGCTCTCTTCTCCCAGGCCTCACAGGGCCACAGGCTTCTGGAACCTCTCTTCCCTTCCACAGACGTTGCTGGAGGCTCTCTGGGCTGGGTTTGCTCTTCTCTGGTTTGGGGTTGCTTGCTCTGGCTGCTGGGTTTCACCATGCCTAGGATCCCTGGCCCGGGCTCTGATCTCACTGTGAAAGCGGCGGGGAAAGCAGGGAGTTCCATGGTGTAGGGTGTGCGTGACCTTGGGTCCACCCGGGGGGAGGGATCCTGCTTCCCAGCAGCCAAGCCTCTACCACACCAGGTGTTTAGCCAGGCCTGATGTGGGGAAGGCTGAGGGGGCAGACGGAGCTTGGCTCCTGGTGCCCGCCAGCTCTGGGGCCGAGGAGCTTTCCCGAGGTTGGCGCATGGATGTGGAGGGGCAGAGGCTGGACCACCAGCAGGGAGAGGACTTCTGTTTCCACCCTGAGTGGGTTGGCCTGGAGCTCACTGGCCTCCCCAGAAGGAACCACTCATCTGAAGAGGTGTGGTCGATTAGGGCTGGGCTGGGGTTTCAATGACCTCCAGATGCAACTTCTACTTAGTGAAACCCTTGGGGGTGGGGAGAGGCCTGGAGCCATGGATTTAGATCAAATCCCAGCAATGGGAGTTGTGGGGGGCGCCATGGAGCGTTCTGGTGGGAGGTCCTAGGGCCCAGCTGGGCTTTGGTCAGGGTTGTCTGGAGGCCCCCCTCCCCAGCTCCTGCCCTGGGATCTTGCCTGTCCCGTCTCCCTTGCAGCCTGCTGCAAATCTGCCGCACGCCTCGTCCTGGAATAACAAACCGTGCTGGGGGAGATCAGAGAAACAGGAGGCGTTCTGCACTCCAGAAGCTTCCATTTGCTCTGATCCTTGGCCTGCCTGGAGGGAGCCTCACAGATGGACCCCTTCTCTGCCGATCGTCAGCTCACCTCCCTCCAGTCTAACCACGCAGCCCTCATGCGCTGTTGCGGCCTCTGCCTTCCCTGGTATTGCTGTGAAATGCGCCCCTCCCCCGTCCTCCCCAAACCCACTTCTCCACCAGGACCTCCATCGTGTTTCTCTGAATGGTCCCTGTGTTAACACCGTCTCACCCTCAGGGGCACATGCCGCCTTGCACTCTGGCTTTCTGTGCGTGCGCGCGTGCGTACGTGTGTGTGTGTGTGTGGAGTCTTCAGCTAGACTGTGCGCTCCCTGAGGGCAAGGGACGTGCCATTTCCTCTTGAACCCCAACAGGGTCCAGCACAGGGCTGGGCTCATAACACTCAGGAAATACTTGTCTACTGGCTGATGGGTCAAGTGCTGGAGGCTGGAGGGTGGCTGGTGGTGGGAGGAGGTGGCGGGTGAGTTCACATGTGGGTTGTGGGTTCGTTTCACTGGGCTGTGAGCTGGCTCCCCTGGGGCACTAATGACTGTAGGAGACCTCAGGTCCTCCCCTACTTGGGCCAGTGGGACAGGAGGGATGCCCCCATGGCTACGCGGGAGTGCGTGTCAATCGTCGTCCAGGCTGGATATTTCCGTCGGTCACCAATACCTGCCAGAGCTGACCAAGTGGAATAAATGTTCTCTCGACATCAGCTGGCGTGAGCAGTGGTCATTTGGGGCTCCGCCGGGAGCAGGGAGAAGGGCTCTATCTCTGTGTCCATCGTGTCTCGAGGAGCCGTGTGCTATGGTTTGTAAAAGGCTATAGCAAGCAGAGCTCAAAACCACAGCAGTGAATAGTTTAGCTCCCCCCTCCCCTGCAATCTGGATGACTGCTATTTGGATTTGGGTAACGGATATTGGGGCCCCTTCAAGCAGCCTCGACTGTTTGCTCAGCCGAGACTGAGTCCAGACCTGCTGAGAGCCTGCGCGGTGATCCCCATCACCTGGGGGCCTTGGCCAGCCGCGTGTCTTTCCTGAGCTTAGTCTGCTTAGCTGTGACAGTCCTGTTGTTGCCAAGGCGCCGGCCCTGATCACAGCCCAGGCTCTCCCCAGCACCTTCTTTCTGTGTCCTCCTCTTCGTGACAGATTTGGGGCTGCATCGATGGCGTCTATCAGCCAAGGGAGGTCCTGAGTGCCAGTAACTCAAGGACAGGACCTGTGGAACCTGGGTTTGTTGGGGGTGGATCCGGCAGGACTCTTGTTGGACTCAAATTGACTAATGCCTACATGGGGAACTGCGGACTCCGGGGACAGAAATGCAGTGACTTGAGGGTGATAGTCGGGACCCAGCCTGTCCTGGGCTCTGCCCTCCCTCCTGGGGGCTGCCTCCCCAGCTCGCACCCAGGCCGGGAAGAAGCCCTCCGTCGGCTGAGGCCAGGTTTCTCCCCCAAAGGTCCGAACCAGTTGCAGGGCTGATGGGGCGGCGGAGGGCAGCGATCTGAATGGCCAGGCCCCGGGGCACACAGTGCCGCGGAGGGGTCAGCCCCCCTGGAGCCCGGGTCTGTGGGCAGGTGAAGGAGTGGTTGGTTCACCAGGGGACAACCGGAGGGAGAGGCGGTGAGTGGGTTCCAGGTGGGCAGACCGACACCCTGTTACTGACCGGTGACATCGAGTCACCTGGGGGCTTGTTATGAATGCAAAATCGCAGCCCCGCTCCAGAATCTGAGTCAGAAACTGCATTTCAGTAGGATCCCCAGGCAGTTGCGTGTGTAGACACAGGTGCTCTGCACTGTCACTTGCCCGCCTCTCTGAGGTGGGCCTCTGACTCAGACATGCCATCAACCCTCTGTCAAAAGGAGGAGACTGAGGGGCGCCTGGGAGGCTTAGTCGGTTAAGTGTACGACTCTTGGTTTTGGCTCAGGTCGTGATCTCACGGTTTGTGAGTTCGAGCCCTGTGTTGGGCTCTGTGCTGACAGCTGCAAAGCCTGCTTGGGATTTTTGTTCTCCCTCTCTCTCTCTGCCCCTCACCCACTTGCTCTCTATCTCTCTCTCAAAATAAACTTTTTTTTTTTTTAAGAGGAGATTGAGACGTGGCATACCTCTGAGGCAGGCTTGTGGGTGTGGAGGCAAGATGCTGTCTCCACCAGGGTCCAGGGCCCCTGCCTGGCTGCCCCCACCACGTGTGGGGCCTGGCGTGCACACCAGCAGCAAGCACCTATGCTGACCTGGCCTGCCCAGCTTGGCTTTATGCGAATGTTTTGGCAGGAGAGAAAGGCCCAGAAAGTGGCCAGTCCCGGGTGAGGAAGCAGGTGGTTCACCCAGAGCGATTCCTCTACCCGGTCTGTATACCGCCCCCCATCTTCCCCCTCCCTCCATACGAGCCCCTTCCAAACGTGGCAAGGCCTCAATTTCCTTTTTGTAATGATGCCCAAGTGAGAGGACGTCTGCCCTGGGTGCGGCTGGTGCCATTTCAGATCCCCTTTCCAAGCTCTTATGAGTGTGGGCGGCTAGTGGTTCATAGCTGGGTCGCCTGTGGGGCTGCCCCTCGCCAACCCCCACAGGGGGGCCAACTCTGAAGTGTAGTCCTGAGGGATCCGATGATGCTAGTTTCCAGCTGAGACCACATCACTGGCTCTTCTCCCCACCCAATCCTGCTTCCCACTCCCCTTTCTTCAGAGAGCACTTCGCAATACCACCTGTTCCCCTTGGATGGAATCCTTGCCTCAGGCTCTGCTTCTAGGGACCCAAGCCTAAGGAAATGTCTCTGGGGAATACAGGTTCAAAGCACCTTGCACACACAAGAGACCACGACCAGTATCTTTATTCACTTCTGGGCGGTGCTGGTTACCTGTAGGTTTTCAGCAAAGAATTGTCAGTAGATTAACAGATTGGGGTGGCCATCTCCTTTGTGAGGGGCCAGGCCCGAGCCTTAAGCGCTGGTGTAACATCTCCTCACCAGCTGCTCTGAGGCCCCTCCCAACTGGAGACAAGGCAGAAGAATCTAGATCAAGGGTCAAGGGTTGGGGTCTAGGATAGCCCCATGGCTTTGGCCAGGATCCTTACCATTTTGAACCGCAGTTTTCTGATCCACGAAAAGAGGAGTGAGGAGTAGCCACCCCCTGATGTTTCTTTTAGGGGTGAGATTCTATAGTTGGTTCCTGACTGCTCGTGTGGGCTCTATTGGGTTGCAAGGGGCAGAGGCACTCTGTGTGGCAAGGCCTCATGAGATGCAAGGGGGCCCATGCACCGCCGTGCCCCCCAGGAGGGCATTCCTCTCCTTGGTCCCCACACTGTTCCTGGGACTCAGCCCTGCTCCTTCCTGTGGCTGCTCTCACCCTTTACCCTCTAGCAGATGCTTGTGGAACGAGATACTAATTTTGTTTTGTCTTTAGGCGACACCACTTGCTACAGTTTCTAGCAGCAGAGACAGAAAGACACCTTGGAGCAGACCTTTGTTTCTGGAAGGCCATCGGTTAAGCTCATGTCAAACAATTTCCCACTGCTAGTCTCAAACTAGCCTTGGACTTGGGCACAGACGCTTCAGGACAGCATGTTAGCTGCTGTGTTTAACAGTAATCATCTTAATGGTTTTTTTTTTTAATTTATTTTGAGAGAGAAGGAAAGAGAGAGAGAGAAAGGGGACACGGGTGGGGAGGGGCAGAGAGAGAGAGGGAGAGAGAGAATCCCAAGCAGGCTCCACGCTGTCAGCACAAGCCTGATATAGGGCTCGAACTCACGAACTGTGAGATCATGACCTGAGCTGAAATCTAGAGTCAGAGGCTTAACCAACGGAGCCACCCAGGCGCCCCGATAGTAATCATTTAAAAAAATCTGCTGCTGGGGTGCCCGGGGGGCTCCATTGGTTAAGAATCCACTTCGGCTTAGGTCATGATCTAACGGTTTGTGAGTTCAAGCCCCGCGTCGGGCTCTGTGCTGACAGCTCAGAGCCTGGAGCCCGCTTCGGATTCTGTGTCTCCTCCCTCCCTCTCTGCCCCTCCCCTGCTCACACTCTGTCTCTCAAAAATGAATAAACGTTAAAAAAAATTAAAAAGGCTGTTGTTAGGCAGAGCCCCTGGGGATAGGCGCCTCTCAAGTGTGGAAAGGACCCGAAATTCTTTCATTCGGGAGGGGCTGAGCTGGTCCCCCTTCCAGGATGTGGAAACCTGCTAGGGACAAGCAGTTGTCCCCAGACATTAGGTTTAAAGAGCGTGGATCTAAGAGAGACTTTGTTTGTGGGAGCAGCGTGCCCTGTGTCCAGGTGTGGGGCCAGAGGGGCTCTGGAGAAGGGTGGCACAGGGGGGTGCACGCGGGGGTGCTGAGAGGTGACAGGAACACTGGCGGAGGGTGGGGCAGGCAGGCGCCTCCACGTGTGAACACTCCCAGAAAATTACCGGGTGTATGTGTGGCGTGGGGTTCCTGGGGGAAGAACGGATCGTCCGGAGTTCTGGGGATCGGGGAGGGCTCAGTCTCGACTAGAACATACGAAGCATATGGCGGGCTGGTGAAGGGGGACACACTGGCCATCTTTGCCACCTCCTGTCCTGTGTTCGCTGTGGCGCCTGTGGTCTTGTCGCTAATGCCACTTTCTGCCACTGCCCTCGGCTTCCTCACCACCACCACTCTGTCTTTCTTTGTCTCACATGCAGAGTCCTCAGGGTGGATTTTGGTGTGATTGGTCACCATCCCTTTAGGGAGGCCCTGGGACACAGTCCATTCTTCCAGCATTGATGTTGCCAGTGAACCTTGGTACAGGTGCACGCTGGGTCCAATAGCTACTGCCAAGGTGTAGGTCCTGGGGGCTTCTGAGGGAATGTCTGAACTCGTGTCCCCAGATGGGGGTGAAGTGACAGGCAATAGGGCTGTCTCTCTGGTCCGGCCAGTACTCTGCTTCCCCCCCACCCCGTAACTTTTACTGGGCAAATCCCTCACCTGGCAGATTGATCCAAATGCCTCGTGTCCTTTTTTATACCGTTTTCTTAAGATTTAACGTCTCATGCCTCTGGCTGATCTCCAACGACAGGTAGCATTTGTACACCGTCTGGTAGTCCACTTTCTTGTCTGTAAAGCCCTCAAGGACTCGGGGGAAACTTTGCAGGTCTGGGACCGTGGTGTCCAACACTGGGAGCCCAGGGAACAGGTCTGTGGCCTGGACGCGCGGATGTTGGCTTCGACTGGATTCATGCTCTGCATGTCGTGCTGGAGCTGGAACAAAAATGTCACTCGGGGAGTTTCTCTCAGTTCCTATTGCCTCTCCCTGGTTGGCAAGGATTGATGGTCACTTCTCTCTACTGCCTGGAGATGATTAGAAAGTGGGACCGTTTTCTTGGCCATCGTTGGAGCGGATTCACGAAATCTTACGAGAAAATTGAGAAACAGGCCCATAAATACAACAGTCCCATTTATTAGGCAAATCACAAAAAAGCCCCAAATAGCACTGAAAGATCATATCATGCGACCACAATATAATAACATTAGAAATAACTGGGGGGTTTCTGGGTGGCTCAGTGGGTTAAGCGTCCAACTCTGGCTCAGGTCATGATCTCTCGGTTCATGAATTCCAGCCCTGCGTCGGGCTCTGTGCTGACAGCCTGGAGCCTGGAGCCCGCTTCGGATTCTGTGTCTCCCTCTCTCTGCCCCTCCCTGCTCACACTCTGTCTCTCTCTCAAAAATAAACATTAAAAAAAAAAAAGAAATAATTGGGGCACCTGAGTGGCTCCATCGGTTGATACGTTGCTGGTTATAGACATTTCGTTGAAGATTTATTGATTTTGATTTTGCAGATTTGGGGGGTATTTTTTAAAATGTTTATTCATTTATTTTTGAGAGAGAGATGGAAACCAAGCAGGGGAGGGGCGGAGAGGGAGGGAGTCAGAGGATCCGAAACAGGCTCTGTGCTGTCAGCTTAGAGCCCTATGCGGGGCTGGATCCCCAAACCGTGAGATCATGACCTGAGCTGAAACCAAGAGTTGGACGCTTAACCAAATGAGCCACCCATACAGGTGCCCCGAGGTTGTTTTTGGTATTTTGAAATAAAAATAGCCTCAGGGGCACCTGGGTGGCTCAGTCGGTTAAGCGTCCGACTTCGGCTTGGGTCATGATCTCGCGGTCCGTGAGTTCAAGCCCCGCGTCAGGCTCTGTGCTGACAGCTCAGAGCCTGGAGCTTGTTTCAGATTCTGTGTCTCCCTCTCTCTGACTCTCCCCCATTCATGCTCTGTCTCTCTCTGTGTCTCAAGAATAAATAAACGTTAAAAATTTTTTTTAAAAATAGTCTCAAGGTCCTCATAATTTTACAAAATCTGTAAGCCCTAAGCATAAGGCATTGTGCTTATGGGTTAATGGTTAAATGGACCTGTTTGGGGAATTATATACTTTCTATCTTTCCCTCTTTGTTTATGCATCTAATAAAATGGAGTTTATTTCGTTATTAAGGAGCAAAATGTGTGAGAGTCTTCATTTGGGTTGACTACGTGGTTCGGTGTCCAGAATCCAAATAAGATAAAGGGGACAGGATTCATGTTGCTTAAGGGTACAAACTTGCATGTAGTAGAAAATCAGCCACAGAGATGTAACACACAGTACACTGAGTATAGAAAATATTGTACTATAGTCGCTTAGAGCGATAGACATCCGAACTGCCGTCATATTAAAATACAGAAATATATCAAAGCAACACATTGAACATCTTAAACTTCCACATGTTATGT
This sequence comes from Panthera uncia, assembly GCF_023721935.1. Taxonomy (NCBI): domain Eukaryota; kingdom Metazoa; phylum Chordata; class Mammalia; order Carnivora; family Felidae; genus Panthera; species Panthera uncia. The sequence goes on from NC_064816.1 coordinate 156,664,879, forward strand.
GTAAAAAGTATTCAAGTGAAAAAACAAACCCTAACTAGGCTGCCTGAGCGCCAGACTTTTGTAGCAGAGGCCAATGGGAGAGTGGTGCCCTCTAGTGCACGTTTGGAGAACTGACGTTGAGTGCCTGAGACTTTGCAACCAGGCCTGTTTCTCTGATGCCCTAAAGGCATCCCTGCCTGCGAGTCAGGGAGCATGGAGGCTGTCAATAAATATTTCCTGAGTGAATAAATATAACCGTGAGGCTTTTTGGAGGGCTCCGTGGAAGAGAGTAAAAAAAAGCCGACTTGTTAAAGCCAAGTTGTCAAAGTAAATTGTCCCCTTAGAGATGAGATGAAGGTTGGCGGCTGATGGAACAAAGGAAAATTGGAGGCATAGAAGAAACTTGATGTGTGTTTCTTAACTGGGTTTCAAGAGGAAATAAGAAGGAAACATAGAGTAACTTTCCAAAGAGAATTAGCCAAAAGAGCCTGCAATCGGGGAGCCTGGTCATGATCTCGAGGTTTGTGAGTTTGAGCCCCGCGTCGGGCTCTGTGCGGACGGCTCAGAGCCTGGAACCTGCTTTGGATTCTGTGTCTCCCTCTCTCTCTCTCTCTCTCTGCCCCTCCTCCGGTCACACTCTTTCTCTCTCTCGAAAAATAAATCAACATTAAAAACATTTCAAAAAAGCCAGCACTCAACGTTTGCTCCATTTAGCCTAATGCATCTTAAAAGGGAATAGTTGTGAAATCGGGAGGGGCACTGAGTCCCTGGATGCGCGGCCGGGGACCAGAGGGAGGGAAGCTTGAAAGAAGAGTGTGGAAAGCAGTGACAGGCTGGAGAGCCGTGGGCTGTTTTCATCTGTAAATAAATCTTCAAAATGTAGATGCTCTGGGGGGAGTTTGAGACTTACGTGTATTCGATGATACCGTTTATTAGCTGCTTCTTGGTTATAATTAGGTTATTGTGCTTATGCCAATGAAGATCTTTAATTTCAGAGATACATAGGGAATGAAATGCTGGGATTGGCTTCCACCCAGGCTGGGGGATGGGTGTGAGGGTGGGAACAGGAATGGGCCACAGGGAGCACATGTCGACAGCCTGAAGGACAACAGGTGCCTGGGGCTCATCTCATTCTACCATTGCCGTGTGTTTGAAAATTTTCCTAAGGACAGCTTAAAGTGTGCTTCTACTCAATCCTTTTACCCTTTTGAAATTTCCCACCTCAATGCTGCTAGAGGAGCCAGTGTTGGTGGGGGAGAGGACACGCTTGAGTTCCGCCCCTGCCCACCTGTCGGAAGGAAGGCTCAAGGCCATCCTTAGAAAGAGCAACTGTAAACCAGCACTCACAGCGCACAGTCTGTTTAAAATGGTAATTTCCTGGTGAAGGTCCAAGTGGTGCCCATTCCAGCACTACGCCTTTACCAGGCTCTGCCGAGCCACCCCTAAAGGCTGGCGGGTGTGGGCGGAGGGTCCGATTCCCCGATCCTGTGCCCAGCTCCGGCGTGGAGGGTGTCCCGTGGCGATCTGGGTGCCCCGCCCCCTGGGGCCTGGAGCCGCTGTTCCACTGCCGGGAGGCACTGAGCCATCTCCAAACAGAGAAATGCTCAGAGCGACAGATGATGCGAGGGCTGTTCCCGTCCTCTGCTGCTCCCTTTGCCTTCGTTTGCTTTTGCAGGGCACCAGGGACCCGCTCCTAAAATGCAGTGTTCACATACTTCACCGGCCCCTCCGTGCCTGCTGGGCCCTCCCAGGGCTTGGGGGTTACGCTGTGAGCTACCACCCGCTAAGAATCCCCCCGGGATGGGCACTTCCTCATTTACCAGCCTGGTCTCCCTCAGTCCCCCGGTCTGCGAGTCTCTGAAGCGTGTTCCACTTTCCCCGTTTTGTGTAAGAGAACAAAGTGTGGCGAGTGCAAGCAGTCAGCCCGGGGATGTGCCGTTCAAAAGTAGCAAAGATGGGGCCCCTGGGTGGCTCAGTTGGTTTGGCTCCAACTTTGGCTCAGGTCATGATGTCACAACTCACGAGTTTGAGCCCCGCATCGGGCTCTTTGCTGTCAGCACAGAGCCCGCTTCAGGTCCTCTGTCTCCATCTCTCTCTGCCCCTCCTCTGCTCATGTTCTCTCTCTCTCAAAAATAAATAAACATTAAAAAAAAATGGCAAAGGCAGGACTCAAACCTGGCCTGACTGACTCACCCAGCAAGCCGTTACCACGTACATCAGGGAACACAGAAGCAGGTCTTGCTTTTTTATTTTTATTTATTTATTCTAATTTTTACATTTATTTTTTGAATGTTTTTATTTATTTTTGAGACAGAGAGACAGAGCATGAGCAGGGGAGGGTCAAAGGGAGGGAGACACAGAATCTGAAGCAGGCTCCAGGCTCTGAGCTGTCAGCACAGAGCCCGACGCGGGGTTCGAACTCAGACTGTGAGATCATGACCTGAGCTGAAGTCGGAGGCTCAACCGACTGAGCCACCCAGGCGCCCCTATTTATTCTAATTTTTAAATGTTTATTTATTTTTTGAATGAAACAGAGGGAGAGACAGACAGAGCACGAGCAGGGGAGGGACAGAGAGAGACGGAGACACAGAATCCGAAGCAGGCTCCAGAATCCGAGCTGTCAGCACATGGCCCGATGCGGGGCTCGAACTCACAGACCGTGAGATCATGACCTGAGCCAAAGTCGGATGCTCAACCGACTGAGCCACCCAGGCACCCCTGTTTATTTTTTTTTCTAAAGAAAGGAGACTTTTTAAAATTTTAAATGTTTTCGAGCTTTATTGAGATGTTATTGATGTACAACATCCGTAAATGTAAGGTGTACAATGTGATGATTTGACACCCGTGTGTCTTTTTTTTAATTAAAAAAATTGTTTTTCATTTCTTAATATAATTTTTTAATATAATTTATTGTCAAGTTAGCTAACACACAGTGTATACTGTTCTTGGTTTCGGGGGTAGGTTCCCCCCGAAAACAACACCCAGTGCTCATCCCAAAAAGTGCCTTCATCAATGGCCATCCCCCATTTTCCCCTCCCCCTGCCCCCCATCAACCTTCAGTTTGTTCTCTGGATTTAAGAGTCTCTTACGGATACCCGTATGTATTGCAAAACCTATTGCAAAAACCACACTAAGGTTGATTAACCCCTCCATCTTTGTGTGTGTGTGTGTGTGTGGTGAAAACATTTATGATCTAGGCTTGGGGAGGGGGGTGGGGGCGGGCGGTGTCCCAAGGCCACTATCTGCAAACCGGGCTTTTGGGGAAGTTTTTGTTTAGCTCAGAAGTTCTCCTGAGTGCTGAACGATTCTTCACTGTCTAGCCATATCTGGTCCTTAGACCTTAGCCCACGGAGCAGGGGCGCCCAAGACTGAAAGCTAGAGGCAAGCGACTCTAAGTTTCTTCCTGGCTTGTGACTGGTCTTTTGCTCACTTTTGTTTTAGCCCCACTATTGTTCCTGGTTTGCCATGTTGCTTTTGTTGGCTCGGCTGTACAGTAAATGCCGACCCCTGACTGCCTGCCGCTCATGTCTGATGTCACGTTAGCCGTGCTGAAGGTCTTGACACTGTGCGGTATGTCTCTGGGAGAGGTGGCTCAGGGCGAGATCCCCGCTGATGTGCCCCGCCCTGATTATTCCCTGGGACGGCAGGAGATGTACCTTTCCTTCAAGCAACGCCTAGTTGGGGCAGGAGGTGGTTGTGAAGAAAAAATCGCTCGGTTCTTAAAATGCTCACGCTCATTTGGGTCCCCCAAGCCCAGCGTAGTACCGTGTGGCCAGATGAGCGGGATTCTACCATCTGCCACGATACTGGGAATACCAGGAAGATGCTATGTAAGGGTTGATATCACAAAATACTATTCTGGCCACATATAACATTTCAAACTATGGGTGTAAAATCATCAAATTATGATGAACCCAGGCAAGAAAGGACGAGAGTGACCAGGAGTATTGACTGACTTCCTTCCTTGATTTTTTCTAGCATTTTCCGGCTTCTTGTCTGTAGGTCCTGAAGAGCCACAGACAGAAGCGATTTTGATGAACAGGCCACATCTTCACAATTGGCAACGTGAGAAGGGAAAGACCTATTGGTCAAAAGTGGAAGGAAGAAGGCAGACAGGGGTTAGGAAGCAGGAAGGGGAGCATGTCCTTGGGGAAGGAAAGCAGTTGGCACTTGGGGGGCTGTGAGTTGAGCGGTCCCTCGGTCTTTCTGCTCCTCTGCCTTGGTTTGGAGTATGAGGTCATGGACAGCCTGAGGACCACGTGAGAAGGTCTGGGTTGAGATACGAGTCATAGCTGAGGGGTGGGAGGCGTCAGTTTCTAACATGGCGCATGCTGGCGCTTGACATCACAAGGCTTGGTTTGGGGACCTGCTGTGTGCATGTTCTGAGTCTCTTGGCTTTCTGGCCTTTTCTGGTTCCTCTAGAAATAGAGAATACCAGGACGGTCCATAGTTAAAGCAACAATACTGAAATCACCCATCTACACCCCCCAAATTGGCATGAGGGCTGTGATGGGGAGCACAGCTCCTGACAAGTCATGGCAGGGACAAAAATTTCCTGTCTGGGCTTGGCAAGTGAGTATGGGGTTTATGGTCAGACAGGATCTGTTTCCTGGGTGCCGGGGCCAGGGGCCCGACACTGGAACTGACCTCGGTTAGGTTCTCAGAGAAGATGTGTGGCCTCGGAGTCTCCAGACTGAGGCCCAGGGCTCTGCTCTGAGGCCCAGGGTTCTCCAGCAGAGTGTTGGGCCGGAGGGAGGGAGGCCCCTGTGTGCCACAGTCTCGGGTTAAAGGCAGACTCTCCCCGCTTAGCCGAGTTCCTCCATCTGCTCATTTCCTGCCCCACGGGGCTCAGCCCTGAGATGACGTCTGACCCACCTCTACCCTTCCCCTCTCCAGAAATCTTCGTTTTTAACAGGTGAAACAATCTGGAGAATTTGGAGAAACTTCACATTGTCACATTGTCTCCCCTGACAGGCAGCTCGAGAGGTTAAGCTGCTGCAGAATTTCACAGGAATGACCTTTCCCTTTATGCTAACATGTTCCTTCCTTTTTTGGGTGGTATTCCTCACGTCAAAATCTGGCCCCTTGCTAGCTTTTAACTGCCCTTGACCTTCCAAAACTCTGATAGAAAAACACTTTTAAGCTCCACAAAGCTGTTTTGCTGCCAGTATCAGTCACTTAGGGTTTAAGAACTTACTTTTTTCGCTGCCGATTCAGGTCTCGAGGCCTCTTGTGCGTGGCCTGTGTCTCTCTAGAATCTTCCAGAAGCAGTTCAACTCTTTAATCCCTTAGCTGCCAGCTGAGGCAGCGAGAGAATGGCCATTGCCAGAACAACAGGGAGCATGACGTCTTGCTTGCAAGGAGCACAGCAAGTCACAGCCAGCTTTCAGGACAGCTCCTCCTGGCCCTTCACTGCAGGGGACCACCCGCCCCCCTCCAAGTCTGCCCCCCGCGTCCTGGGCACGGGATGGCTTTCTCCCTCCTGGCTGCTCTGGAATGTGACTGGAGAGGCCATCGTGGGCCTTATGGAGTAGGAGTGTGGTGTGGGGGGTGGGGGGTTCTCACAGCAGCAGAGGCCAGAAACAAGTTTCTCGTGACTGTTTTCTCTTGGGAAATAGAGAAGAAGGAACAAATCACATCTGCCCCTGGGTTTGTGTTTTTAGTAGCAGCCCACTGGGTTTCTGGTGGGGATTCTCCTCACAGGCCCGCCCGGGCCCCTCTCCACTGCTCAGCACCTGCAGGCAGCACGGGTGGCTTCCTGCTTGTCTGGGTGAGAGCGAGGTTGGCCTGGTCCTGCCGAGAGGCCAATCCAGCCTGGGGCTCACCCGCTGTGCTGAGTCTCCTTTGGAGAAGAGGGGACAGAAAAACAAAAATCTCAGGAACCAAAACCGAAAGTAGCAGCAGCATTGGGTGGGTGGGGGGACAAAAACCACTTAGGAAACCCCCAAACCAAAAATGAGCAGGAAAGAAAAAAAAATTGAGAACGCCCTGCAGAAACTGAGGGTTGTCTTGAATTGGTAAATGCAGAGCAGGGTTGCTGGCTTCCGCCCAGAGGCTCTAAGGAGACAGTGAGTTGGAAGAAAGCTCATTGCAAATCCTGTTTTGCTGCTTTTCCAGCCAGCAGCCCAGCAGCGGCAGGGGCAGGTGTCTTGGAATACAGTTGAGGTGCTAGAAAAAGTCCCTCCAGGTGCTGATGGAATCATCTGGAGAAGCTGCCTGTGTGTCTGCTGTCTGGGCCTCCCTCCCCAACACTGCCTGCCTGGGGGATTAAAGCCTGTGGGCACCTGGCTGGCTCAGTCCGGTAGAGGGACTCTTGATCTCATGGTTGTGAGTTCAAGCCCCATGCTGGGTGTAGAGATTACTTAAAAACAAAATCCGTAAAAAAATAATAAAGCTTGGACAGACTGCCTCTTCCCAAGGCGATCCTGAGTCTAGATACAGGTAAAATTCAGATTTTACAGATACATCGGTAAAATTCGCAGTAAAGGAGAGGGAAGTTGAGTGGTAGCCGGAGAGAGTAGGGTAAGGGAATCTTCTTTTTTTATTTCTTTTTTATTTTGTTTTTGTTTATTTATTTATTTTGAGAGAGAGGGAGAGAGAGAGAGAATCCCAGGCAGGCTCTGGGCTGTCAGTGTGGAGCCCGATGTGCGGGCTCGAACTCACAAACTTTGAGATCCTGACCTGAGCTGAAATCAAGAGTCGGATGCACAACCGACTGAGCCACCCGGGCGCCCCGGGAATTTTCTTTTTAAACAATTCTTTTTTTAAATGTTTATTTATTTTTGAGAGAGAGAGAGTGAGAGAGACAGAGTGCGAATAGGGGAGGGGCAGAGAGAGAGAGGGAGACACAGAACTTGAAGCAGGCTCCAGGCTCTGAGCTGTCCACACAGAGCCCAACGTGGGAGTTGAACTCACAAACCGCGAGATCATGACCTGAGCTGAAGTCGGATGCTTAACCCACTGAGCCACCCAGGTGCCCCTGGGAATTTTCTTTTCTAAAGGTGGGAGAACATGGCGTGGTCATATGCTGATGGCAGTTGTAGAGGCTGCTTTGAGGCAAACGGGCTTGAGCAGGGGAATGTTGAACGGGCCCACAGTGACCACTGGGCTGAATACAGACAGGCCAGTATCAATAAGGGGGAAGATTCCATCTGTGGCCATGCTGCTTCATCTTCCCCCTTTAACAACAGCCCCCACCCACTGCCTCGCAGCAGACAGCTTCTCCTTTGCTGCCAGCCACGGGCCACGGGCCACGGGCCACGGGCCACCGGCCACTGCACTGTGTAATCAGTAAACTTCTGTCTCCTTTGTTCTGCCTCAGGTGAATTCTTTCACCTTCCACCTGATCGCCGCCCCACATTTGGGGGCCCCCATCCGATGGAGAAACTCCCCACTTAGACGCCACAGCAGTGGTCCAGGAGAGAGGGGGTTGCTGATGGCCCAGGGCAGGGGGCACTCGCCAGAGTGAGGTCTGTGAGCAGTAGAGAATGGGGGTTGACATACAGTCCGAGGAGCTGGGCTGAGGCCAGCGTCTGGGCAGGTCGGTCACAGTAACGGGAAGGCAGGTGGAATCCCTTGCCTGGCCTGAGGTGGTAGGCAGATGTGGGGGGGGGGGCGGGTGGCGGGTGGGACCCACTGTTTCCGTTTTCCCAAAGAAAGAAGGAGCCAGGTCATCCACTGAGTGGGGGTGGGGAGGGGTGGGAGTGCTAGAAGCCAGAAGCCAGGAGGTACCTGACCAGGGCAGTGGGGAGTGACTGTCTGCGACAGAGAGGGTGATGGCCAGGATTCAGAGCCGGTCTGGGACAGGAATCAAGAATGTGAAGAGTCCGTGTGCTCCCGCCAGCCATTCCTGCCGTGCAGGTGCTGGTGTGGCCAGGTATGTTCGTGTCCCCCAGCTTGACTAAGCTTTAGACGGCTGTGTTCTGACTCTGGGCCCCGACCTCTCCTTTCTTAGAGAACTTCCTTTAGAAAACTTGTCATTGCAAATTCTTTGTCTGCCCCTTTGAGATGGAAATCTTTAAAAAACCTGCTGCCAGTTTCCCAACCCAGAGCCGGCTTTCTCAGGGACGTGGGCACCCACCCCCAGGAGGCAGTCCGATCTCGCCAGTCTGTCTGTGGGAGGGCAGAAGCCTAACTTTGATGTGGGCACCACTCAGCAGACACACTGGCCTAAGCACATTGACCAATGTGCAAGGGGGTCTCCTCCTTCCGGGTGGTCACGTGCCCCCAGGGCGAGCGTTCGTGTATCTCCAGGTCTTGGTCCTTGCTGGGGCCTGTAGTTCTTTGTAGCTTTATTGCTTCCTGGATGCTTTTGAGAAGGTGTAAACATTTTTACCCTGTTTAATTAAAAAAGTTTTTTTTAAAGTTCATTATTTTTTTGAGAGAGAGAGAGAGAGAGAGAGTGAGAGGGGGAGGAGCAGAGAGAGAGGGAGACACAGAATCCGAAGCAGGCTCCAGGTTCTGAGCTGTCAGCACAGAGCCCCACATGGGGCTCAAACTCAGGAATGGTGAGATCATGACCTGAGCCAAAGTCGGATGCTTAACTGACTGACCCATCCAGGCGCCCCACATCTGTTTACTTCTAACTGTTTCCAGTGGGAGGCTTGGTACGAATAACACGGGAAAGAGGAATCAGTCATGACGTTTCGGACTTCTCTGCCTGCCCTGTCTCTGGTGCCTGAGACCCAGTATCCTGGAGCTGACGTGATCATCTCTCCCCCCACCCCACCCTGAACATGGGCCTTTCACAGCTCTGCCTTCACTGAGGCCACCAGAAGTGCTGTGACCCCAGGCATTCCACAGCCAATCGGCCTGAGGTGACCACTAGCCTCTATGTGAATGAGACAATGGTGTCTCTTCTAAGTTAAATACTTATAAATAAGCATATTATTTCTTAAACATTACTGTAACACACAAGGACTCTGTTTGAGTAAGACATTTAATTCCATCAGAAAACTGCCAAAATATACAAATCTAGTTGCAAGAGACTTTACAGCCATCTGCCAACATTGTAGGAAACATACATTTCCCATCTATGAAGTTAAACAACATATAACAACATTTTTTGAAATAAGGAAATGTCTATACTGTGAAGAGCCCTCTCTTTAATGTGGTGCCTGAATCCTTGTAATAGCAACCCTGAATTAGTCTGCTTAAAAATGATTTTGTTGTTTCTCTCTCTCTCTCTTTTAAAGTTTATTTATTTTGAGAGAGAGAGAGAGAGAGAGAGAGAGAGAGAGAGAGAACGTGTGTGAGCAGGGGAGGGGCAGAGAGAGAGGGAGAGAGAGAATCCCAAGCAGGCTCCATGTTGTCAGCTCGGAGCCCGAGGTGGGGCTCAAACTCACAACCTGTGAGATTGTGACCTGAGCCTAAGTCAAGAGTCAGATGCTTAACCAACTGAGCCACCCAGGCACCCCTCTATCTCTTAAATAGATCATCAGTCTGTTCCTTTTTCCACTGTCCATCTAGCTTGGACTATTGCAGTAGCCTTTAGCTGGTAGCCTCTAGGTTTTTCTGATGGGGTTTGAAGTGATGGTGGGGTTCAGAGCCGATGGCCAAGAAATAATTCTTGAAGATACCTTTGGTGCAAAAGGGAATTTATTAAAGCATGGGGACAGGACCCGTGGGCAGAAAGAGCTGCACTGGGATTGTGAAGTGTGACTGATTATATATATACCATTAGGTTGGGAGGGGGTTAGGGAAGGAGTAAGTCTAAGGAATTTTGGAATCAAGGTTTCCAGGGCCTTGAGGGGCTAGCCGTTGTTAGGAAACCATCATTTATTACAGCTTAGTAAAACCTCAGTCATGAGACCCTTCAGATGTATATCAGGGGCCATATGCTTAGAGTATAATTGCCAACATACACTTGGGGGTTAAAGATAAAGGAGGTTTGCAAATTTTTATGTGTTTAAGGAGACTCGCAGGATCCTGGGGGGTCAGGATAATGTTAAGCCAAGATTCCCTTTCGCCCCCTAACAAAGTGTCACCATCAAGGCAGCTGAGCTTTTAGAGGGAGGTCACTCTGCCTGTTTCAAGGACTTGTCAATGGGCTGTAGGCAGTAAGGGAATTTAATTTTTCATCTGCCTTAGTTTCCCACATCGCCATGGCAAGCACTTAAACTCCCTTACATCTTGATGAGGGTGCTATTAGGACTCTAGGAAATGGAGTCTATAGGTTTCTGGAAATTAGGCTATGGATAATATTGCTTTTTTCTTGCAGTTTACTAAGTTATCTGTGCACTGAAGGAGACTCCTGCCCTGCAGGACTGTGATCTCTATCAGTCAAACATTTGCTTTCCTTCCTTTCCCCTGTTCTTTGGCAGCCAGGAGTGTCCAAGGAATATCACACATGTACCCCCCAGGCGAGGAAGAAGAGCTGTTAGCCTGTACTTTGCCCTCAACCTGCCTTATGCTCCCTCATCACTTCTACCTCCAGCCTGATGCCATTTCCTCACCTGCCCAAACTGCTCTCAGCACTCCGAATGCCTGTGGGGTTTGCCATAATCCCTCTGCCTGAATGTCCTTTGCAGGGAGATTTCTACATGCCCTTCATGACTCAGGGTAGGCGTAAGCTCCCCTGTGTGGCAGTTTCCTCCTCCAGTGTGTCTAGTAATGTCATCCATGAGAGTACCTGCCACAGAGAATGAATGGTTTATGGATTTATTTGTAAGTTTGTTTCCCCACTTGGCTGTGTCTCCATATTTTCAATAATTTTTAAAAAATTTATTTATTTTGAGAGAGACAGAGCATGAGTGGGGGAGGGACAGAGAGAGAGAGAGAGAGAGAGGGAAAATCCCAAGCAGGCTCTGCACTGTCTGTGCAGAGCCCAACTCGGGGCTGGATCCCATGAACTGTGAGACAATGACCTGAGCTGACCTCAGGAGTTGGGTGCTTAACCGACTGAACCACCCAGGCGCCCCTGTTTCTGCATCTTGTAGGACTTACAGCCCTTCCTCTTCGCTCCCCTGAACACATCTCTGTGACAACACGTGTTCTATTGTTCCATGACCATAGGGTTCAGTCTCCTCATTTGACTGAGCTCCTTGAATGGAGATTTGTCTGGCAGGTCTTTAGGCCCCTGTGTCTCATATGGTGCCTAGCCTGGTAGATTCCTCCTTGTTTGCATAGTTTGTGCCTTCCAGGCTTATATGATTTCTGGAAGTCCAGCCCTCTCTTCAGCCTCTTTGAGAGGAAGGGAGAAGGGAGAGTAAGTGCTAGCCACAAAGCCACTAGGGGGCAGGGAACCCCCATCCTTCCCCAGACCTGAGCGCACCCAGCCTTCCCCACAGAAATCAATTCCCCACAAGCCAATGTACTGAAAGATCGGGGTTTTTTTTCCTGAAAAATGGTCAACTCAGCAAACAATCAACTTGCTAAATCAATGAGGAGTTATTTGAAGCTGCAGTTTTACTCAGAATGCTCTCCAAATGCTTAATATTTCAGAACAAGGGAGCTTTTTCTCCATTTACTGTTTTCTCTATTTTGGGGAACTGATACTCCACCGGGCTGTGACTCTCTGCCCCTGAACTGACCTCCACTTCTGGGAACAACACAGTTGGGATCATCACAGGGTGGGATTGAAAGCTTCTGTCTAATTACTTCAATGAATTGATTTTCATGGAATTGACCTAGTGCCCCCAAAGAGGGTGGGGATTGTTTCTAGATGGGGTCTTCCTTGCCAGGGGAGTAAATGGGGTGGGGAATGGGAGAGACTCTTCTCACCAAGAGGTAGTCTGTGTAGACCTGAGCCCTTGGTGGGCAGTGCCAGGATCCCTAGGTTTTCTCTGGCTTCCTAACAAGATGGGCATGACCAGCCCAGAGGGGAGCTGGACCCTTTGGGACAGAGCAGCCCCCAAAACCTGGTCAGGGCCCCCACTGCTCCTCCTTTTTGCAGGATCTCTGGAAGTCTAGCACCACCTGACACATTTCAAAGACCAAGCCTGGTGGGACAGCGTGAGCTCAAGGCCATTCATCAGCTTCTGCATTCCCATGAAAAGAGCAGTCACGCAGAGGGACCTCCAGGGCACTCCCCTAAATGAAAAAAGGCTAGTCACAAAGGGCAAACACTGGTTCCAGGTACATGAAGTATCTAAAGCCCTTAAAATCACAGAAACAGAAAGTAGAGAAGTCGTTATCAGGGGCTGGGGGAGTGGAGGGGCATTAAGGGCTAATGAGTACAGAGTTTTATTGTTGCAGGGTGGCAAAGTTCTCCAGCTCTTGCACAACAAGGAAGGTACTTAATGCTCTGCACTGTGCACTTAAAAATGGCTAAGATGGGGAGGCGCCTGCGTGGCTCAGTAGAGCCTAGGACTCTTGATTTCTGCTCAGGTCCTAATATCATAGTTCGTGAGTTTGATCCCGGGATCCTGGAGTTCAAACCCCACTGGTAGTGCAGAGCCTGCTTGGGATTCTCTCTCTCTCTCCCTCTCAAAAATAAATAAACTTTAAAAAAATCGGTAAGATGGTAAAATTCTGTGATGTTGGTGTGTTGTTGTTTTTTTAACAATCCATAATCAGGGCACCTGGGTGGCTCAGCTGGTTAAGCTCAGACTTCCGCTCAGGTCATGATCTCTCACTTCATGGGTTCTAGCCTCTGTGCTGACAGCTGGGAGCCTGGAGCCTGCTTCTGTGTCTCCCTCTCTCTCTCTGCCCTTCCCCTGCTCACGCTCTGTCTCTTTTTCAAAACTGAAAAGGCATTACAAAAATAAAATAAATAAAAACCATAATAAAATAATAGTCTTTCTCAGAGTCCGGCTCCTGTAGTAGGAAGCTTCCGGATACTATCATCACGCACAAAAAGGGTTTCGTTTATAGGCTGTTGGAAAGCATAGAAGTTGCAGCATTTCAATGTTAGCCGGGCTCTAAGAAGGAACCCTTTAGCCTGGCAAGCAGCGTGTTCCCCAGGTCTGGTTGGAGGGTCCCCCAGGAGGGGTGTGAGGAGTTGCTAGAGGGTGGGGGTGGGAGAAGGAAACCGGCGTCTTCCCGGTTTCCTCAGTCTCGGGAAGGGGTCTCAGGTGCCCAGGGTGGCGGACACCAGCCGGAGAAGCACCACCTGCTGGGCGCCGTCCCCGCACCGGCCAGGCTCAGCGTCTTCAGGCTCCATGACGTCGGTCCCAGGGACGGGAGCACCCCGCACTATGACCCTCTCCAGGGGAACCCTCGGGGGCGCCGCAGCCCCAGGCCCAGCTTCCGCTCTCGAGTCCTGCCCTTCGTGTCCCCAGGAGGGCGCGGCCGGGGGGGGGGGGGGAGGCGTGCCTGTCCCTCGTCTGCACCCCGCGACCTGGCACCAGCCCCAACTCTCCCCTCCACCCTCACCGCCTCTGAGGGCCCGCCCCTGCTTTTTCTCCGCGCGGCCCTCCTCCCGCCCTGGGCCGGCTGCTGCGGGGCTCTCGGCCACTTTCCGGAGCCATGGTGCCCACGACGCGCCCGGAGCCGGAGCCGAGGTGCCTGCGCATCCGCGCGGGAGGGGGGGTGGGGGGCCCGAGGCCGGGCGGGTCGCGGGGAGGAGGGGGGAGCGGGGGAGGGGGGAGGGGGGAGGGAGGCGGGCTCCTCGCCTTCCCCGAGGAGGGCTCGGCGGCGAGGGGCCGATGGCAGGGTTGGGGGAGGAGGCTGGTAGCCACCGACCCGCCCCGTCCACGCTCGCTTTTGTTCCCCACCCCGTGCGCTGTCGGGTCCCCTTAACTGAGCCCTCGGGATGGCCGGTGGTTGCCCCAAACAAGACTTATGATTTTGCCTACATTTGAGCCCCCTGGGCTGTCACCGTTGAATGCTTTTCTGTCCTCCTGATGACTGCCTGACCTGCGGGGCTGGGAGTGCGTCCTCCCCAGGCTAGGCTCTGGAAGCTTCTCTGGCCATCTCTTTCTGTGGGCTTGAACTTCCCGGGTGCAGGGCAGATTCCCCAGACCATTGGGAGCTTTGCTTGTACGGCTGATCCCACATCCCCCTCGAGCTATACCCCGAGAACAAGTACAGGTTGCTGGAGAGTGTCACTATAGTTCTGGAGTGAAAGCTCTCATTTTCTCTCTCTCCTTGCCCTGCTGGGGTCTCCAGAGGGGCTGGGAGATGGTCAGAGGGGAGTGTGGGTAAAGGAGAGAGTGAGGGAGGGGGAGTTTTGGTTACCTTTTGTCCGAATTTTTTTTCTTTTTTTTTTTAAATATTTTTTGAGAGAGAGAGAACGAACAAGCAGGGGAGGGGCAGAGAGAGAGAAAGAGAGAGATGGAGACAGAATCCGAAGCAGGCTTAGCGCTGTCAGTGAAAGCCCCACATAGGGGTCCAACCCATGAACCTTGAGATCATGACCTGAGCCAAAGTCAGCGGCTCAACCACTGAGCCACCTAGGCACCCCTTCTGCTCCAGAGAAAAGTTCGCAAGGCGAGGGCGTAGGTTGGGTGGGTCCCTGATTCAATATAACACACAGTTTAGCAAAGGCTCATTAATTTACACACACTATGATGGGTAATCATGTGAGCAGTGGAGCTTACTTGGGAAATCGATTTCTTTCTTCTTCAGACCTGCTGGAGGTCTCTGCTTCCTTCAGCTATTTGCCCACTAGTGTCTTTTTTAAAAAAATTAATGTTCCAAAAAATGTCACTTCATTGGCTTGGGATACAGTGTGAAGTTACTTCTCTTTTTTTTAATTCAAAGTGGCATCACTTCAGTCACTCTCTTCATTTCTAAAAACTGTTTTTCTTCCTTTCCTCACCCCTCTACCCCATGATCATTCATTTAACACCACTTATTAAGCCTATACTATTAAGCCAGGCACAATATCAGGGACTAGGGACACAGGACAAGACAGGCATGGTCTCTGCTCTTACAGGGTTTCATACCAAGGGTGGTAGAGAGAATTTCAAAGTTAGATGAAGTAAATACTATCAGCTGGTGCTTATCGAATGCCTTCTCTGGGTCATAGATGCGATGGTGAACAAGATAAAGCAGGTCCTCCTTCTCATGGGACTTACCTCTTAGCCATGGGGAGACAAAAGAAAGCAATAAGCAAGTAAATGCACAATGTGAAAGGTGGTTGCAGTGGTTGCTGGGGGCCTACAGAACAGGCATGTGGGGGACGCAGAATGCTGTTGGGATGCAGTAGGGGGATTGCTGTTAAATGTAGGATGACTGAAGAAGGCCATCTGTCCCACAGGGCCAATGTGGTAAAGATCTAAAGGAGGTGAATGCGCCTTGCACGAGTCCGGGGGAAGAGTGTTCTAGCTCAGGTGAACGACCAGCACCAAGGCCCAAGGTTGCACATTTGGGGAACAGCAAGGAGGTCCATGTGACTACAGGAGACAAAACAATGTGGAGAGGGGTGGGAGAGGAGATCAGAGAGACAGCTAGAATCCAGATGGGTAGGGTCTTGTCGACCACTGTAAAGGCTTTGCTTGTTATTTCAAGTCAGGGGGAAGCCACGGAGGGACTTTAGACTGATGAATGACATTATCTGTCTCCTGTTTGTGCAGGAGCACACTGACTGTCTACAGACCATAGCCTCTAGAAGGGTAGAAGCAGGGGGAATCAGTGATTCTGTTATTGCAGAAGTCCAGAGAAGAGTTGATGATCAGTTCAGTCTGGAAAAACCATGAAAGGCTTGACCCCAGCTGACACTTCAGCTAAGTAGGGCTCAAACTGTGAGATCATGACCTGAGCCAAAGTCGGACACTCAACCAAATGAGCCATCCAGGTGCCGCTCATTTTTAAATTTTGTAATTACTTCTCTTAATTTATGGATCAAAAAGAAATGATTGAAATTAGAACATATTTAAAACTGACTAAAAAAAGGAGTGGGGAGAACAACTCTATGCGGATGTCCATTCTTCTAAAACTAAGCTGCAGGGACGCCTGGGTAGCTCTGTCGGTTGGGCGTCCGACTCTTGACCTCAGCTCAGGTCATGATCTCGCAGTCTGTGAGATCGAGTCCCATGTTGGGATTCTCTCTCTCCTCTGTCTCTGCCCCCTTGTGATTTGTGCATGTGCTCTCTCTCTGTCTCTCTCTCAAAATAAATAAATACTTAATAAAAAAATAAAAGTAAGCTACAAATTCAATGCAACGACACTCTAGATTTCAACAGGGTTTCCTG
This sequence comes from Panthera uncia, assembly GCF_023721935.1. Taxonomy (NCBI): domain Eukaryota; kingdom Metazoa; phylum Chordata; class Mammalia; order Carnivora; family Felidae; genus Panthera; species Panthera uncia. Next base: position 156,680,934 of record NC_064816.1, read on the forward strand.
AAGACAATGACAACTGATTTTCAAAGTTCTACAGGGGATTAAAAAGCCAAGAATACTGTGACAGTTTTGAACAATAGCAAGGTGTTGGAACCTGCTCCATTACATAATGAAGCCTCATTTTAGAGTTATATTTTTAGTAGAATAACATTAAGTCATCTTGGTTTTAGTAATTAAGGCTTTCTGGTTCAGGAATACAGTGTCCAGTGGACAAAACAGACAACCTAGGGAAAGACTCATGGAAACATGGGCCCCTGGTATCTGACAGAATCATTTGGAAAAGGGACTGTTCAAGAAATAGTTCTGGGAGGGGAGCCTGGGTGACTCAGTCGGCTGAGCGTCTGACTTCGGTTCAGGGCATGATCTCTCAGTTTGTGGGTTTGAGCCCTGCATCGGGCTCTGTGCTGACAGCTCAGAGCCTGGAGCCTGCTTCAAGTTCTGTGTCTCCCTCTCTCTCTCTCTCTGCCCCTCACCCACTTGTGTTCTCTGTCTCTCTAGCTCAAAAATGAATAAACATGAAAAAAAAAAGAAATAGTGCTGGGAAACTTGGCTCTTTCAGTGGTTTCTGATTCAGTTAGGAATGCTAATCTTTTTTTTTTTTAACGTTTATTTATTCTTGAGACAGAGAGAGAGACAGAGCATGAACGGGGAGGGTCAGAGAGAGGGAGACACAGAATCCGAAACAGGCTCCAGGCTCTGAGCTGTCCGCACAGAGCCTGACACAGGGCTCGAACTCACGGACCGCGAGATCATGACCTGAGCCGAAGTCGGCCGCCCAACCGACTGAGCCACCCAGGCGCCCCGGAATGCTAATCTTTAACCAATGGTGGCTTAACACCAGTGCTTCTCAAACTTGAATGTTCATGAGAATCACCTGGAACTTGTCAAATGAAGAATTCTCATTCAGCAAGTCTGGCGTGGGGCTGAGATGTTGTATTTCTAACATGATCTCAGTTATTGGCAATATCGCTTGTTCGTGAACCATGCTCTGAGTAGCAGCAGTTTAAATCATTAGAATATCAGCTGTTTACTTAGCAAAAGGGCAATCTCAAGGATGTTTTGGTAGCCCAGTGATGTCATCGGGGATCCTTTTATCTTTCTGCTCTGGGGTCCTTCAACAACATTTGTTCTCTTATTTGTTACCTCATTGCCTCATGATATCTGCTGCCATTCCAGATGTCACATTTAAATGTCAAATAAGAAGAAGGGGGAGCCTAGGTGGCTCAGTTGGTTAAGCATCAGTCCGACTTCAGCTCAGGTCATGATCTCACTGTTCCCGAGTTTAAGCTCTGCTGACAGCTCAGAGCCTGGACCGTATTTGAGATTCAGTGTCTCTCTCTGTCTCTGCCCCTCCCCCATTCATGCTCTGTCTTTCTCACAAATAAATAAGCTTTAAAAAAACTTAAAAAAAAATAAAAAGAAAAAATAAAAAGAAGAAGGGGGAGGAGGTGAGAACAGGAGCTCTCTACTTGAGTCTGCCTCTATCATCAAGAAAACAATAACATTCCCAAAAGACCCAGGCAAATATTCCCTCAACTGTCATCAGGTTGAACTGGGTCACATGGCCACCCCTGGTCGAAAGGAAGCTGGGAGAGAGAACGTATTAATTTCCTGTTGCTGCTGTAACAAATTGCCACAAAGTTAGTTGCTAAAAACCCACCAAGCTATTATTTTACAGTCTGGAGGTCAGAAGTCCTAAAATCAGTGTTGGGCAGGATTCTTCTGGAGGAGGCTGTGTAGCAGAAGCCATTTCCTTGCCTTTCCCAGCTTCTAGAAGCTGCCTGCATTGCCTTTGGCTGGTGGCTCCTTATTCCATTTTTAAAACCAATCGTGTAGCATTTTCAAATCTTTCTCACTCTCTGACTTCTGCTTTTGTCCTCACATCTCCTTTTTCTTAATCTGACTTTCCTATCTTCCTCTTGGAAGGACCTCTTTTAGTGTGATTATAATGGATCCACCTGGATGATCCTCTAGGATCCTCTTATCTCTCCGTCTCAAGAGCCTTAATCACATTGGCAACGTCCCTTTTGCCATGTAAAATAACACAATCACAGATTCCAAGGATTAGCACATGGACATCTGGTGGGGGGGCATTATTCTGTCTATCACAGTTTCCCCCAGCATGTATAATGGGTGATGAATACAGAGAAGGGGGTTGTTGGTTTAGTCAGTCAACAGTGTTGAATATCTTTTTTTAAAGTGTTTATTTATTTTGAGAGAGAGAGAGAGAACAAGAGCAAGCGAGCAAGGGAGGGGCAGAGAGAGAGAGAGAGAGAGAGAGAGAGAGGGAGAGAAGAGAATCCCAAGCAGGCTCTGTGCTGTCCTCGCAGAACCCCATGTGGGGCTCGATCCCACAAACCGTGAGATCATGACCTGAGCTGAGATCAAGAGTTGGACACAACCGATTGAGCTACCCAGGTGCCCCTACAGTGCTGGGCATCTTACCAGTGTGGATTTATTTCAGAGACAAGAGCACAGAGAAGATTGTGGGAAACAGGATTTCTTATCCCAATCTAGCCTGAGTTGACTTCAGTAGGCCACATCCTTTGGGAAAAGCCAAAAAGGAAGGCATTTTTCTTGCTGCTCCTCCATCCACTCTTGCATGGGTTGAACACTGATGTGTTGCTTTTTGTCCCAGCAGAACCAACCAGAGCCTGTGTCAGGAGAGGAAACTGGAGCCAGAGTGCTCCATGCCGGAACTGAGGCTTCTCCTCTTAGGCAAAAGTGGTGCAGGAAAAAGTGCCACAGGAAACACTATTCTGGGCAAAGCTGCATTCGTGTCCAAATTCAGTGACCAGATGGTGACTAAAACATGCCAGAGAGAGAGTGGGTTCACAAAAGAGAGAAGGATTGTGGTCATTGACACCCCTGACCTTTTCTCCTCAAAGTCTTGTGCCAAAGACAAGCAACGTAACATTGAACACTGCTTCGAGCTCTCTGCTCCCAGCCTCCACGTCCTGCTTCTGGTAATCCCCATCAGCTTTTATAAGGTCGAGGACATAGAGACAGTCAAGGGGATCCAGGAGGTGTTTGGAACTAACTCCAGGAGGCACATCATTATTGTCTTCACTCGGAAGGATGATTTGGAGAATGACTCACTGAAAGATTGCATTGAAGATGAGAACTCCCTTAGGGAGTTGGTTGAAAACTGTGGAGGCCGATACTGCGCTTTTAACAACAAGGCAAGTGAGGATGAGCGGGACGACCAGGTGAGGGAGCTCCTCTGCATGGTCCAGCGTTTGGTGGATGAAAACGGAGGACCATATATCGTGAATCTCAGAAATGAAGGCAGTGGATTCCTGGTAAGAAATGCTGAAGGTCCTCAAGGATCTTTGTGGTGAGAGCTAGTGGGTTGAAGACAAGCACGGATAAGTGACCTGTCACATTGTGTGGTGGAACCTAGGCTTTGTTTAGGAGGTGTTTATCTATGATCTGGAAAGTTGAGGCACCAGATGGTAGGTTGCTTTGAGGATTACCCTTTGGACTTTGAAATTTATTGGCAAATTAATGGATACAGTTAAGTCTTTACTTAAGTTTTTCCCTCACAGTATTGGACACACAAATAGACCCTTTCTTCCCTTGGCTTCAATACAGCTATACTCTTTTTGGTTTTTTTCCTCCTACTCTTTCTGGCTCCTCTGGAGATTGTTGAGTTCTCTTCACATGGCCTCTAAAAGTTGAGATCTTCAGGGTGTGGTTCTAGGCTTTCCTCAATTCTCTGCCCTCCAGCTTTGAGCTCCGTTGATCGCTAATGGTTTCCAGATTTGTCACTCCTGTCCAGGCCTCTCCTCTGAATCCTGCTCCCTTATCCAGTTGCCGTCTGATGTCTCCACTTGGCTCTCCTATAGGATCTCAGGCTTCACAAGGTTACACTTTTGGTTTTCCCTCTGAGATGTATGAGACTTCAGTTTTCTCTCAACTGGGTAAATGGTGGTGATGCTCCTGATGCTCCTTGAACCTAAACCCAGAGGTCGGCTTTGCTACTACTAGCTGGCAGCTGATATTTGAGAAGTCCTTAGGTCTTGTGTGATCGGTGTGCCTGGAATCCATGCATTTCTCTCCATCTCCACTGCCCCCGCTCTGCTCCAAGCCAGCCTCTGTTCTTGCCTGTACTGTTTTACAAACAACCTTCCCCTCATTCGTTCTTGTGCCTTACCCCTCAATCCATTTTCTACACGACAGCCAGAGTGGTATTTTATTTAATTTCTAGACTTGAGTGGAAAATATATTTGTAATGAAGGAAGATACAAAAATCCAGGCTTTTGTTTTCGAGGACCTCACGCTTCTGTTTGAGTGACTCATGCAGAAGACACGAAGCAGTTCCTGATTGAGCATAAGTAAGTGAATGTTGGTACAGAGGAGTCTTTAAATGCAAGTGTCCATGGATGTAAAGCAAAGCAAAAATCCAACGTGGGGGCAGCTTTGGTCAGAGTGAATCTTCTGAGAACTGGTGAGTGTTAAACCCAAACAGGATGGAAATGAGAAGGAAGGCAATATTTACTGAGCACCTGCTAAGTCCCAGACCCCCAGACTGATCAAATCTTCACACCTATTCAATGTACGACGAGGACCCTGAGGCTCAGGAGAACTTGTCACTCTCTTATCTCCTAGCCCTGACCTCCCTCTCTCTCTCCTTTATAGCCTCTGTCTCTCCCCTGAAGGCTGTATGGAACAGGGATGCCAGCAGAGAGGATAAGGGGCACAGAATGAACTGTCCGCAGTGTACCCAGAACACAACCCCCTGTTGTGTAAAATCCTGCAGTGACTGTACATTGATCTTCAGATCAAGTTTGGAATCCCTGACCTGAGCTGGCCCCTCACCCTCTAACTTGCTCTTTATGTGTTGGTCCCACCGGCCTTCCCTGTGGGGTCCTTGACTTATACTCATGTGTGCTCTAGAGCTTTGAACTTGGAATTTTCTCCACCTGGACACTTCCCCTCTCCCATCCCACCCCGTTCCAGGTCTGCCTCTGCTAGAGCTCCTTTGCTCAGAGAGTCTTCCCTGTGGGCCCCTGGGATGAGCTCCTACAGCCCCCCTTCCCTCAGGGCGCTTCTCCTCCTCATGGCCATCAGCCAGTCAAGTGGTTGCTGTGTATGTGCTTTCAATGGCTGCCTCCCCACAGACTCCCTGAGGGACAGAACTCCTATCCTTTTTGTTGACCACAGTATCTTATTTTTCTGTCTTGTGTAAAAAGGGATAATACTATGTATCTCAGGGTTTAATGACATGCTGACAAAGTTATTTGCAAATACTTGAAATGCAAGCATTCAGTAATTATTAGCTGCCATTATTATTACTATTATTTAATTTTTTAATGTTTATTCTTGAGAGAGAGAGAGCACAAACAGGGAAGGGGCAGAGAGAGATGGAGACAGAATCTGAAGCTGTCAGCACAGAGCCCGACATGGGCCTCAAATCCATGAACCATGAGATTATGACCTGAGCCTAAGTCAGACGCCCAACTGACTGAGTCACCCAGGCGCTCCATAGTTGCCATTATTATTACTGTTATTATTATCATGGACGTGTATAAGTTTCACATAAGTTATGGAGACATTAAGGACTCTAACAACCCAGAGACTGAGCAAGATTCCCACTTTTAGGACCCTGTTACCAAGAAAGGAAAACATTTGCACATATAAAGATGTATATATAAGGATATTTATCATTGCATCTTTTCAAATAGTAAATCCAGAAATAAGCTTATGATCTATCAATAAAGGAATCATTTGGCTCGGTCAGTAGAGCATATGACTCCTCATCTCGAGATTGTTAAGTTCAAGCCCCATGTTGGGTGTAGAGATTACTTAAAATAAAATCTTTAAAAAAATACAGGAATCGTTACATTAGTATGGAATTTTCCATATCCATGCTGTGGAGTAAATAGCATCTTCTAGAAAAATTGGGTTGATCGATATGTACTGATTTGTACAGATGTACAGGACATAGTATTAAGCAGATTGAAACCTAGCCAAGTTCTCCCGATGTGTTCATATATGCTTGTGTGTGTGTTTGTATAAACTTAGAAAAACATAGAAGGATGTATGTGAATTAGCTATTGTTCCTTTGGTAGTGGATTGGGAATTTAAAAATTAGTAATTTTTAGGGGCATCTGGGTGGGTTAGTTGGCTCACGTCATGATCTCATGGATTGTGGAATCCGAGCCCCCCATCATGCTCTGTGCTCACAGCTCGGAGCCTGGAGCCTGCATAGGATTCTGTGTCTCCCTTTCTCTCTGCCCCTCCCCTGCTTGTGCTCTGTCTCTCTCAAGAATAAATAAACATTAAAAACATTATTAATTTTTAGATCATACACATTTGCATTGTAAAAATGTTTTCCATTTAAAGAACATGAAAGACCTTGAGTTGTGCCAGGTAAGAAGAAAGAAGTGTGATAATCAGAGCTGAATGGAGAAGACCCAGGGAGGGAGATGGTGGAAGGTATCAATGGTTTGGGGTAAGGCCAGGTAAGAAAGCAGAGGGAAAATTTCCTTGGCTAGCATGGAAATTTAACAAAGATAAGGTTAAAATAAAGTATTGGGAGTTTCTAAGAATAGCAGATTCATCCACATTGTGTATCGTTGTTTTCACCTTCTCTTTTGATTTCATGACAATTTAAGTTTGGGGTGCGACTGTATGGCTTGGCCAGGCAGGGGAAGGGAATACCAACTGTGTGTTTGGCCTTCCATCCTCTGTTGTCTCCATTTGCCCACCTGGATGGAGAAGGTTCCAAATTTTCCTGGCTCTCACGTCAGAAGAAGGATCATCTCTGTACCGGGGGTGTGGTGCAGGGAGAAGGCACCGGAGATGTGTGGGGAGCGTGATTCCCAATCTCCTCCCTTCCCCTGGTCCCTCAGATGCACATCACAAACATCACTGGGCTAGTTTCTTCTTCTGGGGAATCCAGAAGCTGTCTTTAAGCCTCTGGATTTTCTCCAGGAACAGAAAAAACTCTGGAAGACTTTGGAAGGGATTGCTATTACCACTGGGGACCAGGGAGAAGGAAAGTTAGAGCTTCAGGACAAATACCTTGGTTAGATGGCATTTATGGGACTCACCTGAGTGAGAACAAGACCCATCTTCATATTTCTGGGAAGCCTGTTGTGGTGGCAACAATGGGGTTTCAGGATCGACTGTCATTATGGATGGGTCTACAGAAGCCAACAAGGAATAGGACCATGGCCTGAATTTGACCACATCCCAATCATCAAATTACTCTGAATTATATACTTATGTTTCCATTTCTTTGCTTTGTGAAAAGATGAGATTTTGGGTCTCTGAGCATCATTTCCCACTTTATTTTCTAGGATCATGTGAATGAAGCCACATCTCAGAAGGGGGACAATCCACATGGTAAGATGATCCTTAAAAATGTTAAGCTCAGGGGTGCCTGGGTGGTTGATTGGGCATCCAGCTCTTTATTTTGACTCAGATCATGATCTCACAGCTTGTGAGTTCAAGCCCTGCATCTGGCTCTGTGGTGATAGTGTGGATCCTGCTTGGGATTCTTCCTCTCTCTGTGTCCCCCAACCCTGCTCGTGCTCTCTCAAAATGAATAAATAAATAAAAACTTAAAAATTAAAAAAAAATTAAGCTCATATCTATATTCTTTTGAATGCATTAGGCATCAAAATGAAGTGGAAAAAATAGATAATTAGAAACAAAGATGCGCTCTAGGGACCTTGCTCAGGTTGGTGTCCACAACCTGTCCCCCAGGAAACTCCTAACACTTGGGAGTAGGTATGGCAGCAGCAAAGGTGGTGGACATGGAGTAGGTGTCCCTGGCTTTCTCTGAAATATTGTGGAGGTGGGCTTGTCTTTCGTGGCTTTTTTTTGTGACTCAGCCTTGTCTTCCTGGCCCTGGATCCAAGACTATACAATGTTGGCTCCTACTGGGAAAGCAGAAATTACCTTCTTGGGGAGCACTAATTTATAGGATTCCATAATGGAGTTCAGTATCCATGTAATGATTGCCATTAATGATTCATCCTGCACACTGCACAAATCAATACATATAGATCTACCTCGCTCTGTTTAGTAGATGCAGTTTTGTTCACGGTAAGGGCGTACATGCCTAATTCAACCATCCCTTCCTTCCTGCCTTCCTTCTTTCCTTCCTTTTTTTTATTATTTTTTTTAAATCAGGCTTAAAAATTTTTTTTAAGTTTACTTATTTATTTTGAGAGAGAGAGAGAGAGAGAGAGAGAGTAAGAGAGCACAGAAGGGGCAGAGAGAGGGAAAGAGAATCCCAAGCAGTCTCTGCACCATCAGCACAGAGCCCGATGTGGGGCTTGAACTCATGAACTGTGAGATCATGACCTGAGCTGAAGTTGTAAGCTTAACTGACTGAGCCACCCAGGTGCCCCCAACTATCCCTTTATTGATGGACTCTCACGTTATTTCTGGGCCAGCTCTGTGCAAGCACAGAATATTCAGCAATGAATAAGGTAGGTGAGATCTCTGTCCCCATAGAACTCCCCCAAATAATAACAATAAAATAATAATAATAATAATAATAATTTTAATTAACTAGAATGTTTATAGCATTTTTATTTATTAAATAAAATAATTATTCTTTTATTATTATTTCAATTTTAATAATGATAATAATTGCAGTTGACATTATGTGCTGGAAAAATATATAGAAATAATTCAATCCTCCTAGCGTATAAATATAATTCTCATAACAACCATATATTCTTAACAACCCTAAAGTATATTCCTCATGACAGCCCTAGGAAGAGGGTGGTATTATCATTAGTCTCATTGACAGATGAGTAAACTTAGCCAGAAAGATGTGAGCTTAGGCAGAAGTAGGGATTTAAAATTCTCCGGATGCCCTTCTGTCAAGACCTGAAGGAACTTACCTGTTATGGCCCCAAATTTTGCCTCGTGGTGGTGAGGAAATAGCACACCACGGGTAGCCACAGGGTGGCTCAAAAAGTTGGAAGTGACCTTTTATACGATGTAGCCTTGTATGAGGTGATTTGGAAGAAAGTAGGAGCTTTCCCAAGGCAACATAACAAGGACGTGGTGTCACTAGCATTTCAGTGGCTTTCTTTAAATGCCGCGTTTATTCCACCTCCCAGACTTGGCGGCTCTGACACCAAGTGACAATCCATACCCTTAGCGCCTAGGATGCCTCAAACTCTGAATATTCTCTGTATTGCTGACTCTGCCCTTTGCTCAGCATGGAGGTCTGGTGTTGACGTTGGATCAAGGAGAAGTGATGGGGACAGGGCACGTGTGCAGAGACAGTTTTGTGGCACAAGTTTCTACAGTCATGTATTGAGGCATAATGAATGTAGAGTTAAATGCACAGATCTTAAGTGTAGAGCTCAGTGACTTTATGTATCTACCCATAGTGACCATCCTCTAGATAAAGATCTTGAGCATTTCCGTCACCTTACCTAAGTTCCTGCTGCCTCTCCCCAAAGGGAACTGCAACCCAGATTTCTATCCACATAGATTAAATTTTGTCTGTTCTTGAACTTCATATAGTGGAATCAGATAGCATGTGTTTTCATGTCTGGCTTCTTTCATTTAGCATGTTTAGAAGATCCATGCGTGTTGCATATCAATAGTTCATTTATTCATTCATTCTTTTTTGTTTTGTTTTGTTTTTGTTTTTGGTTGCTGAGTAGTCTAACATTTTATGAATATACCACCAAGGGGCATTTTAAACTCAGATTCTCCCTTGTCCTGCCTCAGCCCATGGACTTCATGGACTTTGGTAGCAAATGAAAGGAAAGGAAATCTAAGGACGAAGACTTGTAAAGGCCAAGTTTAACTGATTTTCATGTTTCTGGGAGGTCTTGAGCTTTTTACACATCTCCTAATTTATTCGTGGCCGCCTTTGTGGTTTTTACTTGAATGGGTGAGTGACTTCTGACCCGGGACTATAGTCCTGCTGTTCAGAGCATTACTGCCATTCTCTGTAAAAACTGGCAAGGAGGAGAAATCATAAAACCTGTCCACATCTCCATATTCGGCCTCAAGAAGAGACTCTGAATCTGCCCTTTTGTCCCACAGGGCCAGGGGAAAAGCAGCTGCAGGCCACAGGATGTGAACCGAGCCCTGAGTTGTTGGAACTGAGGATCCTGCTTGTGGGGAAGCGTGGAGCCGGAAAAAGTGCCGCCGGGAACAGCCTTCTGGGGAAGGGAGTCTTTGAGACCAAATTCAGTGAAAAGTCAGTGACCCAGATGTTTGCGTCTGTGAGCAGAATCTGGAGAGGGAGGAAAATTTGGGTCATTGATACTCCGGACATTGCATCTTCAAAGGACATTAAAGCTGAGCTTCAGAGACATGCCCCTCAAGGCCTCCATGCCTTCCTGCTGGTGACCCCGCTGGGCTCTTTCACCAAGACGGATGAGGCTGTGCTGGACACCATCCGAAGCATTTTTGGAGAGAAATTCATTGAGTACATGATCGTCCTCCTCACCAGGAAGGAAGATCTAGGGGACCAGGATCTAGAGATGTTCTTGAAAAGCAATAATGAAGCTCTCTACCAGCTCATTAAGAAATGCAAAGACCGGTATAGCGCCTTCAACTACAGACTGACGGGGGCAGAGGAGCAGTGCCAAGTGGACGAGCTCCTACAAAAGATCGTGGACCTGGTGCTGCAGAACAGGGCCAAGCCATGCGTCATCAGCCAGGAAGGTACATATTGTGTAAAACACATTTTATATATGCTTTTGACAGCTAGATGTGACATGTGCAAGAGCTTTCTATTTTCTGAAGGGCAGAGAGAAGCTAAAAAGGACAGGTCCAGGCTCTTGACGAGCTTTTCTCTTTCTCCTTCCTTTCTCAAATGTTCCTAAGGTAATGAGCCTTCCCCCCGCACACTGTCCACACCTCGAACTCTTTAATTTTTCCTTCCTGATCCTTATCCCATCTCTCCAAGGGGATGGTGAAGGACTTAAGGGAAGGAGTTGAGCTTTTTCTAATCTCCCGTTTCCCCCACAGTGTATCTGTGGTTTGGGGCTCAGGACTCAGCGGTGGTGATGAGATAGTGCTGAACCATTGGTTTGCTCTTCTCTTTCTCTTAAGCCCACTCCATCTCTCTCTCTTTCCCTCTCTTAACTTCTTGGTTCTTTTTTTAAAAAAGTTTATTTATTTATTTTGAGAGAGAGAGAGACAGAGCAAGCAGGGGAGGGGCAGAGAGAGAGAGAGAGAGAGAGAGAGAGTTGAGAATCCCGAGCAGGCTCCACACTGTCAGTGCAGAGTCTGATGTAGGACTTGAACCCACAAATCCTGAGATCATAACTTAAGCTGAAATCAAGAGTTGGATGCTTAACCAAGTGAGCCACCTAGGCACCCCTCTTTTTTTTTAAGCTTAATAATTTATTTTTGAGGGAGGGAGAGAGAAGGAGAGAGAAGATCTAAAGTGGGCTCCATGCTGACAGCAGAGTCTGATGTGGGTCTTGAACCCACGAACCACAAGAGCGTTACCTGAGCTGAAGTCAGATGCTCAACCGATTGAGCCACCCAGGTGCCCCAGCTAGATGGGTTTCTCAGTCCAGCCCCACTACCTGCTTTTTTAGCAGAAGTCCCCATGCACTCTGTGCTACATACTCTATTGCCCTGAACTGAGATTCTTCCAGGCCAGTATGAGTCATCCCATTCTGTCCCATGGCAAATGTCCTCACCTGGGAAGAATACAGACTCAAAAGAGCCCTTTCATATTTGCCATGGAGCCCCAGGTGCTGGGGAGCCTCCTGAAGAAGCATAGATATGCGGGAATGTCAGGAGAGGCTGTGTGGAGAAAGCCCAGTTTGAAATGGGCTTTAGAAAATGGGCAGAGTTTGGATGGCTGGGAGAAAGCTGGAGGACATCACAGAGGGCACACTAGCTATCTGGAACAATGATGGAAATGGAGGGCTCGTGCCTCTACATGAAGTGGGAGATCATGGAGGTTCTTGGGAGCCACCTTCCGAGGGTATGGGAGCAAGGACCGAAGCCTGTGACAAATGTGGGAATGTGGGAGGATTAATCTCTTTTTCATCCTTTACGCATAACTATGAGATTGTGGGTTCAGGACAAGCAGTTCAATAATTTCCCCTGGGGGAACAGAACAGGGTAGGCTTCCCTCACTCTTTGTTTCTGGGTGGATATTGGTAACTTGGCCAGCGATGCATAATTGAGGAGAACTGTGGAAAAAGGCAGTGTGGAAGAGAAAGACCACAGGACAAGTGCAGAGTCACAAGGAATCCCCACTAGCACACTCTGCAAGGGCTCTGTACATCTGTCATTCCATCTAGAAGGACATCTGTTCTCCGTCATTGCCCCACAGAACAGGGGAGGGCGTGTTCACTGTTATAACCTCTAAGTACTCTTTGACTCCTTGATGAAAGAAAGACACAGTTCAGTTTAATGTGGTTTTAATGAGACATGAATTGTAGCATGGTCCGAATGAAGGAACTAGTAATCTGTTGATAATATATGTAGTTGCTTTTTCATGAAAAGTCAGTTCTATGGCATAAATTTTCAAATACGTCGAGGAGATTTTGCTGCAGTTACAGCACTAGGTTGGCAACAGGAAGCCATAGTTGCAGCAGGAACAGAAGCCCAAGAGATGAGATGTATAGCCCGGATGTATCTGAGTAGGTGATGGGTCATACAGCCAGTAGCACCCACAGGAGTCAGAGGAGGTACCAGAAAGAGGGAGCAAGTTCAGAGATAAGGACAGTGGCCATGTCATGGGTGAGCACCGGGCAGAGACGGTGGTCCAAGTCGTGCTTGTGGGTTCACAGAGTGCTTGGCTGGAAGAAGCCGCCCCCCACCCCCATACTTGGGGATGGAGCTGCCGGGTGAGGGGGTGGCCACAGTGCTCTCTGAGCATCCTCTGCTGTGATGTCTGGCATCACTTTGAAAGTCGCACACAGATCTGCCCATGGTCATGAATCTTTCCTGCTTTCCTTTTGACAGACATGCTGAGCATTGTCCTCGTGGGGGGCAGCGGCACCGGGAAGAGTGCCACGGGGAACACCATCCTTGGGAGGCGTGACTTCCTCGACCAGCTCCGAACACAGCTGATCACCAGGAAGAGCCAGAGCAGCAGGAGGATGTGGGAAGGGTGGAGGGTTGTGGTTGTGGACAGTCCCTTGCTCTGCCTGACGGCCAGCACTGAGAGGTGTCCATCTGGGCTGGAGGAGGAGGTCAAACACTGTTTGTCCTGCTGTGAGGGAGGGAACATAGTTCTGGTCCTGGTGTTCCAGCTGGGACGCTTCACTGAGGAGGACAAAAAGGCAGTGAAGAATCTAGAGACCATCTTTGGGGAGGAAGTTCTGAAGTACACGATTGTGCTGTTCACTCGGAAGGAAGACCTAGAAGGGGGGGACCTCAAAGTTTACCTCCAGGAGACAGATAACAAAGCTCTTAAGAGCATAACTAAGAAGTGTGAGGAGCGAGTGTGTGCTTTTAATAACAAAGAAACTGGCCAAGCCAGGGAAAACCAGGCAAGTCTTCTTTTGACAATGGCCGTTGATCTGATAAATAGCCACAGAGGGCATGGTTACCCCCATGAATGGGAGAATGTCAAAAAAATCATTAGAAATAACCAGGAAAAGGACAAGCCCAAAAGCTTACTGAAAAATTTAAAAGATATGGTATCATCGGTAGTTGATGGACGTGGGGTGTCTTTAAGTTAGAGACACCCTCAGTTGGGGATGGGTGTGAGGTAAGGCTGGTGGGAGGGGAGGAGGGTCCATGTCTTAGAGGGCTTGAAAGGCACATGCTGGCCACCTTGCAATGTTTCAGCTCTTAGTAGGTGAATAAATTGTCAGCCTGGGGCAGGGGATTAGAAAGGAGAAAGGAGAAATTAGGTGGGGAAATCTTGAAAGAGGCTCCTGAGATTGAGTGGCCATTGAGGGTCAGAATTAAATCACAAGAATCACCTCACCTGTGGACATAGAGTGGAGTCAGGACAGACACGGTGACCAAGGCCAGCCCGGGGTCAGAATACAGACAAATACCCACGAACCAGGGGATCCAGACACACGAGGGTAGAGTAATGAGCAGTGTCCAGCCAACTCCTGGTGTGGCAGAGTGGACAAGCTGGATCCCGTGGGCCTCTGGGTGCCCAGGGATGCTTGTCAGGCATGCTGGTCTCCTGAGCTGCCTTGTCGCCATTGGGCAGAACTCAGGGCCAGCACATTCTTTTCTTCCTGGGGCGGATATTCTTTAGTGCTGTCTTCATTCCAAGCCTGAATGGAAAGTGGGCCCCAGTCTACTCTTCTTTATTGTTCCTTAGGAAATGACCATGAGTCTGTGAGGTTTCCAAAGATTTTATTGCTAACCATCACAGTGAAAGACAGTAGAACAAAAATCCACAATGTGGTAAAACTGCCAACATGAGACAACATTGCAAAGTTCCAGAATTCTATGTAGAATTCTAGATTGCCTCCAGACAAGTTGAAAATTCCTTTGCACTTTTCTCTCTCTCTCTTTTTTGGATCCCCGTGGGTTAGGAATTAGGGTAAAGCTCAGAGGATTCAAATAATAGTCTCGAACACACTAGGGGCTTGTTGTGTCTCACATCAGGAAGTCTGAGGGTAGGCAGTCTGAGGCTGGTGTGGAATGTGGCCTCCACACTTAAGGTTGCTTCTCCGTTCCAGGATGGTGGTGTTCCCTGACATTTGAGCAGGTTATGTTGAGGGGCGCCTGTACGGGCAATATTTGAGATGAGAACCATGGGGTTTTCTTCCAGGTAGGTGTAGTCAGATGCTGTCAGTATTAACTGTTTTATATATGCTTTGAGGACAGGATCTACATCATCCATATACTTTTATTTTTGGAAAGTTATCAGTTGCCTTCAAGATTAACCCACTTATCAGAGCATGGACCATCACCATCAATACTGTTGTACTCTGCATAACCCTGAAAATGACACATTCTGGAAAATGTATGTATAAGTATATTCAATTGAGTGAAATAATAAAGATGAATTATATTATAAATTCACGTCCTCCTGATTTCTATTTTTCTGACTCCAGGGCAGACCATGCCTCCATGAAGAGGCTATGCAGATGTTTAGACACCTTGACTCTGGTGAGGTTTTTGCATCTTGGGTGCATGAGGACCTTAGAGTGGGTGACAGCCATTTCATGAGGCCTCTGCCAGCTCAGGAATCTTCCACTCTGGGCATTTCACTAGAGCAAGGACAAATAAATTAGAACCAAGAGCATGGAAGGAATAAAGCCTAGAAGGCATTTTGTGCCTCTTCCCAGAGCCTCTCTTCTGTTTGAAGGCAGGCACAAACCCCAGTGTGCCACCCTAGGTTGAGCAGGTGACATTGGAGCTGCATGAGGTGGGGGATGGGTGGGCTAAGCAATGTGGCATCTTCTCCCAGGCAAGACCTAACATCCGTCTCCACTTTCCTTTAGGACCACGCTTGAGACATGCGACAGTACTGCCATGTGGGTTCCTCCGAGAGGCACGTGCTGAGAATTAGGAGTGCCAGAGGCTTACAGGGCACAGGGGTGATGCCAAGGCTGTTAAAGACTAAAGAGGCAGCAGAGGGCTGCCTCGGTGATTCAGACGGTTAAGCGTTTGACTCTTGTTTTTTGGCTCAGGTCATGACCTCGTGGTTTCCTGAGTTCAAGCCCTGCTTCTGGGATTCTCTCTCCCTCTCTCCCTCTCTCTGCCCCTCCCCTGCTTGCTCTGTCTCTGTCTCTCTCAAAATAAAGAAATAAACGTAAAACCCTTTCAAAAAAATAAAGAGGAAGCAGAATTGGTCTGAGAGAGCTTCCACACTGTGATGCAGGTCTGACACATGCAGGAGGAAACAGGGGAGGCGCTGCTTGGGTAGGGAGAGCTGCACATCTGAATAGTGGGTTCTAGGGCAAAGACTGACCCATAGTGATGATATCCTGCATTGGGCACTGGCAGCCTTTGGCTAGGGACTGGCTGGGAAGGGCATGGCTTTGGCTCAAAGCTGAAGTGGGTCCTGAAAGTGTCATAGTTGGAGGCTGCCAGCTAACTGCTGTCTTTGGAGCAGAATGGAAGTTTCCTCCCCTCTCCTCCCCTTCCTTCCTCTCCTCTTCTGTTCTTTTTTTTCTTTTAATTTTTTTTAATGTTTGTTATTTTTGTGTGTGAGAGAGAGACAGAGACAGAGAAAGACAGAGAGCAAGCACGGGAGGGGCAGAGAGAGAGAGAGAGAGAGAGAGAGAGAGAGAATCTGAAGCAGGCTCCAGGCTCTGAGCTGTCAGCACAGAGCCCGATGCGGGGCTCAAACTCATGAACCACGAGATCATGACCTGACCTGAAGTCGGATGCTTAACCGACTGAGCCACCCAGATGCCCCTATCCATTCATCTATTGATGGACACTTAGACTGTGTCCATATGTTGGCTATTATGAATAATGCTGTAATGAACATGGGGGTGCAGGTATCCATCAAGATCCTGATTTCATTTTCTTTGGATATACACCCAGATGTGGGATTGATGAATCATATGGTGATTCTATTTTTTAAATTTCTTCTTCTTCTTCTTCTTCTTCTTCTTCTTCTTCTTCTTCTTCTTCTTCTTCT
>NC_064816.1:156697471-156720083 GCF_023721935.1 Panthera uncia
CTTCTTCTTCTTCTTCTTCTTCTTCTTCTTCTTCTTCTTCTTCTTCTCCTCCTCCTCCTCCTCCTCCTCCTTCTTCTTCTTCTTCTTCAAGATTTTATTCTTAAGTAATCTCTACACCCAGCATGGGGCTTGAGCTCACAACAGCGAGATTAAGGGTCACACACCCCACCAACTGAGCCAGCCAGGTACCCCCATTTTTAATTCCTTGAGGAACTTCTACTCTGTTTTCCAGAGTGGCTTCACCAATTTACATTCCAACCAACAGTGTACAGGGTTCCTTTTCTTCACATTCTCACCAACATTTGTTATTTCTTTTTTTTTAAGTTTATTTCTTTATTTATTTTGAGAGAGAGAGAGAGAGAGAGTGAGCAAGAGAGAGCAAGGGAGCATGAGTGGGGTAGGGACAGAGAGAGAGGGAGAGAGAATCCCAAGCAGGCTTCTTGCTGTCAGCACCGAGCCCAACGTGGGGCTCAAACTCATGAACCTGAGATCATGACCTGAGCTGAAGTCTGATGCTTAACCTACTGGACCACCTAGGCATACCTCTCTCCTGTTGTGGTTTCGATTTGCATTTCCTTGATGCTGAATGCTGCTGAGCACCTTTTCATGGTTTTTGCTGCCCATTTGTATGTCTTCTTTGGAAAAGTATCTGTTTAGGTGGTTTGCCCATGTTTTAATAATCAGTTCTTCCTTTTCTTCTTCTTCTTTTTTTTTTTTTTGCTATTGCATTGCATGAGTTCCTTATATATTTTGGATATTAACTCCTTATCAGATATATCATTTGCAAATATCGTCTCCCATTCTGTACATTGCTTTTTCAATTTGTTAATTGTTTCCCTTGCTGTGCAGAAGCTTTTTACTTTAAGGTTATCCCTCTTGCCAATATTTGCTTTTGTTGTCTGTGCAAAAAAATTATTGCCAAGACCAATCTCAAGAAGTATTTTCCCTGAATTTTCTTCTGGTAGTTTTACCATTTCAGGTCTTACACTTACATCTCTAATTCACTTTGAGCTAATTTTCTAATAATAGACTCTAATAATGGACTCTTAAGTCCAGTTTCATTCTTTTGCATGTGGATATCCAATGTCCCAATATCATTTATTGAAGAGACTATCATTTTCCCATTGAGTACTTTTGGATTCCTTGTCAAAGATTAGTTGATTAAATTTTATTTATTTATTTATTTATTTATTTATTTTTTAATATACGAAATTTATTGTCAAGTTGGTTTCCATACAACACCCAGTGCTCATCCCAAAAGATGCCCTCTTCAATACCCATCACCTACCCTCCCATCCCTCCCACCCTCCATCAACCCTCAGTTTGTTCTCAGTTTTTAAGGGTCTCTTATGCTTTGGCTCTCTTCCACTCTAACCTCTTTTTTTTTTTCTTCACCTCCCCCATGGGTTTCTGTTAAGTTTCTCAGGATCCACATAAGAGTGAAAACATATGATGTCTGTCTTTCTCTGTATGGCTTATTTCACTTAGCATCACACTCTCCAGTTCCATCCTGAGAAACCTGTGAAATCTACCTGTGAAATCTACCTGTGAAATCTGTTGTCCAGGGCTCAACAACTTTCCCTCCCGTTGTCCTCCAGCCCTCCTGGTCTCGAGCAGAGCTGTTAACTTATAACCTTCCAGATGTTAAGTCCCACTTGCTTTCCAAACACACTCCGTCCCACCCCTCTGCTTTTACAAGCTAGACTCGGGGGCTTTGCTTTGCCAGCGGGCTGCCCCTCTGCCCCGGCTCCCTCCCGCCAGTCTGTGTGGCATGCACCGCCTCTCCACCCTTCCTACCCTCTTCTGTGGGCCTCTCGTCTGTGCTTGGCTTCAGAGAATCCATTCTGCTAGTCTTCTGGGGTTTTTCTGAGTTATTTAGGCAGGTGTGGGTGGAATCTAAGTGATCCGCAGGACGCGGTGAGCCCAGCATCCTCCTACGCCGCCATCTTCCCACAATTCCCTCTTTTCTTTTTAAAAAAATGTTTATTTATGTGTTTGTTTTTAAATTTTTATTTATTTATTTTTTATTTATTTTTGATAAGAGAGGGTGCTGGTGAGCAAGGAACAGAGAGAGAGGGAGAGAGAGAATTCCAAGCAGGCTCTGCATGGTCAGCATGGAGTCTGAAGCAGGGGCTTGAACTCACGAACCATGGATCATGACCTGAGCCAAAGTTGGATGCTTAAATGACTGGGCCACCCAGGTGCCCCAATGTTTATTTATTTTTGAGAGAGTGAGCAAGCTGGGGAGGGGCAGAGAGAGGAGAGGCAGGACAGAGGATCTGAAGCAGGCTCTGCACTAACAGCAGAGAGCCTGATGCAGGGCCCAAACTCACAAACCATGAGATGATAACCTGAAGTTGGACGCTTAACTGACTGAGCCACCTATGTGCCCCAGTTGACTAATACATTTGCTTGAAGGGAGACCTTCGAGACTGGTGCACCTTCGAGGCTGTCACATCCTCTGCTGTCCTCCATACAGATCCACTTCTCCATGTATGTTTGGAGATCGGTTCCTATGGGGTTCCACAGGGTCTCTTTTCCTGCAAGGCGACTAAAAGAGGAAAATTTCTAGGCTGAACTGCAGTCCTTGTCATTGTATTCAATCTTGGGCTACAGCCAGCGCTCAGTCTTCCTCCTCCACCGTCCATCTTCCTTTCCCTCACACTCAGCTCTCATTGATGTTCACGTCAGTGTTTGCCTGTTGTGTGACCTAAACCTTTATTCCTGAAGGATCTAAGACCCTGGTAAGACCTCAAGACTCTCTCAAGCGTATGTGTCTTAACAAGGCCACTAAATGCTGGCCATGAACTGCTCATCCTGCCTGTTGAGTGAGATATCATGGATGTCACATGGTGGTTCCCAACTGGGAATGATTTTGCCCCACAAGTAGGCTTGGCAATCCCTGGAGCCATTTTGGGTTGTCACAGTAGGGGGATGCTACTGGAATGTAGTAGGTAGAGGCCAGGGATGCTGCTAAACATCCTGCAATACACAGGACAGTCCCTGTATGGCCCCATATGTTGATAGTATTGAGGGTGAGAAACCCCAATGCAATGGATTGAAGGGTGTCCAGACACACCAGCTGTCTTTGGATTAGAAAGTGGGAGAAGCAGCTTCGAAGGAAGTGTTTTTTCCTTATTCACAGTGTTTCTGTTTTGCTAATGCACTGCGTGTGTACCTATTTGTCACATTGGATCATCAAGTGCCCCCGACTCCCCCCTACAGCCTCCCCTTCCTTACAGCGACCCCCTTCACTTCCTGTTCTCTCTCTTCCTGCCCTGAGAAAGGCGTTGCTCAGAATATGGCTTTTGTGGTGAGTTTAATTTTTAAGAGTTAAAAAAAAAAAACAGCTTGCTGATGCAAAAAGGCAGGAAATCTGAAAAAAAACCGCAAACACATCCCAACCCTCATCTTCCTGTCCCATCATTACAATTGTTTGTACCGTGGACCCACTGGCCCAGCCTTCCCCGCTACCATATTGTCCTCCTCCCTAACGGACTTAGGCATCAGCATATCTCATCTTCTATTTTACCAGCAGAAGCAATGTGATGCTAACAGGAAAACTTTGTGGTCTTAATCCTTGTGTTTATTTCTGAGAATAGACACAGGATATACTTACCAGATTGGTGTGAAATCTACCTGTGAACAACATGACACATTTTGATCTTCGGCTGCAAACATTTCCTGTTTATTGCTTTTCACCTAATGCTTCTTCATATGTATTAGGTGGTGGTAGTGTGGTGGTTCTGTGTTTCCCCAGATTAGAGGATGGTGTGTGGGCTAGATGAAAAGGGGTCAAGCCTGTGCCAAGAGGTGTTATGCTCAAATGAGCCTCTGGAAATAGATTTGTAATTTGTCTGTAATAAGGCTAGTAAGTTCAAAATGAGGTCATTTAGACATTATGAATGTTTTCCTAGCTTTCACTCTTCCTGCTGGTGCAGCCCTCCAGAGCCCCCACAAGTTCTGGTTTTCCTTGGATATATTTTTGAGGTTCCCCAAAGGATGAATCCCATTAGCTCCTGAAAACCTGTGACCTGCCATGTGGTATTACCATGTTTTTCTTCTTTCCCTGATATGAATCCTCTGCTGGGTACTGCCTAGAAGGCACTATTGATCATCAAGCATAACTCTCAATCTCATTGGTCAGCCAGGTTCTCCACATTGCCAGGTCTACTGGAGACTGGAGCTTTCGCTAAACACTGCTGTTATTTCTTCTAACCATCTGTTTCCATTGGGCAATGAGGTTCTCATGGGCATCTGTGGAGTGTCACCATTTCCATTGTAGGTAACCCAGGGAGGAAGGGGAAAAAACAGTTTCAAACAGAGAGGGAGGCAAACTATAAGAGACTCACTGAGGGTTGATGGGCAGGGAGGGGAAAATGGGTGGTGGGCACTGAGAAGGGAACTTGTTGGTATGAGCACTGGGTGTTGTTTGTAAGCAATGAATCGTGGGAATCTATCCCTGAAGCCAAGGGCACACTGTATACACTATATGTTAGCTAACTTGATAATAAATTATATTAAAAAATATATATATACATATAAAGGTGAAAAAAATACTAGCAAATTGAATACAACAACTTATAAAAAGAAGAGTAGACCATGAGAAGTATGTATCATCTAAAAATATATCTACCTGGGATTTAACCCTCATTCAATATATCAGTGTATTCTACCCTATTAAGAGAATAAAGGATAGAAATCACATATTATCTCAAAAGATGCAGAAAAAACATTTGGCAAGATCCAACACCCCTTTATGATAAAATACTTGGGAAACTGGGAAGAAATATAATCATGATGTGCTTCACAGCTGTCCCAACTCCTTGGTATTTTAGGCAAAGCTGTTCAATTGTGGCCTCCTTGTAACTCTCCACTCACAATTCTTACTTTTGTAGTCACACCCCAGGGTGCTGCCCTCCTGCCCACAGTGCTTCCTGCAGCAGTCCCCTGTCACCTCCTCAGACACACGCATGCTGTGGATGACTGTGCCAACTCATTGCTTAGACTTAAGGATTCATTTTACAGCTCATATTCTTATTTATTTATTTATTTATTTATAGAGAAAGAGGGCACAAATGAGGGAGGAGCAGAGAGAGAGTCAGAGAGAGAGAGAGGCGGGGCTCACCTGGGATTCAGTTTTACCCAAAGCTGGGCTCGTGCTCACTGAATGCGGGATTTGAACTCATGAACTACGAGATCATGACCTGAGCCAAAGTCAGATGCTTAACGACTGAGCCACCCAGGCACCCTTATAGCTTATATTCTTAAGGAAAGTTTTCTGATCCACCCAAGGTTGGCTTAAGTGTCTGTCCTATATGACACTCAGATCAAGTGCTTACTATCTTGTCTATATACCCAAGTACATTGTAAAATCTTTGGTGACAGAAACTCCTTGTTGTTAAGTTATATCCCAATATTTGATATGTCCAAGGCCCTCAGTTTTTATTTTTATTTATTTATTATTTATTATGTATGAACGTATGTATGTATGTATTTATTTATTTATTTAGAGACAGAGAGAGAACATACGACAGGGGCAGAGGGAAAGGGAGAGAGAATCCCAAGCAGACCCTGTGCCCAGCTTGGAGCCTGACTGGCTCCATCCCACCACCATGAGGTCATGACCTGGGCTGAAATTAAGTGTCCAATGCTGAAATCACTGAGCCACCCAGGCACCCCCAAGGCCCTCCTCAGTTTTGAATTTGTCATTCAAATGTCAGTTGAGTATCCCTTACTCTGATGAATTGGTTAAATTTGGTCCAATCCACTGTTACACAGTATGTGAGAGCTTGAAGTCCTCCTCCCATTTCTAAGAGCTCTGTGCTCTTCCTCAGCTTTTTCTCCATTTCCTCTTTCCTATGAAATTATGCACTGTTTCAGTTTCAGCCTATGTCTCTGAAAGTCCAAAAATGCAGTGCTTTTACAGTTTTTATTTAAACTGGTATGCACACACTATTATTAATATTCAGCCTTTTCTTTATTTTTTTAATTTTAGAAACGTTACCGGAGATTTGCGCAAAGCACACGAGTCAGCCCACGGCTTCCTCTTTCATTTTGATCACTCTCTTCTCTTTGCTCTCCTCTCTTTTAAACAATTTTTCAGATGATTTTACTCATGTATATGAGATCCTGTCCCTTCGTGGACAATGATGACATTTCTCTTTCAGTCTGTCAAACTTTGGTGTAAAAAGCCCCTCACTCCCCAAGCACCCTCCCCTGCATTGTATTGAAAGGGAAGAAAAGTCAATTTAATACACTTCATTTAAAATTTAAAAATTTCCCACATATTAAGAACATTGCATAGAGGATTGATAAACATCAAGTGTGGACCAAAAAATGTTGGGGCATCTGGGTGACTCAGTCGGTTAAGCATCTGACTTAGGCTCAGGTCATGATCTTGCAGTTCATGAGTTCGAGCCCCGTGTTGGGCTCTGTGTTGATGGCTCAGAGCCTGGAGCCTGCTTTGGATTCTGTGTCTCCCTCTCTCTGCCCCTCCCCTGTTCACGCTCTGTCTCTCTCTCTCAGAAATAAAATAAAAACATTAAAGAAAATGTTCAGGGTATTCTGTCAGGCTCAGTGAGAAGATCTATTTGTACTTATTTTTGGTATTCTGCTTGTGTTCTGTGAATAGTTGAAAGACTCCACTGTAAATCTTCTAGCACCTAGAGAAAGGCTGTCTCTTTTTGAATGTTCTCCAATGGTTTTTTTTCAACTGTTTACTGCCTGCTGCTTGTTATTTCCGTTACCAGATCACTGCCAGTTCCTTCTCTAGGCTCTTGATTTTTCCCCTCTTTCTCAGGGTCTCATGATGTTGCTTGAGGGAAGATATTTTGTGGTGTGCTTGTTTTTCAGTTTTTGGCCTTGTTCTTCCTTTACATATTGTAGGACCTGTTTTTGATTATGGCTTATTACTTTGCTCCTGTGGTTCCATGTTCTTGGGTGTTTCCTCATGCAGGTTGAGAACAGTGACTTGTTGGTTTCTTATACCTGGAGTTCTAAAAGTCATTTCAATATTGGCTTCTCATTGGGTACTTTGCTTAGAACTGCTTCATATGTTACAGATTTCATTGGAAATACTAAGTCAAAAGATTTCTGCTAAGAGAGCAGCTGTTTTTCTGCATTTGATAGCACATTATTCTTAGGCAGGAAAGCGCTAGTAAAATGCAAAATCTTGCACCCATTCTTAGCACATGTAGCAGTTAAGCTGTGCTCCTCCCTCATCAGAGCACCAAACAAAGTACAGTAAAACCTTGCATTGCGAATGATTTGTTCTGTGAGTGTTCTGCAAGATGAGCAAACATGTCTAATAAATTTTAACTTGAAAAACAAGTGATGTCTTGCAATATGAGTAGTACATGATGCCCAATGTCACATGATCACAAGTGAGCCAATGGTTCTTCCCTCTCTTTCTCTCTCTCACTGTGGGATTGTGGGTGATCTTCTCCCATGCTTGGATGCTGGTCCCAGGCCATTGTGTTTGGCAGAAATTAGTGATTTTTTCAGAAGGTTGGAAGGTGACCACAACTGGCACTAGTGTATTTTTTGTCACTTCAATGCACCTATGGACAGGCCTTTGCTTTTCCACCTAAGAGTAAGCTAAAGAAGGCTTTCCTTCATTTTAGGTCAGACCGCCTGCAGATAGAGACCCTTTCCTTTGCTGCCTCATTGCCAGTTACATTAAATACAGTCTATGACAAGAGTTTATTAATTCTGTAGTGTAGTCAACATCCGTGCGAGCATATACAATGGCCCTGGTGCAGAAAAAGATTCCACTGAGCCAATAGATAGCAGTGATTCCATTAGTGATAGTGGAAATCATCCTACACAATAATCCTCCTCTCTCTTGTCTCCCTCACACCAGCCACAAAGGTTTTCAAAAGGAAGTGCAGGTGAATTTCTTTATTTTTCTTTATATTTTGTATTTTCTTTATTATTTTGTATTATATTACATTATTGTAATCCTTTTTATATGAATATTTTGGGGTGTGAAACGAATCATCTGAGTTTCCATTATTTCTTACAGGGCAATTTGCTTTGATATACAAGTGCTTTGGATTACAAGTATGGTTCCAGAATGAATTATGCTTGCAAATCAAGGATTTACTCTATGTTAAATTAGAGGCCACTGGTTTGGAGATAAGTTTGCATTTTTAAACACACCAAGCTCCATTTATCTCCTTGTCTTCAAAACCCAGACAGTACTGAGATGGCTGTGTGAAAACTGAGGGAGGCTGAGCCATGAGAACGGCCTCCAAAGTGAAATTTACAACCGTACAGCAAATAGCAACAAGCAAATTGTTACTTTGACAGGAGTTTGACTAGAAAGCCAATCTCATCATAAATAGGGTCATTTTCAGGTAGTTGCACTGTAGCTCTTCCTGCATTTGTGCAGTGTAGACCAATGTTTCTTACCCAGAGGAGGAAATTGCTTTGTTGACATCTGTACTAAACTATTGTCAACTCACCTGAAGCTTTTAGATTCCATAGCTCTGAATCTTTCTTGGCCTTAGATACTTTTGTGGCTAAAATTTCATGATATCTACCAAAAATGAGGTACACATTTATTTCCATTAAAGAAGGTACACCCTGATTTTCAGGAATATATACACCCAGTTGTATGACTGAGGTCCTGGGGATAATATAAAAGCATTGATCTTTTTTGCTAATTAATTTATATGCACTATATGATCTAATATAGTCATTATGTATTTATAACATTTCCTACATTTCATTATCTCCCAGAAACCTGTGGGTTGACTGAGCTTGTCAGATGGTTCTTCCTTGTGTGACATTGGCAGGAGTTGCAATCACCTGGAGTCCCAGTTAGATGCTTCACTAGATACTTGTACTAGATGCTTCACTCAGAGGCTGGTAGTGGATGCTGGCTTTGGCTGGGAGCCCAGCTGGGCCTGTCAACTGCAGTGCCCACATGTGGTCTTCTGCTCTAGTCTGAGCTTTGCAGAACATGGTGGCTGGGTTCTGAGACGGACTGTTCAAAGAGCAGTGTTCCATGAGCTCCCTACTCTTTTCATAGAGAATCTCTTGCTCCTCAGTTTCCAAAGGAGAGAATACTTGAATTCCACTCCCTGGGAAGAGAATAATATTCACTCCTTCTCATAGAACCAGAAGTAATTTGGGGGAAAGAACTTGGGGGAAAGCCTGACATCCATTGTGTCCAGAAAAATGGAGTAGGGTTTCTTTGCCTCAAACCAGGAAATAGGTTCCATGTCCCCTCTCTTCAGTTCCTGGATCTCCCTGGATCCATGTCCTAGGGTCCTGCCTAGGGTTTCTGGTCTCCATGGTCTGTCTAATCTAACTACAGAAGGTCTGTCTCTGGCTGACTCAGGTGGGTCTTCCTCTTCAGGTTTACCTTTCTCAGTGTGGTGTGGGGTGGGGTGAGTAGAGGCTCACTCTGGGCCCCGCAAGTCTTCCATTGAGTCCAGAAGGTTTGGAGAGCTCCATTTTAACCTAGATTCCTGCTACATTCTTTACCCTAACTTACTAGGGGGCTCTGTACTTTGGATGAAAAGGTGATAGTTTGCCCAAATGACTCCATTCTTTGTGTGTATATGCTATTATTCAGAACTCTGGAGGAAAGAAGAGGCTCCTTGGCACTCTGAATGGAAACAATAGCATCCGGAATGAGAATAGCAGTTCAAAAATTATTAACAGGCTTACTCTTTTGTCTTTCTAAGCACATGAACGTGGCTAAAATCTATCAGAGGCATACTTTTCGTTTTGAAAACCTGGTAGGGGAGGAGTCATACCTGAGTGACATTTTGTGAGGAATAAGCTTAGGAATTCCCTGAGCTGCACTGATGGGTTAACAAGGCATAAGGAATTGTGAAGCCATAGGATGCTCACACCCAAGTTTGGGTAAACAAGATTAGGTAAATGGGTATAGAGAGGGCAGGGCAAAGGCCCCAGTATAGACAGGGCAGGGCAAAGGTCCCAACACAAAGGTGTATGAGGTAAACAAGATTAAGTATTCAGGGCGAAAACGCCCTCTAATTTAGTACTATAGCAAAAAGCTGCTTTCATGGAAGGAAGGACCAAATTAGGTAAACAGGTAAATAGGGCTATGGACTCTTCGGGGTGAAGCTGCCCAGATCAGAGCTAATTAGCAAAAGAAAGGTGCTTTGTTGATCCTCACGTAGCATGCTTTATCTGTCTTATCCCCTAGGCTAGCTAAGATGAATAGATGTGGCATCTCACGTTTGCCATTAACATCCATCTGCCAGGCGCCAGGATTTTGTTTTATATTGACCTAAACCCCTAGCACCATATATCTTCAAAAACGCCTTTCCCTCATGCCCATGAGTTAATGTTCACAGATTTATTGTCTCTTTGTGCATGTCCATCATCATGTTTGTAAGCCTTCTGATTCTAATAAAAATGGAGCAAGTACCCTTAATCGGGGTTCTTGTATTCTCCTGGACATTAGCCATCTCTTGCATTTTAATCCTGCATCCCGCTTTCTTGCTGGGCAAGAAAGAACTCTAGACCTAGAGTCTACGACACCGTTTGATATGCATTTCTTTCCACATGAGTGAGATGAAGGATCTTTTTTGTATGTTTAGAATCAGTTTGTTTTTCTGGCAACTCTCGAGTTTTCTTTTGTCCATTTTTACAATGGGTTGTTGGTCTCTTCCCTTTCAATTTCCTAGAATCTTTACGTATTAGACAGCTTAGTGATTTGTCTATTATATAGGTTAAAAATATTATTTTCTAGTTTGTTATTCATATTTTACTTTTTAAAAAATGTAGTTGTGTATCACTGTTATTGTAGGCAAATGAATCAATAAATTTATGTGCTCTGGCTTTTGAGTCATAGTTAGAAAGACTTTCCACATGCATACTTTTATGTTTCCTTCTAGAACTTTTTTGATTTCCTTTTTGCTAACATTTAAATCTTTTATTCGTGTGTAATTTATCCTGGTGTTTATCAAGCGTTTATTTTGCCTTTCTATCATCAACTGTACTTCAGGTTACTAAGTAAGTGAAGAGGGAAAGAATATCCTAGTACAAATATTCTAGCTGCATAATGGAAAAGAAATATTAGAATAAAAAATCACCATTTTGCAATACTTATTTAAATATTTTTTAGTTTATTTATTTTGAGAGAGAGAGTGAGCAGGGAAGGGGCAGGGAGAGAGGGTGAGAGGGAATCCCAAGCAGGCTCCGCACTGTCAGTGCAGAGCCTGATGTGGGGCTCGAATTCACAAACCATGAGATCATAACCTGAGTTGAAACCAAGAGTTTGATGCTCAACCGACTGAAACACCCAGGCACACCTGCAATACTTATTTAAATAATAGATCTCCACAGTGATCATCAATGACTGTTAACATAAAAAGAGATGAAAAAATACACTACATCCCCCCTGATGGAAACATAGGGCACCATTTATAAGTAACATTGTCAAAAAAAAATTGAACTTGATTCTGATCTGTCCAATCAAACCAATCACAGCTAAGTGCCAGCTTACAAAAATGTTTGAGACAGAGAAACGTACTAAAAGACATTGTGAGGGTGAAAACAGAAAAATTCAGAATGTGGGAAAATTAACTGTACAAATGTCTAATGTCTTGGATAAGCACTTTGCAAAAGAAGACAGGGGGTGGGGGTCTTCTGTTTCAGGCCGTGATGGAATAACCAAGGTTATTATTTATCATCCATCCTGTGATACTGTGATTTATAAGAAATATATATTTGGGGTGCCTGGATGGCTCAGTCAGTTAAGTGTCTGACTCTTGATTTCGGATCAGGTCATGATCTCACAGTCATGAGATTGAGTCCTTGGGATTCTCCCTCTCTTTGCCCCTCTCCTGCTCACTTTCTCTCTCTTTCTCAAAATAAATAAATAAACTAAAAAAAAAGAAAGCAATATTTATTTTGTCAAATGATCAAAATATATTTCTCATATGTATTTGGTCTTTGTCTATGGCTCATGGCTCAGCTTCTAAGACCCTTGAAATTTCCTGTGATATGGATGATAAAGGTGTCTTTGTTATGTTAATGAAGGATCCACCCAAGGCAGGGCCAGTACTGATTGCCTGGAGGACCAGCAAGGTGATTATAGAGCATTGGAGCTTTCAGTTCCACCCCCAGACCTCCCAGGATGGGAGAGGTGAGGACTGGAGGTTGGATCAGTCAATGGCCAATGACTTGGTCAATCATGACTATGCAGCAAAGCCTCCATAGAGACCCCAAAGGTCTGGGTTTACATATTAAGTCACAGATTTATTAAAAAATAAATTAATTAATTTAAAAGGGGGGTGTGCCTGGGTGCCTCACTCGGCTGAACCTCCAACTCTTGATTTCAGTTCAGGTCATAATCCCAGGGTTGTAGGATCAAGCCCTGTGTTGGGCTCCAGCTGAGCATGGAACCTGCTTAAGCTTCTCTCTCTCTCTCAAAATAAAAGATAAAAATATAGTCACAGATAGGTTCAAGTTGAAGAACAGAAAATGATATAACGTACATAAAGTCTATAAAACCTGTAGTGGCTATATTGGTATCAGACAAAGTAAGCTTCAGAACAATGCCATCTGTACACCAGGGATAAAAAAGGACCCTCATAGTAATAAATAGGTTAATTCATCGAGAAGACACAATCATATTGAATGTGCATGTACCTCATTAGTAACAGAGCTGCAAAAAAAACCCCAAAACAAAACCAAACCAAAAAACCAAGAGAACTTCAAAACTGAAGAAGTGAAACTGAAAACAATGAGTGGAGAAATAGACAAATCCTTAGAACTGGAGATTTCAACACTCCTTTCTCAACAGCATACATTTTCTTCTCAAGACTGAGCATAGACAAGGGAAGAAATATTGTTTCATAATTCAGATTTCTTCCCATCAAACTCTGACTTGTGGTTTCATTTTCACATTTCTTACCACTATCAGTCTAATCATTGCGTGGATGGGGTGGGGTCTTGTGAGGTGTGTGGAGGGACAGAGAGGAGATGAACTGTCAGATTTCAATTAGTTCCAGATCTTGCACAAAGAGGGGCTTGGTATATGCTATCTAAGCTTTCCAGGTTTCAGTTTTCTCTTTTGTCAAAAAAAAAAGAAAAAGAGTCATCTTTCTCTTGGGTGAGTAAAGTTGGAATCCCTGAGATCCCTGTGAGTGCATGGAGGAGGCTGTTCACAGTGCACCAGGGATGGGAGCCGTGGTGTTCCCAGCATCCTGTTAGACCTATTCTCAGCATAGGCTGGAAGGTGTCTGTCCCTGACCAGGAAGTGCTCTCAGCATTTTCACCTAAGGGCTAAATTACATAGTTGAGTTGATTGTGCCCAGAGGGTTGGCTAGGCCATAACTGGTGGGCGGAAGCTGGCCAAGGGTGAGTAGACATTGGGTTTGTCTATTCTTGAATAAAGTCATCTGCACTCAAAGTGAAAAATGAGTAAACGTTGGGACAGGGGACAGACATGCAGTAGGGAACATATAATTCCCTCTTCTCTTCAATGGCAAAGAAGTTGGCTTTAGTAATGGGTAGAAAAAAAAGGAAGAAATGGCTATTTACCACTTACTTTTCCATGCTTCGGTGACAGTCTTGAGTGTTTTCCAAGCCCAGAAAAGTCCCTTTTCAGCCTTAGAATTTGACATTGGAAGACCATCAACAAAGCCTTTGTTCAGATTCTGGTGATTGTTAAGGGAGTCATGATGCTGCCTATAGGGCAGTCCAGAAGATATTTCTGTTATCTTTCTGTTATTTGATTTCTAACTGGATTCTATTGTGGTTGGAGAATATACTCCATTTGGTTTCAACTCTTAAATTTGTTGAGATTTGTCTTATAGCCCAGGATGTGGTCTGTCTTGGTATATGTCCCATGTGTACTTGAAATGGATGTGTCTGCTGTGGTTGTTTCTGTCAATATCAATTACATCCTGCTGGTTGATGGTGTTATTGGGTCATTTCTCCTATGTGCTTGCTCATTTTCTAAAAGTTGCTCTATCGATGGTTGAGAGAGAGGTATGGAGTCTTCGAATAGAATTGTGGCTTCATCAGTTCTCCTTTCAATTCTTTAAGGTTTTGCTTTACACATTTTGCAGTTCTGTTTTTGGGAATATACATTTAGAATTGCTTTGTCTTCTTGATGGACTGACCTTTTCATCACTGTATAACATCATTCTCTGGTTTTGATGATTTTCTTTGCTCTGAAATCTACTTTATTTGATATTAATATAGCCATTCCTTCTTTCCTTTGCATGGTTAATATTTGCACTGTTTATCGTTTCTCATCCTTTTATTTTCAACCTGTTTCTACCATAATATCTGAAATGATTTTCTTATAAGCAGCATATAGTTGGGTCATGTGGTTTAATCTACCTTCCCATTTCTATCTTTTGATTGGTGTATTCAGATCCCTACATTTAATGTAATTAATTATTGAGGTGTTAGGGCATAAGTCTGCCATTTTTATTTTATTTTATTTTTTTTTCCTTTGTTCTCTCCGGTTTTCACTTCTCTATTTTCCCCTCTACATTCCTGTGGGATACTTGAACAATTTTATAATTCTATTTTGATTTTAATATAGTTTATTTATTTATTTATTTATTTATTGGTTGTGTGTGTGTGCATGTGTGTGTGTGTTAGTTTTTAGTGATTCCACACTTCCATACCACACTCAGTGCTCATCATCCTCAATCCCCACTTATGCCCCTACCCACCTCCTCTCTTGTAACCAACAGTGTGTTCTCTATAGTAAAGAGTCTGTTTTTTGGTTTTCCTCTCTCTTTTTCACCCCTATGGTTGTTTGTTTTGTTTCTTAAATTATACATATGAGTGAAATCATATGGTATTTGTCCTTCTCTGACTGACTTATTTCACTTAGCATTATACTCTGGCTCCATCCAAATTGTTGCAAATGGCAAGATTTCATTCTTTTTCATGGCTGAGTAATATTCCATCACACACACACACACACACACACACACACACACACAGTCAAACCTTGGTTTGCGAGTATAATTCGTTCTGGAAACATGTTTGCAATCCAAAGCTCTTGTATATCAAAGTGAATTTCCCCATAAGAAATAATGGAAACTCAGATGATTCATTCCCAGCCCCCAAATTTTCATATGAAATGAATTAAAATACTGTAATGTAATACAAAATAATAAATCAAATACAAAATATAAAGAAAAATAAGCAAATCAACCTACACTTCCCTTTGAAAACCTTCATGGCTGGTGTGAGGGAGACGTGAGAGAGGAGGGTTATTGTATAGGACAACATTCACTATCGCTAACGGAATTACTGCTATCTATTGGCTCAATGGAATCTTTTTCTTTTCATGCAACTTTAACATGGAACCTGTCCCATGACACTTTATTTTGCCTCCTTTTGAGGATTTTGTGGAAATGTGACATTGCATTGTTGTTAAACAGATTTATCACTACACTGCTACAGCCTTATTCGGGTGGTGATTTTCTACAGAATTTTGCACTGCTTCTCACGTTTTACACATCTCTCTAATCTCATTTGAAGTGAGATTCCTTCCTCTCTTCCATTCTCTTCCTCCTCCACTCTCTTCCTCTGCCTTTTTCTCCTCCTCTGCAGATGAGATGCAGATGTAGACTTGTCATAAAATCTTGCAATTTCTGCCACTTGCATACCTTGTTCGTACTTCTTGATGATTTCCTTCTTAGCTTCCACTGTAATCATCTCCTTCTTCTTACTGCCTTTCTTTTCAACCTTTTTCTGCATGGGGGCCATTGCATACAGTGGCATGGATGTTGACTACAGTACAGAATTAATAAACTCTTGTCATATACTGTATTTAATGTAACTGGCAATAAGACAGCAGAGGAAAGGGTCTCTATCTGCAGGCAGCCTGACCTAGAATAGAAGCAAAGCTTTCCTAGGCTTATTCTTGTATGGAAAAGCAAAGAACTGTCCATAGGTGCTTTGAAGTGACAAAAAATACACTAGTGCCAGTTGTAGGTACCTCCCAACGTTCTGAAAAAAAATCACTGATTTCTGCCAAATGCCGTGGCCTGAGACCAGCATTGGAGCATGGGAGATGATCATCCACAATCCCTCAGTGAGAGAGAGAGAGAGAGAGAGAGATGAACCATTGGTTCTGTTGTGATCATGTGAGTTTGGCATCATGTACTATTTGTATTGCAAGACATCACTCATTTATTATGTTAAAATTTATTAGAAATGTTTGCTCATCCTGTGGAACACTCGCAGAACAAGTTACTCACAATCCAAGGTTTTACTGTGTGTGTGTGTGTGTGTGTGTGTGTGTGTGTGTGTGTATCACATCTTCTTTATCCCCTCATCAGTCAGTGGATATTTGGGCTCTTTTCATAATTTGGCTATTGTTAATAATGCTGCTATAAACATTGGGTTCATGCATCCCTTTGCATTTGTATTTTTGTTTTCTTTGGATAAATACCTAGTAGTGCAATTGCTGAATCATAGGCTAGTTCTCCAGAGCCTGTCACTTCTATATCCCCTGTCTACAGAACAGTAGGATCCAGGATCCCTGCCCTTATCCCACCATGTATTTAGGGTCAGGCACTTCCAGTTTGTCTTTATGTATCAGCTACTCCATGATCACCTTGTGCTTGAATTTCACTCAGTGTCACAGTGGGTCTCAGCTTGCTTTGGTTTGGATCAATAGCTGCCCCTTCAGGACTGATGTCTTCCCTAGTCATTACTGCTACTACGGGACCATCCTCAGAGCAGAGTGATGTGGGGGCAGCCTACACTTCCTTACTGCCCTGTCTCCTCACATCGATTGTGATCTCCTTTAATGGCACAAACATATAATTAATGAACGTTGACCAGGGTTAACTAGAAGGAATCACAACATGAAGGATGTTCAGTTGGCCCTTGGACAACGTGAGTGTGAACTCGTAGGGTCCACTTACACATGGGTTTTTTTTTTCAATAGATACTGTTCAGTATTGTATGGGGCACCTGGCTGGCTTAGTCGGTGGAGCACGTGACTCCTGATCTCAGGGGTGTGGGCTAGAGAACCATGTTGGGTGTAGAGATTACTTTAAAATAAAATCTTTAAAAAATACTGTACAGTACTGTAAATGTATTTTTTCTCCTTATGATTTTCATAGTAACATATTCTTTTCTCTAGTTTATTGTAAGAATACAGCGTATAATATATATACCATACAAAGTATGTGTCGGGGTGCCTGGGTGGTTCTGTAGGTTGAGTGTCTGACTCTTTATTTTGGCTCAGATCATTATCCCAGGGTTGTGGGATCAAACCCCACATCGGTCTCTGTGCTGAGCATGGAGCCTGCTTGAGATTCTCTCTCTCTCTCTCTCTCTCTCTCTCTCTCTCTGTCTCTCCCAAATAAAAAAATCTAAACATGTCCTAATCAACCACTTACATTATTAGTAAAGTTTGGGGAGGAGTCCAAAGTTATACTCAGATTTTCAGTTGTCAGGAGGTGGGGAGGTCATCACTCCTAACCCCCCAATGTTGTTCAAAGGTCAACCATATTAGTTTTCTAGGGCTTCTGTAATAAAGTGCCACATCCTGGGTGGCTTATAATGACAGACATTTAATTTCTCACAGTTCTGGAAGCCGGAAATCCACAATAAAAGTGTAGGCCGGGCTAGGCTCCCTCTGAAGACTGAAGGGGAGGATCCTTCCTTGTCTCTCCGAGCTTCTGATGGCCCCAGATGTTCCTTGGCAACATGATTCTCACCTCTGCCTCCATCTTTACATGCCTGTCTTCCCTTTGTATGTGTCTGTGTCCACTTTCCCTTTTCTGATAAGGATACAAGTCATGTGGATTAAGGTGTACCCTAATGGCCTTATCTTTTTTTAAATTTAAATTCAAGTTAGTTACTATATGGTGTAGTATTGGTTTCAGGAGTAGAATTCAGTGATTCATCACTTGTATACAATACCCAGTGCTCATCCCAACAAGTGTCTTCCTTAATGCCCATCACCCATCTAGCCCATCCCCCACCCACCTCCCTCTGCCAACCCTCAGTTTGTTCTCTATACTTAGGAGTCTCTTATGGTTTACCTCCCTCTCTCTTTTTTATCTTATTTTATTTTTCCTTCCCTTCCCCTATGTTCATCTGTTTTGTTTCTTAAATTCCACATAGGAGTGGCATATATATATATATATATATATGTCATATCTTATTTATCCCTTCATCAGTTGATGGACATTTGGATTCTTTCCATAGTCTGGCTATTGTTGATGGTGCTGCTATAAACATTTGGGTGCATGTGCCCCTTCGAATCAACACTCCTATTACCTTTTGGATAAATACCTAGTAGCGCAATTGCTGGGTTGTAGGGTAGTTCTATTTTTAATTTTTTGAGGAACCTCGACACTGTTTTCCAGAGTGGCTGCACCAGTTTGCATTCCCACCAACAGTGCAAAAGGGTTCCCTTTTTTGCACATCCGCACCCACATCTGTTGTTGCCTGAGTTGTTAATTTTAGCCATTCTGACAGATGTGCGGTTTTGATTTGCAATTCCCTGATGATGAGTGATGTTGAGAATTTTTTCATGTGTCTGTTAGCCATCTGGATGCCTTCTTTGGAAAAGTGTCTACTCATGTCTTCTGCCCATTCACTGGATTATTTGTTTTTTGGTTGTTGAGTTTATAAGTTCCTTACAGATTTTGGATACTAACCCTTTATCAGATATGTCATTTGCAAATATTTTTTCCCATTCTATAGGCTGGGTGCCTTTTAGTTTTGTTGATTGTTTCCTTTGCTGTGCAGATGCTTTTTATTTTGATGAAGTCCCAATAGTTTATTTTTGCTTTTGTGTTTCCCTTGCCTCTGGAGACATGTATAGCAAGAAGTTGCTGTGGCCGAGGTTAAAGAGGTTACTGTCTGTGTTCTGTAGGATTTTGATGGTTTCCTGTCTTACATTTAGGTCTTTCATCCATTTTGAATTTATTTTTGTGTATGGTATCAGAAAGTGGTACAGTTTAATTCTTCTGCATGTTGTTTGTCTGGTTTTCCCAACAACATTTGCTGAAGAGACGGTATTTTTTTCCATTGGATATTCTTTCCTGCTTTGTCAAAGATTAGTTGGCCATATATTTGTGTGTCCATTTCTGGCTTTTCTATTCTGGTCCGTTGATCTATGTATCTGTTTTTGTGCCAGTACCATACTGTCTTGATGATTACAGCTTTGTAATACAGTTTGAAGTCTAATAGCTTTTTCTTAACAATTAAATTTTCAAAGACCTTATTTCTAAATAAGGTCACATTCATAGGTACTGGGGTTTAGGACTTGAACATATCTTTTTTGGGACAATACAATTCAACCCATTAGTGGGGAGAAAAGCTTAAAAAGTGAAACTGAATATAAATGTTAACAGAGTACAAAGAACTAAAGTTAAAACCCTCTTAAGGACGCTCTCATGAGCCCACTCAAGTTTCTGGACATTCCATATAAATGGAACCATACCTTTATGTGATTTTTTGGTGTCTGGCTTCTTTCACTTAGCATAATGCTTTTAAGGTTCATTCAGGTTGTAACATGGATCTGTACTCCATTTCTTTTTATGGCTAAATGATATTCTATTATCTAGATATATCATATTTTGTTTAGCCATTTATCAGTTGATGTACATTTGGGTTGCTTCCACTTTTTTGGCTATAATGAATAATGCTATGAACATCCACGTATAAGTTTTTGTGTGAACATGTTTTCAGTTCTCTTGGGTATATACCTAGGAATGGAATTACTGAGTCACATGACAGCTCTATGATTAGCTTTTTGAGGAATTGCCAGACTATCTTCCACAGTGGTGGCACCATTTTACACCCTGAGCAGCAATGTATAAAGATTCAATCTCTCTACATCCTCACTAGTGTTTGTTAGTTTTTCTTTTTCTTTTTTTAAAATTATAACCACTCCATGAATGTGAAGTGGTTTCTCATTCTGTGATTTGCATTTCCCTAGTGACTAATGATGTTGAGCATCTTTTCATGTGTTTGTTGATTATTTGTGTATCTTCTTTGGAGAAATGTCTAATCCATTTTTTTATCTATTTAAAAACTGAGTGATTTGTCTTTTTATTGTGGAGTTGTAAGAGTTCTTTATATAGTCTGGTACTAGATCTTTGTCAGATATGTAATTTGCAAATATTTTCTCCCATTCTGTGGGTCGTCTTTTCATTTTTGATGGTGTTCCATGATATGCAAAAATTTTAGATTTTGACGAAATCCAGTACATCTATTTTCTTTGGTTGCTTCTGATTTTGGTGTCATATATTAGAAACTATTGCCTAACTTACGGTTGTAAAGATTTACACTGTGTTTTCAGAGTTTTATAGGTTTTCTTTTAAGTTTATTTATTTTGAGGGGGGAAGGGGCAGAAAGAGAGGGAGAGAGAATTCCAAGCAGGCTCTGCACTGTCAGCACAGAGCCCAACGTGGGGCTCCATCTCATGAACCGTGAGTGAGATCATGACCTGAGCTGAAATCAAGAGTTGGACACTTAACCAACTGAGTGCCCCAGGCACCCTGTTTCAGACATTTTTTCCTGGCATGCTCTATACTTTCACATATATCCTACATGTATAGATAGCTTCTAACACACTGCCCACAAACACACTCTCTTCTCAATATGTCCTGGATCGCAGCCTTAGTGGGACATGCTGGCCCTCTAGGACCCCCGGAATGTTCCTTCCCATATTCCCATCAGCTCAAACACTGCTCCTTGGGAGTTCCCTGGGCTCTCAACCTCCCCAACTAAAGAGCAAGAAGCCAATATTTCTCACTATTTGGGTCGTGAGTTAAAAGTTTCCATCGTTCACGCTGGACACCTTGTTATTCTTTTCTCACATTTATTTTTGCCAGGGACCATCCCCTTTCTCAGCAAAGTGACAGTGCCAGAGTTTTGTTTTATTTTTTTTCTTTCTTTCTGTTTGAGAAGTGAACAAGACCCAAATCAAGATTCCTTATCAGGGCTTCTGCTAGAACCATACACAACCCCTTAAGCCAGAATAACTTTTGCAGTTGAGGGAATTTCAGGTTTTAGCGTGTGGCATCCGTGTCCCTGTTCATGTCTGCATGGCTTGCATGCAGGCTGGTGGGCTTTTCTTTGCGATGTGTGCTCAGCTGTTGCAGACAATTTCCCCTTTTTATGCATTTCATTAGAAATCTGAGGTCATCAGCAACCTGAGAATCCCTGGCTGTGAGGACAACCTGGCAGAGGATACTGGAGGGAAGAGATATGGAATTGCACTGTAGTATCAGAGAGGCGCTTGACTTTGTGTGTGTGGGTAGAGATGTTGGAGACAAAGCAAGTGTGGGTGGAGAGCTAAGGAGGCACAGTTAGGATGGACAATAGAGGCTAACCTGGCTCATTTGACCTGGACCAGAGAGATGATCCTTCCAGAGATGCATGGGACAGAAGGAGAGGATTCTGCACCTCACATCATCTCACTAGTTGGCCCACAAATCTGTTTGTCCCCCTACCCACCCAGCCTTTTTTTGAGATTGAAATAAAAGAAAAATTTCCAAACCTCTTAAATGTTGTTTATTTATCCCTGAGTTCAAAAGTGTATCCTCGCCCTGTGAGTGTGTGAGCCAGTGAAAAAAACTCCTCTTTGGAAGTGGACTTTCTTCAGGGTCTCAATGGCCCCTAGGGAACGGAGTCTCTAGTCCTATTCTCCTGGGACTTGTAGAACGTCTGCTTGCAAGCTGCAGAGAGGTGGGAATGGCCATGCCCAGGGACACATTCCCTTGCTGGTACAGATGGACAGTTCTATTCCAGTGTATTCTGTTCTTATGATTAGGTGCTTGAGTGTGTGTGTGTGTGTGTGTGTGTGTGTGTGTGTGCGCGCGCGCACGCACACGCAAGCATGAGGTATCTGGATTTTGCAGACTGGGCTAGGAATGACATTCAATGGGCAGATAAAGCAGAAAAATCATCTACCAGCTGAAGGATGGGCATTGAGGAGGGCACTTGTTGGGATGAGGTGTTGAATAGAAGCCAATTTGACAATAAATTATATTTAAAGAAAACACAATGTGATTTAGTGCGTTTATTTATTCAATTCAGATAACTCAAATAAACGAGTATGGCCTGAGGCTCTGATCATTGTTGGCTTTCACCCTAATCTGAGGGGAGTCCAGGACAGGAAGGCAAAGACAGGAGCGGAGACAGTTCAACGACAGGAGAGGCAGTCTGATCGGTGGAAAACAGACCAAAGAAACGCTGGTTGTTCGGCTTCACTCAAGGGAGAGAGAGCTCAGGGAAGCGCTCCACCTCTGGGAAGGTATTGTAGGAGTTGGCCCAAGGCAGGGCTCTGAATAGGAGGGAGGAAGGAAGAGCGTGTGGGCCCTAGAGACGCACAACACCAGCAGGGAAACGTGTTCTTCAGTTGATGGGTCAAAGTCTTTCTAACAGGGTCACTCAGGACGGCCCTCAGGCAAGGCCAGGGGCCCACGCGGGAACACCAGGCCCAGCAGCAGCACGCCCCCCAGCAGCAGAAGCACCAGCCGCCACCTCCGTTGCGCGGCCTCCAGCCAGCGCCGCCCCCGCCCCCACCCCCGCCCGCAACCCCGCCCCAGGCCGCGGGCCGCCAGCCCCGCGGCCACCAGGCGGAGCGTGTCCTCGGGACGCGCGTGGCGCCGGG
>NC_064816.1:156720583-156788732 GCF_023721935.1 Panthera uncia
TGTGAGTGAAATCACATGGTATTTGTCTTTCTTTGATTGACTTATTTTGCTTAGCATAATACACTCTAACTCCACCCATGTCGTTGCAAATGGCAAAATGTCATTCATTTTGATCGCTGAGTATTATTCCCTTGTACATATATACACCACATCTTCTTTATCCATTCATCAGTCGGTGGACATTTGGGCTCTTTCCATAGTTGGCTATTGTTGATAGTGCTGCTATAAACATCAGGGTGCATGTGCCCCTTCAAATCTGTATTTTTGTATCCTTGGTTAATACCTGGTAGTGCAATTGCTGGATCATACAGTAGTTCTACTTTTAATGTTTGTTTGTTTAAATTTACATCCAAGTTAGTTAGCATATAGTGCAATAATAATAATAATGAATCCAGTGATTCATTCCCTACATATAACACCCAGCGCTCATCCCAACAAGTGTCCTCCTTAATGCCCGTTACCCATTTAGCCCATCTTCCCACTCATAACCCTCCAGCAACCCTCAGTTTGTTCTCTATATTTAAGAGTCTCTTATATTTGGTCTCCATCCCTGTTTTTACATTATTTTTGCTTCCCTTCCGTTATGTTCATCTGTTTTGTATCTTAAATTCCACATAGGAGTGAAGTCATATGATATTTGTCTTTCTCTGATTGACTAATTTTGTTTAGCATAATACACTCTAGTTCCATCCATGTTGTTTCAAATGGCAAAATTTCATTCTTTTTTATTCCAAGCAATATTCCATTTTATATATACAATGGGGAATAAGTTTAAGAATTCTCTGAGCAGAAAGCCGCCACAGGGCGAAAGCACTCAGCGTAGAATGAAGCATAGAGTAGAAGCTGCTTCCACAGGATGAAAGCGTCCAAGAACAGCTAGAGGTGGAAAGCTGCCACAGCAGGGCAAAAGCCCCAGGATTTATCATTAGGTAAACAAAATGTAAAGCGGAAAGCCTTTACAGGACAAAAGCTCCCAGAGCTAATCAGCGAGAAAAATGTGTTGTTAACCCTGAGGTAGCATGCTCTATCTGACTTAGCCGCTAGAAAGGTTAAGATAAACAGACACGGTGTCTGGTGCCTGCAGTAAACAGCCCTATGCTTGACACTGGGATTTTGTTTTATATTGACCCAAACCCCTAACACTGCATACTTTCGAAACCCCCTTTCTCTCACACACATGAATTAATGATCACTATTTTATTGTCTCTTTCTGCATGTCCATAACGTTTGTAAGCCTTCTGATCCTAATAAATACAGAGCAAGGACCCTTACTCAGGTCTCTTGTCTCATCCTGGACATTAGCCTCTCTCATATTCAATTCTGCATCAGCTCTCTTGCTGGACAAGAGAGAACTCCAGACTCAAAGTCTGTGACAATATACCACATCTTCTTTATCCATTCATCTATTGATGGGCATTTGGGCTCTTTTCATACTTTAGCTATTATCAATAGCACTACTATAAACATTAGGGTGCTTGTGCCCCTTTGAAACAGCACACCTGTATCCTTTGGATAAATACCTAGTAGTGCAATTGCTGGGCCGTAGGGTAGTTTTATTTTTAATTTTTTTAGGAACTTCCATACTGTTTTCCAGAGTGGCTGCACCAGTTTTCATTCCCACCACTAGTGTCAAAGGGTTCCTTTTGCTCTGCATCTTTGCCAACATCTGTCATTGCCTGCGTTGTTAATTTTCCATGGTGACTGGTGTGAGGTGGTATCTCACTGTGGTTTTGATTTGTATTTCCTGATGATGAATGCTGTTGAGCATTTTTTTTTCATATGTCTGTTAGCCATCTGGATGTCTTCTTTTAAAAAGTGTCTATTCATGTCTTTTGCCCATTTCTTCACTGGATTATTTGATTTTTGGGGTGTTGAGTTTGATAAGTTCTTTATAGATTTTGGATATTAACCCTTTATCTGAGATGTCATTTGCAAATATCTTCTCCCATTCCATTGGTTGCCTTTTAGTTTTGCTGATTGTTTCTTTTGCTGTGCAGACAGTTTATCTTGATGAGGTCCCAATAGTTCATTTATGCTTTTGTTTTCCTTGCTTCTGGAGACATGTTGAGTAAGAAGTTGCTGCCACCAAGGTCAAAGATGTTTTTGCCTTATTTTTAATGTTTAAAGATAAAGATAAGATAAAAATAACATTTTAAGATAAAGAAATAGAAGATATGAACAGACATTTTTCCAAAGAAGAAATACAGATGGATAACAGACACTTGAAAAGATGCTCAGCATCACTCATCATCATATGGGAAATACAAATCAAAACCACCATGAGATACCACCTCATACCTGTGAGAACGACTAAAATTAACAAGTCAGAAAGCAACAGATATTTGTAAGGATGTGGAGAAAGGGGAACTCTCTT
The DNA here is from genome assembly GCF_023721935.1 of Panthera uncia. Lineage (NCBI taxonomy): Eukaryota > Metazoa > Chordata > Mammalia > Carnivora > Felidae > Panthera > Panthera uncia. The sequence goes on from NC_064816.1 coordinate 156,722,958, forward strand.
GCACCGTTGGTGGGAATGCAAACTGGTGCAGCCACTCTGGAAAACAATTATAGAGGTTCCTCAAAAAGGTCTTCTCTTCCATGGGCAATTGTTTGGTGCCTTAATGGAAGGTCTTTCATATTTTGGTAATTTAAAAATCTTAGGCTTTTCCTAAAATTTTCCAACAAAACTTACCGTAGCCAAAGTAGTAATTTCTTTAACCATCTCTCAAACTAAAGCATTTTTCTTTTTTGTGCAATAATCAAAGCTGCTTTAAAGTGGCCCAAGTTAAAAGCTCAGATCCTGTTAAAAATTATTTAGAATTGTTTTGTTGGGCATTTGATTCTGGCTCAGTTACTAGTTTTGTCCATTTTGTTTTTGATTGTTGAGAGGAAATGTTTCATCAAAATTCCTATGTGTATCCTGAAAACGTCTCTAACCACTTTGTTTCTGGCTTTGTTGTACTACAACAAAGTGCAATTGCTGCTCATCATGAATTTTGTAACATATGTTGGTCTGGTCTCTTTCTCTTTCTCTGTTCTTGTCATGGAGTTCACCTGGTGATCTCCATTCATTCTGTATCAGTATTATGCATTCATTTCAAAGTTAAAAATTTGTCCATATTGATTTTTAAACCAAAAATTAATTTAATTATATTATGAATAAAATAATCAGTATTTAAATTTAATTACCACCTATAATGTAGGTAGGCATTACTGTGATTCGTACTGTCTACATCCAGTATTCAAACACAAGTATTGCCTCAGTGAAAGAAGATTACTCAAACAGAATCAATCTATTGACAGGACTATAGCTCGGTGACAGGTTTATGGCTGACACTAGAAACAATGCATACGTCCCACATTTGCATTGCAAAACAGCAATAATATGTAATACAATATTCAAGAGAAATTTATTTCCACCTAAACAACAAAGCTGTGTTTCATGGTAAAATATTTTACACTGCTTCAGCTTTTAAATTTAAATTAAAGCTAATTATAACTAAATTAAAATTCAAACTTCCTTTTCTCAGGTACACCAGCTACATTTCAAGTGCTCAATAGCCACACATGACTAATGCTTACCATACTGAACACTGAAATTTCTAGAAAATACTCAAATATTTGGAACTCAAACACATACGTCTAAATAACCCATGAGTGAGAAAAAACATCACAAAGAATATAGAAAATATTTTAAACTGATAGTGAAAATGGAATATACACAAATTTGTGAGATGTAGATACACATGTGTAGAGGGAAATTTTATAACTTCCTATCCTTATGTTAGAAAACAAGAATTTTTAATAATTTATAAGATATTGTAGATAATACATTGTAGAGACTCAAGATATTACTATCTCCTGAAGAATATTGACTTTGTCGTAGCAGGCACTTAAATTACTGGTGGATCGGGGCGCCTGGGTGGCTCAGTTGGTTGAGCATCTGGCTTCGGGTCAGGTCATGATCTCACGGTTTGTGAGTTTGAGCCCCGCGTCGGGCTCTGTGCTGACATCTTGGAGCCTGGAGCCTGTTTCGGATTCTGTGTCTCCCTCTCTCTCTGCTCCTCCCCTGCTTGTGCTCTGTCTCTGTCTCTCAAAATAAATAAATAAACATTTTTAAAAAATTACTGGTGGATCACTTTGGCTTTGAGAAGGCTTGGTTTTACACATTCCTAGGAAGGGACTACTTTGAGCTTGGTCTTCTTTTATTTTATTTTATTTTTATTTTTATTTTTTTAATATGAAATTTATTGTCAAATTGGTTTCCATACAACACCCAGTGCTCATCCCAAAAGTTGCCCTCCTCAATGCCCATGAGCTTGGTCTTCTTTTAGAGCAAATCTCTTTGCCCTGATGTGGTTTTTACTCCAGGAACATGACCCTTTCAGTATCGCCATGGAATGCTTGGTGAACTGGAACCTCAGGTTCCATCTTTGCTGCCATCAGTACTGTGACCAATTCTTTCAGGCTTCCAGACAAAAAATTTCTTCTAGACAGTTTGGGGATTACAGTTCCCTGTAGTGTCTGCCTGCATTTGGTCACTCCCCAGTGCCTTCAAGCAACTGTTGTATGATTATTATTATTTTGTATTTTCTACATAGTTTTTCAGTGTTATTACAGGAGTGTTGGGAGCTGGAAACAACCCCTGATACTTTTAACAGATGCTTGGACCCAGCGGGGGAGGAAACAACCTAGTGTGCACTGAGCTCTTCTAGTTGTCCACATCCCCATTTTTCATGCTTTGTTCAGTGTAGAGATGTTTTTAGAAAGGCACAAATTCTGAAGCTGGCGATTTCACAGACTCGGCCAAGACAACACTCTGTCTTCAGCCCACCCCCACCTCCACCCACATCACTTTTTTTCTTACTGGTTCACAGACTGTGGAGTTTCCAGAACATATCCACACACGTCTTCCCCCATTGTCTGAGGCTGAGGGAGCGATAGTGCCCCATCTATCCCTTCTCCTGAAATCTTGTGGGACTTATCACCGCTGATTTTTAATCATAAAGGAGAAAAAACCCACTGTATTTGATGTAATTAAAACCAATTTCTTTAGGATTTTTATTTATTTTATTATTTTATTTTTCTTTTTTCAAGGATTTTTACTGGATAACGTGTTTTGAGTAACTTGCCATTTAGACTCAGTGAATGAGGCTGTCATTTGGTCAATGTATTTTCTGTTATGAAATTAACAAAGCTGACAGTTAAAACAAGATCACTTAAAGAAATTAATCTTCTAATGGAAATGCAAATGATCTTAGCTTTCACCCTGAAGAATGGATGCCTGAGAATAACAAAGGAAATATAAAAATGTAGACTGACATATTATACGCAAAGCCTCTGAAATGAAATCAATATTTTATTCATAAGAAAGGAAGAACGGTAGGAGACAAGAACAGAATTGAAAATCCTGACATAGATCTTACAGAATATGAAAACGTATCATATGATCAACGTGCTTCAGTTCAGTGGGAAATTGATGGCATATCTAATAAATGGTTCTGGCACAAAGACTTAAGTATGCACCCCCAAATAAGTCTTGTTGGGCCCTGAGACACTTTTCTGAATATTCTGGCAAAAGAAACGCTCAAACTTTCTTAGAGGTCCATTAGGTCTGGGTTAGAGAGGTGTCCCGGCCTCCACACTGCAAGATGTAGTCCGCGGGCATCTGGTTGTAGAGACTTAACCATTGGACTAAACCAAACAGACCTGACGCTGTGTCCTCTGATCTCTGACCGCCCTCCAGCACTTCCCACCCCTCCCAGATGAAGGTAACTGGAGACCCTCTGTCACACAGCTTGAAGGAAGGAAAAGAGACTAGGGGCGGGTATGTTGCTCCAGTCTGCTCCAATTCTGCTTCCATCAGTTGGTCAGACTCTCCAGAAGCATCTAGAACCTCAAAGAAGCTGAGGTGCACCCGAGGCATACCTATCTCCTTATGCAGCTAGATGGCCAGAGCCAGACCCCATTCCATGCGCAGCAACAGCCCTCCAGAAAGACGCCCGCGCACTGCAGAGTTCTCCGCTCCACCTGGCATGCTGCTCCCTACAGCGTAGAAGCCATTCAACCGCCCCGGAAGGTGTGATGAAGGCCCCCGGGGGGTTCGAGCTGGGCACTCCGGACCGCACCCGCGGATCAGGAGACTGGGATGGCCAAGGACCCACGGGCACGGAGAGGCCGACAGCTGGCCACGGAGGCTGAGGCCCGGCCGAGGCTCAAATGGGCTCCCTCTTCAGCAGACGTCTGTAAACTTCCTCCGATTCCTTCTGGATCTGGCACAGACCCTCTCGCCAGGGCTCCGCGCCGGGCGCCTCCTCTGAGCCGCTCCCCCCGGGCACCTGCTTCTCCTGGCCGTCTCCGCGCAGACCATTCCGCTGGCAGTAGCGGTAGGCGCGGTTGCTGAAGTGCCGGTGGTTGTTCTCCCACAGGATGCAGTTGATCTGCGCCAGGAGCTCCCGCAGCTGCGCCTCCTGCTCCGCGCCGCCCGTCGCGTTGTTGAAGGCGCAGTGGCGCCGTGAGCACTGCCGGTCCAGCCGGGCCAGGGGCTCGTTGTCGGTCTCCCGCACGTACTGCTCCAAGGAGCCCCCGTCCAGGTCCTCCTTGCGCGTGAACACCAGCACCGTGTGGGCCAGCACGCCCACCCCGAAGGTCTCCTGGAGGCGCCGCACCGCCTGCCGGTCCTCCTCCGTGTAGCGGCCCAGCTGCGTCACCAGCAGCACCGCGTGCGGCCCGGGGGCGGAAAAGACGACCGCCTCGCACACGGCCTCCAGCGGGGCACACGGGGACAGGATGTCGGGGGTGTCGATCACCTCGAGCTCCAGGCCGGCCCAGTCGCGGCTGGCCCTCTGCAGGGCCCGGGTCACCGGTTGAGCGCTGAGTTTAGACTGGAACTCTTTCCTGCCCAGGATGCTGTTTCCCGTCGCGCTCTTCCCGCTGCCGGCTTTCCCCACTAGGAGGAGCCTCAGTCTCTGGGGGCTCGGTGGGGCCTTCCCCAGACCTGGAAGCGCCGAAACAAAGCAGAGGGAGCTGGGGTTAGAGCCGCGTGGCTGGGAGCTCCCCGGGGCAGGACGTCGGCGGGGGTGGGGGGGGGGGGGGGGGGGAGGTGCGGAAGACCCGCCTCTGCACCGGAGACCTGCGGGGGGAGGGGGGCGGGGAGGCTCACGTTCTTTCTAGCCTTTTTAAAACCTTTTTTAACAAGTGTGGTAAAAAGACAATGTAAAAAATTATAGAATATAACAAAATTCATCATTGTACCCAGTTTGAGGTGAGGCGCTCAGTGCATTCACATCATGTGCAATCATCACTGTGCACCTCAAGAATTTTTTTTATCATCCCAGACTGTCCTGATGAAACCACAACTCCCCATTACTCCCTCCGCACTAATTCCTGGTGACCTCTAGTGTTCTTTCTGCGTCTAGGAGTCTGACCATTCTAGGTAGAACATGCTAGTGGAATATTGCAGGATTTGCTTTTTTGTGTCTGGCTTCTTTCATTCAGCATAACGCCCTCAGATTCACCCATGTTGTAGCACGTGTCCGGACTGCCCTCCTTTTTAAGGCTGGATCATACCCCATTGTAGGCTTGTATCATATTTTGTTTATTCATAAACATATATGAACATTTGGGTTGTTTCCACCCTTTACTGTTGTGAATAATGCTGCTGTGAACATCAGCGTACAAATGTCTGAGTCCCTGGCTCTCAGTTCTTTTGGGTATCCACCCAGAAGGGGAATTGCTGGATGGTGTGTTAGAATACCACATTTTTATGGTTCGGTTTTGACATTTCTTATCAGGGTCACCTGTTCTCACCCAGATGGGAATTAGCCCACTATGACTATGGAACCCTGGGCTTCCCTAAGTCTCCCTGATTGGAGATCCTTCTCAGTAAGAGCAGGAAGAAAAAGAAACACGTGACCTCTTGCGTCTGACCACATCACCTTCTTCAGCTTTTGCGACAGAGAATGTTGGGAGTGTGGGACGATCTCAACCCACCCCCAGGCTCCAAGTGCAGAAACACCCTGTAGCCACATTCCTATTCAGCAGCCTTGAAGTCTGGGTTGGACATTCTCGCCCAGCAGAATGCCAGAACCATGAGCTGAGAGAGACTTGGAGATGCCAGTTTAATATCGAGAAACCTAGTGTCAAGGTTCTTGGATTCTTGGGGCTGAGCACCAGGAAGGGAATTAATTCCCTTCTGAACTGTCAGATCTGAGACCCAGAGCACACAGAGAAATGCCAGCTAATAAATGGTTTCCAAGTCTGTTCCCCCATTGAAGATAGTGATGTGTCTCAACAGCAGAGCCCTGAGCCTCCTGAGGGGAGGATGGGCACTGACTTCCGCAGAATCTCTTCAGCAATGACATGTTTTTTCTGCTGCCTGCCACCCAGGCCAGGCTGACCCAGCAGCCAATTCCAACTGAATGGCTTTGACTCCCTCCAGCTTCCCCCAGCTGACTTGAAAGGAATTTGAGTGAATGGATGAGGGTTTCAAGGAAGCATGGAACATTCACCTCTGCCCTCCCAGCCAATGAAAAGCTGGGCAAAGATAGCAAACCCTGTCTCTGCACACGACTGGGACCAGAGCACACCACTGGAATTTAAATATACCACTTGAGCGCTGGAGAGGATTTTTCAAGTAATATTTAACCTTGATTGCTGCAAGAATAGGTAAATCGGCCCCTGGGTGGTTCAGTCAGCTGGGTGTCCGACTTCGGCTCAGGTCATGATCTCACACTGTGAGTTCGAGCCTGCTTCAGATTCTATGTCTCCCTCTCTCTGACCCTCCCCCATTCATGTTCTATCTCTGTCATCAAAAAAATTAAAAACAAAACAAGAATAGGTAAATCGGGTATCAGCACTTCTACGGGTAATTTGCTTTGGTGGTTTATTAATAAGGCTCTCTCCCAGTGGCTCAGGCCATTGAAGTTCATGTAGTAAAAAACTGTTTGTGTTAAAATACATAATGAATCACAAATAATTTCTTCTGGGCAGGAAATTGGATGGATTTCCAGCATTCCCAGATTCTGTCTGCCCAAGGTAGATGGCAAAGTTGAGCCCTTGAAAGTTAAAAGCCTGGCCCTGATGCAGTAGCTTTTGGAGAGAACCCCCTCCAGAAGGCCAAGCCCAGTTCTGAGGCAGCAGCCAAGTACATCCTGTCTGCTCACATGCTGCTTTGCAACCCGTATGACCCTGAGAGCTCTCCCATCTGATCCGGCCAAGCACCTGCATGGGGTCTGTTGGCTGCAGAGCCTCAGGCTCCAGTGAGCTGTTTGGTCACACCATCAGCACATCCTACCTGAGGAAGAAAGCCCAGAATGCACAGACCCCTTTCTTTGGGCCTGGCACAGAGATTTAGTAAAGGGGGCGGCTGGCACTGTGTCTCCCTTCATTTCCCCCACTGTGCCCATCAGGGCCCTCTCCGTCTTATTTGGCTGCAGTAAAGGAAGACCCCCCCCCAACTCAAAGCCCCCTTGATGGCAGCCCAGGTGGGCAAATCTCTACAGGGATGGACCCCGCTGCCTGTCCCAGTGCACCACCTGTCATTAAACATCCCCATCCACACCTCTCTCAAGCTCATTTCTGCTAGAAAGTAGTTTACCTCCTATAACGTCTTGTTTAGGATCCTGACACAGTGCTCCTGCAGGATTCTCCTGGACAATCTCTTCATATTCTTCCTTCTTTATCTAGAGAAAACCATAATATGTCTTATTGGTTTTTCAACAGTTTTAAGAGGCACCTGACTTTTGCCTTTCTCTTGCCAGAAACTTAGGTTTGAGGGGAGCAGCCTGAATGAGGAGAGAGAGGAGGGCGTCTGAGGGGTCTCTCCTTCCTTTGCAGACCCTGTTTTCTCTCCTCTCCCCCCACCCCTACTGTGGTCTCTATTGGCAGTGTAAGAGACTTCATGGAGAAATGTGAACTGTGAACTGGCCTGACAGCCGAGGTGGCAGGTAGTATTTGGAGAGACAAGGTCCTAGAGCCGTTCTGTGAGGAGAGAAAAGAACAGAGAGCAGAGGCAGGTCTGATACTGGGTCCTGAGAGCAGTGGGAAGACTGGTGTGGCCACAGTGTATCTGGAGGGCATGGGCAGGAAGTCGTGGCGAGGGACTGGCTGGGGGGATGGGGGCAGGGATCTTGGGCCAAAAAGGGTAGTCCAGGCCTGATCTTTGGGGAAGGCTTGGCAGTTAGTAAGTTAGGATTACAGAGGGCTTACAGGTTGGTGGCCAGGTTCTGCTGTGAGGACAGGAACGGGACCATCAGGGTGCGGGGCAGAGTCCTGCTAGGAGCCAGGAGACTGCAGTGCTCATCTCCAACGGCCATCAGTTGGTCACAGTGGATGGTCACACTGCTTGGGCCTTATTGTCCCCATAAGTGTGAATGCTAGGCCTGAACTAAATGTCCCTGAGGTCTCCTCCCCTGTGGGAAGGGCCATGCCACTCTATCCAGGAACTTCTGGCATCCTTCTGCGGAGAGCATGTAACCTCGCTCAGTGCATCCTGCCTCATGGACTAACACAGTTCCCTATGTCAGGGGCCCGTCAGCCTATAGCTGCTTGATATTCTCTGTGGAGTCAGGGAGGAAACTGCATGGCTCCAGGACTGTTTTTCCAGAGCATGTAGGACTCTCAGAGACACAGTCAGATGAATGTCGCCAGACAAAGGCTGTGGGGTGTGGGGAGACCCAGCTACAGGAGGCCCTGATAGGCATGGTTTTCCCATTGCCACAACATCCTAAGAAGGCCATTGTACTCTGTTAACCTGGCAAATGACTTCAGTCCTGCCCTTATCCTGGGAGCTGCCCAGCGGGAGGTCAGTGTGGCCCGTGCTGTATGGTTGTTGGCTTTACTTAGCAATGTCACCTCTGAAGGGCCAGGCTCAAAACAGTCACAGTCCAGTAAGTCATGTGACTTCAGGAAAAGAGAGTGACCAGGTCAGGGGAACAGCTGTCCCCAGCTATCCCTAGCAGGGACACAGCATTTGCCTATCCAAAGGGCTTCTGGAACAAGGAGATTAGTGCTCCTATCTCTGTACCTGGAGACCCCTCAACCTCTTTGTCCTTGGCTTCCTTACATCCTTGGTGGAAACTGAGGCAGTACTTCACCAGTGAAATCTCGTGACTCCTTTAGAAAGAAGGGGAGGCTCAGTGGAAGGTAAGAGCAGGGCGGGTAGGTGAGCTGGGTGAGGAGCACAGGCAGAAAATTTGTACTGTGTGCCCCAGCCTTGCACCAACAAGTAAGCCCACGCCCCAGGCCTCGCTGCTTTGCCCCTGCCTGTCCAGCACCTCACACGTCTGCCTCACCGCACTTGGTAGGTTTTGTCTCCAGCACAGAGCATAAGCAGCTATGTCCCCCCACTTAATGCTTCTCAGGAGGAGAGTCAACTCGCCAAAGCATCTTGCTCAGAGCTAAACAGTGAATTCGAGCAGGGAACAGAGTTCTTCTGACTCTTATTCATGGATGGGTTCGTACCACTGTAAACGCACACTGCACGCACTACACACGTGCACTCACAAACACAACACACACCCACACACTCGCAAACACACACCCACACTCACAAACATTCACACAGACTCACAAACACAACAAACACACACACACTCAAATACAACCACACATAGTCACAAACAGCACACACCCACACTCACAAACACAACACACGCCCACACACTTGCAAACATACACACACTCACAAACTTGCAAACACACACTCATAAACACAGCATACACCTATACACAAACATACACACACACACACAAACGTGTCACACATAACACTGCACACATACAATCAGAAAACTCCACACACATATTCACAAATACATAAACACATAAACACACACACAAAACACACAAACATAAAACACCCACATACACACAGAAACAAATACACAACATACACAGTCACACAAACACACACAAACAAATACACAACATACACAGTCACACAAACACACGATACACATCAACATAAACATACACATCAGCACATCACACACACTCCACCCATACACATACACTCCCAAACACAGCACATACACAAACACAAACATACAACACACACAGAAACATACATACACAACACACATACACGCACACAAACACACACTCTCACTCACTCAGACTTACCACTCTGTCAGCCGTAGAGGAAGAGGAATGGTCATGTTTTCTGTCTCCTGGGTCCGTGCTGTCTTGTGAATTCTTTGTTTCTCCTTTTAGGGACGACACATTGCAGGCTTCTGGGGACTTTGACTGGAAGAGGTAGAGGAAACTGTCCATGACATATGAATATATAGAATACATTGCTTATAGTTTTCAGTAAAATGGGATCAGAAAGCTCAGCTCAAGCTTTGCTTGAGCTTTGCTCAAGAAAGAGCAAAGTCTGCTGTGTGGGGAACAGGAAGTGGGTGAGAACACCCAGGGCCAAGCCCTTCTCAGTCGGAACACGTGCTGTTTGCACTTTGTGGCTTTGGTAATAGAAACAGGAAAAACAAGAACATCAGTATTGTTATTATTTTTGTCCTGAACCAGGATAACTCAGAGGCTTAGAAAGAAGCAGCAGACTCTTCAGAAAATTTTGTGCCAGGGGCCTGATTTTTTACTGATCTCCTCCCTTGTTTGCAAGTTGCCTGTCTCCTGCACATACCAATGCCTTCGCCATTGCAGTGGATGCCCATTGTCTCTTCCTCCCTCCTTAACTCCAACTTCCTTTAAGTATTTTCTCTTAGGTCGAGACCTGCAGACTGGAACTGCTGGGTCCTGGGTGGCACATCCTCAGAGATTGGAGCTACTCCACTGGCTCCAGTCAGCTGACTGTGGGCCATGGGACTTGTCAGCTCCAAAACAATTGAGCCAATCCCTTGTAATAAATCTCTTTACGTATGTGTGTATACAACACACACACACACACACACACACACACACGTCTGACAATCCCCAATTCTGTGCCATATCTGAGTCTGGTCATCCCTGTGTCTCCAGACTGGACTTCTTCTTTCCTGTTAGCACACCTTGTGTGGATGTGGAAAGCTGGATGGGATCTATCTTATATTAGGAATTAACATAGCTAGAGCTGCGGGTGAGGTTTTGTATTCATCTGTCTACGAGTTGGGCTGTGTTCATATTTGCTGAAGCTATAGAGCTGGCTTCCTCTAACGTTCCTGTCTGTTCTCACTGTTGTTGGTGGGTTTCCCTAGGAAGCCCTTCTTAAATAGAGTTTCTATCTTGCTGTTTTTTCAGCTTTTTAAAAATTTATTTTTATGTTTATTCATTTTTGAAAGAGAGAGACAGAGCACAAGCAGGGGTGGGGCAGAGAGAGAAGGGGACACAGAATCCGAAGCAGGCTCCAGGCTCTGAGCTGTCAGCACAGAGCCCGACGTGGCGCTCGAACTCACGAACTGCAAGATCATGACCTGAGCTGAAGTCGGACACTTAACCAACTGAGCCACCCAGGTGCCCCTGTTCTATCAGCTTTAATTCACTGTTTTTATACTGAAGCCCTGTTGATGGGGTGGTAGGAGTGGGTGTGGGAGGCATGATCTTAAAATTAAATCCCACTCTCTCAGTGGGTCTGCGACCCTGGGCTGTGATCATCACAATTTTTTAGCTTTTCCTTCTGTGTCCCCACTTTGGGTGATCCAGATGATATGGCCACTTCCCACCTTTTTCTCCTCATTTCACTGTCACCTCTCTCTTCTCTCATCTGCTCTGGCCTTGATGGACTTACTTTAGTCACTTGAATGCTTCATCCATCTTTTTTCTCAGGAACTGCTGTGAAATTCTTCCTTCTTGGGGAAGATATGCTAGTAATAAAAAGATTTTGATAAACATTTTGGAGGCTGAATGGAAATTTGGAAGTTTAAAATATTCACTGTTAGGGTGCCTGGGTGGCTCAGTCAGTTGAGTGTCTGATTCTTGATTTTGACTCAGGTCATAATCTCCTAGTTCATAGGATCGAGCCCTGCATCAGGCTCTGTGCTGACAGCGTGGAGCCTGCTTGGGATTCTGTCTCTCCCTCTTCCTCTTCCCCTCCCCTGCTTGCTCTCTCTTTCTAAAATAGAAATAAAATAAAATACAATGTTTACTATTCATACTATTTTAAATATTTATCTAGAGGAAATATACATTAAAACCATAAAAGACAAACAAATAGCATGTATAAAAAATATAAGGTGGCTATAAAATCATTATTTATAAATGCTATGATTATTACCTGGGAAAATCAAGAGAATAAACCATATAACATGCTCCTAGAAGAGAATAAACCTATAACCATGCTCCTATAAACAATAAAAGACCTTAATAAGTTGATGGATGCAAAATTAAATAAAAACCATAAAAACTGACTCACATAAGCCAATTATGTTAACTTAACAATAGCCAATTATATATAACTTGTGAATTAAAAAATAACAACAAAAAGTAAAATGCCTAAGAATAAACTTGAAAATTGTGTGAATGTTCCATATAAAGGAAACTTCTGACACTGTGGAGCAAATAGAACTCTCACATGATGTTTAGTGAAAATGCTCATTGGTAGAACTCTTCTGGAAAAGTCTGTAGTATCTAGGAAACCTGAATATTACACATATCTAATATCGAGCTGTTCTACCCCAAGGTACATACCCAACATAAATATGTGCTTCTGTTCTGCAAAAGGTAATGTCTGTGATATTTATAGTGGTGGCACTTAGAATAACAAAAAAATGGAAACAATGTAAATGCCCATCAACTTAAGTATTCTCATGACAAAAAAAGAAAGAAAAGAAAAATGGTAACCAAGTGAGGTGGTGGATATGATAATTAGCTAGATTATGGTGACTATTTCACAATGTATGCCTATATCAAATCAACAACTTGTATACCTTAAATATATGTAATTTTTATTTGTCAATTATATCTGAATAAAACTAGAAAATAAAATAAAGTAAAATAGCTGAAAAACGGTTTTAAAATGAAAAAGCAGGGGCGCCTGGGTGGTTCAGTCAGTTAAGTGTCTGACTTTTGATGTCAGCTCAGATCTTGATCTCAGAGTAGTGAGTCCAAGCTCCATGCTGGGTGGGTGTGGAACCCACTTTACAAACAAACAAACAAAGAAATAAAAATTGAAAAAGCATAAGTAACATAGCCTACATTAATTGGGTTAATTATACAGGTTATATATTCATTCACAAATTATAAATTGTGTGTATTTAAATTGGGTTATATTCACACAATAAAATACTAATAGTGAGAATGCACAATTTATTGCTACTTATTATGATATGGATAAATCTCAAACATAATGGTAAGCAAAAAATGAAAACAGAAACAAAAACCAGATACAAAAGAAATACATAGTACATAATTCCATTTATATTAAGTACAAGGACAGCTAAAATGATCTATACTATTAGAAGTTCAGCTAGAAGTCACCCTTGGAGAATAATAGGGGGACTTCTGGGATGTTCTGTTTCTTTATCTGAGTGCTGGTTACACTTTATGTTACTATAGACCATAAGGGACCCATTACTGTTTCTGAATATTAAAGTATTTTAAAAATAATGACATTAGGATTCCTGGGTGGCTCAGTTGGTTAAGTATCTGACTCTTGATTTCTGCTCAGGTCACGGTCTTAGTTCCTGAGATCAGCCTTGCATTGGGCTCCAAACTGATGGTGTGGAGCCTGCTTGGGATTCTCTCCTTCTCTCTCTGCCTCTCCCCCACTTGAGTGTGCTCTCTCTCTCTCTCTCTCTCTCTCAAAGTAAGGGTGCCTGAGTGGCTCAATAGGTTAAGCATCCGACTTTGGCTCGGGTCAAGATCTTGGGGTCCATGAATTTGAGCCCCTCATCGGGCTCTGTGCTGACAGCTCAGAGCCTGGAACCTGCTTCATATTCTGTGTCTCCCTCTCTACCCCTCCCCTGCTCGTGCTCTGTCTCTGTCTCCTTCAAAAATAAACTTATCACAGGATACAAAATTAATGTACAGAAATAAGTTGCATTCTTATACACTAATAATGAAGCAACAGAAAGACAAATAAATAAACTGATCCCATTCACGTGCTCATGGATTGGAAGAATAAATATTGTTAAAATGTCAATACTACCCAAAGCTATCTACACATTCAATGCAATCCCAATCAACATTGCACCAGCATTCTTCTCAAAGCTAGAACAAGCAATCCTAAAATTTGTGTGGAACCACAAAAGACCCCGAATAGCCAAAGTAATTTTGAAGAAGAAGACCAAAGCAGGAGGAATCACAATCCCAGACTTTAACCTCTACTACAAAGCTGTAATCATCAAGACAGCATGGTATTGGCACAAAAACAGACACATAGACCAATGGAATAGAATAGAGACTTCAGAATTGGACCCACAAAAGTATGGCCAACCAATTTTTGACAAAGCAGGAAAGAATATCCAATGGAAAAAAGACAGTCTCTTTAACAAACGATGCTGGGAGAACTGGACAGCAACATGCAGAAGAATGAAACGAGACCACTTTCTTCACCATTCACAGAAATAAACTCAAAATGGATAAAGTACCTGAATGTGAGACAGGAACCATCAAAACCCTAGAGGAGAAAGCAGGAAAAAACCTCTCTGACCTCAGCTGCAGCAATTTCTTACTTGACACATGTCTAAAGGCAAGGGAATTAAAAGCAAAAATGAACTATTGGGACCTCCTGAAGATAAAGCTTCTGCACTACAAAGGAAACAATAAACAAAACTAAAAGGCGACCAACAGAATGGGAAAAGATATTTGCAAATGATATATGAGACAAAGGGCTAGGATCCAAAAACTATAAAGAACTCACCAAAGTCCACACCTGAAAAACAAATACTCTAGTGAAGAAATGGGCAGAAAACATGAATAGACACTTCTCTAAAGAAGACGTCCAGATGGCCAACAGGCACATGAAAAGATGCTCAACATCACTCCTCATCAGGGAAATACAAATCAAAACCACACTGAGATACAACCTCATGCCAGAGTGGCCAAAATGAACAAATCAGGAGACTATAGATGCTGAAGAGGATGTGGAGAAACGGGAACCCTCTTGCACTGTTGGTGGGAATGCAAACTGGTGCAGCCACTCTGGAAAACAGTGTGGAGGTCCCTCAAAAAATTAAAAATAGAACTACCCTATGACCCAACAAAAGCACTGCTAGGAATTTACCCAAGGGATACAGGAGTGCTGATGCATAGGGGCACTTGTACCCTAATGTTTATAGCAGCACGTTCAACAATAGCCAAATTATGGAAAGCGCCTAAATGTCCATCAGCTGATGAATGGATAAAGAAATTGTGGTTTATATACACAATGGAATACTACGTGGCAATGAGAAAGAATGCAATCTGGCCCTTTGTAGCAACGTGGATGGAACTGGAGAGTGTTATTCTAAGTGAAATAAGTCATACAGAGAAAGACAGATACCATGTTTTCACTCCTATGTGGATCCTGAGAAACTTAACAGAAACCCATGGGGGAGGGGAAGGAAAAAAAAAGTTAGAGAGGGAGGGAGCCAAACCATAAGAGACTCTTAAAAATTGAGAATAAACTGAGGGTTGATAGGGGGTGGGAGGGAGAGGAGGGTGGGTGATGGGCATCGAGGAGGGCACCTGTTGGGATGAGCACAGTGTGTTGTATGGAAAACAATTTGACAATAAATTCAATATTAAAACATTTTTTTAAAATAAAAATAAATAAATAAATAAATAAATAAATAAACTTACTTAAAAAAATGTTTAAAGGGGCACCAGGGTGGCTCAGTTGGTTAAGCATCCAACTTCTGCTCAGGTCATGATATTTTGGCTTGTGGGTTCAAGCTCTGCATGGGGCTCTGTGCTGATAGCTCAGAGCCTGGAGACTGCTTTGGATTCTGTCTCCATTTCTGCCCCTCCCCCACTCACACTCTGTCTCTCAAATATAAACATTAACATTTTTTTTAATTAAAAAAATAAAATAAAATAAAACAATGACATCAAATTTATCTTCTTTTTTTTTGTGCAGCTTGGAATAATAAGACTAACTCTACTCTTTGTGGCTTATGCAAATTTAAAGATGGTGCTCACATCTCTCACCAAATGGATACCTGTTGTAGACAACAGGCCTATTTTTAGACAGTTTATAAAAACAGATCTATATTTATAGAAAAATTTAAAAGAGTCAAATATTAAAAGGATATATTTTGGGATATAGCAAGAAAACAGTTCTCCCCATGGGAATAATAATGCCATTGCTTTATCTTATCTGATATCTGAAAATATTTATTTATCTTTTTAATTATCTATTCATCTCTATTTTCAAGTGTATTGGCCCAAATCTATTCATAGGATTCTCTTAAATTTTTTATTGTGTTATTTTTTTTAATACCCATCACCCACCCTTCCCTTCCTCCCACCCCCCATCAACCCTCAGTTTGTTCTCAGTTTTTATTGTGTTCTTGATCTTTGATTTTGATTCACATTAGCAGAATTGTATGTCATTCCAAAGAATTAGCTTTATTGTGTAAATTTGGGGATATTTTGTGTTCTTTTAAATTTCATTATTTCTGTTCCTATTTTTATTTATTATTTATTATTTTCTTTCATCTATATTGTTTTTCCTTTTGCTAACTTCTCATTTTTCAAATACTTAAATATTTAGAATTATGAATTGCCTTCTAAATACACCTGTAGCTTAGTTCAAAAGCTTGGATTGCTTTAGCTGTTATCCAGTTTCTAAGTATGGTTTTATTCATAAAGGGGGTGACAAAATGCTTTGATTTTTAAAAAAATATGAATTCCCTCTACTCAGTTTTCAGATAGATCTTTAAAATTTCAGTGAGAAGTTTATAAACTATCAGGAGAAATAAAGGTAGTTTAAGGGCGTAAACAGTGTGTGAAGCACTTAGAGGAGACACAGGACAGTGTGGGGATGTTGGTGTGTCTACACAGGACACCGACATGGACTTTCCAACTGTTTTAACTACAGTGTTCTCCCTCCAGGACCAGGGCAGGGTGAGTCCAGGAAAGAAAAAGAAGGGCTATTCAAGTCTGAGATTCCCTGGGTGACCAGCCACTCAAAGACTATCATTGATCTTAACCCCGCCCCCACCCCCTGTAATACTGGCGGCTACCAGATTTCCTCCCCTACCCTCCCTGAACCCTTGATTTATGCTTCATACACTCTAGATCCTTAAATGTATTGCTTCTGTGTTTCAGCCTCCATTTATGTCATGTGTGTGAGACTCACCCACCCAAGAAGACTGAGATCTTCTCTTATAAACACTACTTCACAGAGCTGGATGCATAGAAGGTGTTCCATTAAGAGCTGCACAGTGAAATACCATCCAATAGGATAAAACAGGAAGGGAAGGGAGAGGATAGCATGGATGGAGCCAAACCCGTCTGAGAAATAAGGGTGTGACTCTGCTGGCTGCTGCAGAAGCAACATGATTAAAAGTTCTGTTTTGTGTTGGACACCATGGCCTCGGCCTTGGTCTCTTTACGAGATCCACTCACCAGCAAAGGGCATCCACATGCAAAAAAATGTAAGGTGAGAACTTCCGGTCTTGAGAATGCGTCGTCTTCATTGAGCTATCCCACTGCATGCACGCCCCGTCCCTCCTGCCCACAGTCTAAGCAGGACCCTTCTGTGAGCACACAGTCCCCTTCCCCTGCACAAAGTCACCTCCCACTGCCCTAGTTCCCCCAGGAGTCTCAGGGGAGTAGATGTGTCAAGGTCTCTCCTCATCCGAAAATCCAAGTATTTTCTGACCAAAGCCTCAGATCCTCAGGACCAGGCTCCCTCTATCTTCCAGAACCACCTCATTTGTCAGAAGGCTTTCTCAGGTGTGCTGAAAAGACACCAGCATTGGGGAACCTAGGTGCCTCAGTCAGTTAAGTGTCTGACTTCGGCTCAAGTCATGAATTTGTGGTTTGTTAGTTTGAGCCTCACATTGGGCTCTGTGCTGACAGCTCAGAGCTTGGAGCCTGCTTTCGATTCTGTGTCTCCCTCTCTCTCTGTTCCTCCCCTTCTCACACTTTGTCTCTCTCTCTCTCTTTCTTAAAAATAAATAAAGATTTAAAAAATTTAAAAAAAAAGACATCAGCATGGTTCCATCCCCTCTCTTTTTGAAAACCCAGATACCACAAGAAGCTCATGAGCTCGTGGCTTTAGGGAAGGGGAGTGAGAAATGAGTCACTACCATCAGGAACAGAAGCACAGAAAGGAATATGAAAAGATAAACCAGAGTTTCTGGAGAGTTTCCCCATGGGGTGCTCCTGATTACAGCCCAAGATGTGGGAGTTCTCACCTCAAAGCCAGAGGACACATTCTACAACGTCCTATTCTATCATCAATAGTATTCTATTTCCTAAAATGGTCCATAATTGTACAAAATCCTTTCTATTTTGGATTGCTTTGAGGGGTGGGGGTGGGTTGGAATCCACAAATTACCATGTTGCACCAGATGGTGATAATGATAATGAATATCAGCAATGTCACTGCCATCTTTACCACCTTCCTACTTCTCTTCCATGATGCAGTTCATATTTTTTTAAGTTTATTTATTTATTTTGAGAGAGAGACACAGAGACAGAGATAGGGAGAGAGAATCCCAAGCAGGCTCCATATGGTCAGCACAGATGTTAGGCTCAAACTCAGGAACTGGGAGATCATGACCTGAGCCAAAATCAAGAGTCAGACACTTAACCAACGGAGCCAACCAGTTGCCCCATAACTCATATTTTTTTAAACATTGTTCTTATTTTATTCAATTCTTTTGAGTTGCTTTTTAAGTTTATTTTTTAGTAATCTGTATATCCAACATGGGGCTCAAACTCACAACCCCAAGATCAAAAGTCCCATGCTCTTCCAATTGAGCCAGCCAGGTGCCCCAACAATTCATATTTTTGAAAATTATCTATCTCCTTTGTTTTAATTATTCTTCCAAGATCCCTGTGATACTATGCAAATAGGTAATAAAATCTATTAAAAATATTAGAAAAATAAGGCTTGAATGACATATTAAGATTAGGCAGTTAGTTATGGAGGTGATACAGTCCCAGCTGCTCTTTCTCATATGTACTCTTCATTCTTCAGAGATAAAACTATTATTCTAAATAATATTTTCCATGGGACTTCCCATGGCCAGGAAATGAAATGATAAGCTAGAACCCTGCACTAAAACTAGCTAGATAATTATTTTGAAAATTGTTAAATGATAGTTCTTCTAAAAATAAATTCTAGAAGACCAGACTGGAGACATTCTAAATAGAAAAATCTGGAGCTTTTAGTGGAGCTCAAACTCACTATGAGCCTGTGGTGCAAAAAGCAGTCACCAGGAGAGTTAGCAAACATGGCAGCATAAGAGGATGCTGGGCTCACCGTGTCCAGCTAATCACTTAGATTCCACCCACATTGGCCTAAATAACCCAGAAAACCACCAGAAGACTAGCAGAACGGATTCTCTGGAGACAAGCGTAGACAAGAGGCCCACGGAAGAGGGTAGGAAGGGCGGAGAGGCGGTGAGCGCTACACGGACTGGCAGGAGGGAGCCAGGGTGGTGGAGGGGCAGCCAGTCCTGCAAGGCAGAGCCCCCTAGTCTGGCTTGCAAAAGCAGAGGGGCCGGACCTAGTGTGTTCTGAGAGTCAGCGGGACTTAACATCTGGAAGGTTATAAGTCAACAGCTCTGCTCGGAGAGCGGGAGGGAGAGTTGTTGAGCCCCGGAGGGCAGAGTTCACCTTGGCAAGGAACAAAGGCGCTGGGACGTGCCATCTCCCTCACCCATCTCCCAGCCAAAATCCCAAAGGGAACCAGTTCCCATCGCGGAACTAGCTTGCACCACGCAAACACCCAATGCTGTGCTTCTGCGGATCCATCCCTCCGATGGGTCTGCCTCCCTCCTGATGCTGCAGGGCCCCTCTTGAAGTGGACCACTGAAGGAAAAGCGAGCTGAGGCTGCCTCTCCTGCCCCTGTGCACCACCCTGGCTAATACACCAGATCCCATGGAAGCAAGCCTGGCAGTGTGCAAATAGCCCAAACAGGGGCCACCCCACCCCACAGTGAGTCCCACCCCTGGGAGAAGGGAAGAGAAGGCACACACCAGTCTGACTGTGGCTCCAGCGGTGGGCTGGGGGCAGACATCAGGTCGGACTGCAGCCCCACCCACCAATGCAAGTTACCCCGGACAGCACAGGGGAAGAGCCCTGCAGTTCCGTGCCACTCCAGGGACTATCCAAAATGATGAAACAGAAGAATTCCCCTCAAAAGAAACTCCAAGAAGTAGCAACAGCTAACAAACTGATCAAAAATGATTTAAACAATATAACAGAAAATGAATTTAAAATAATAGTCATAAAATTAATCACTGAGCTTGAAAACAGTATAGAGGACAGCAGAGAATCTATTGCTACAGAGATCAAGGGACTAAGAAACAGTCAGGAGGAGCTAAAAATGCTATAAATGAGCTGCAGAATAATATAGAGGCGACCACAGCTCGGATTGAAGAGGCAGAGGAGAGAATACGTGAATTAGAAGATAAAATTATGGAAAAAGAGGAAACTGAGAAAAAGAGAGATAAAAAAATCCAGGAGTATGAGGGGAGAATTAGAGAACTAAGTGATACAATAAAAAGAAATAATTTACTCATAATTGGGATTCCAGAGGAGGAAGAAAGAGGGAAAGGTGCTGAAGGTGTATTTGAAGAAATCATAGCTGAGAACTTCCCTGATCTGGAGAAGGAAAAAGGCATTGAAATCCAAGAGACACAGAGAACTCCCTTCAGATGTAATTTGAATCAATCTTCTGCACAACATATCATAGTGAAACTGGCAAAATACAAGGATAAAGAGAAAATTATGAAAGCAGCTAGGGATAAACATGCTTTAACATATAAAGGGAGACTGATAACACTAGTGACAGATCTCTCTACTGAAACTTGTCAGGCCAGAAAGGAATGGCAGGAAATCTTCAATGTGTTGAACAGAAAAATATGCAGCTGAGAATCCTTTATCCAGCAAGTCTGTCACTTAGAATAGAAGGAGAGATAAAGGCCTTTCCAAACAAACAAAAACTGAAGGAATTCATCACCACTAAACCAGCCCTACAAGAGATCCTAAGGGGGATCCTGTGAGACAAAGTACCAGAGACATTGCTACAAGCATGAAACCTATGGACATCACAATGACCCTAAACCTATATCTTTCTATAATAACACTGAATGTAAATGGACTAAATGTGCCAACCAAAAGACATAGGGTATCAGAATCGATAAAAAAAACAAGACCCATCTATTTTCTGTCTACAAGAGACTCATTTTAGACCTGAGGACACCTTCAGACTGAAAGTGAGGGGATGGAGAACTATCTACCATGCTACTGGAAGTCAAAAGAAAACTGGAGTAGCCATACTTATATCAGACAAACTAGACTTTAAATTAAAGTCTATAACAAGAGATGAAGAAGGGCATTGTATAATAATTACAGGGTCTATCCATCAGGAAGAGCTAACAATTATAAATGTCTATGCACCGAATATGGAAGCCTCCAAATATATAAAACAATTACTCACAAACATAAGCAACCTTATTGACAAGAATGTGGTAATTGCGGGAGACTTTAATACTCCACTTACAACAATGGATAGATCATCTAGACACAGGATCAATAAAGAAACAAGGGCCCTGAATGATACATTGGATCAGATGGACTTGACACTTATATTTAGAACTCTGCATCCCAAAGCAACAGAATATACTTTCTTCTCAAATGCACACGGAACTTTCTCCAAGACAGATCACATACTGGGTCACAAAACAGCCCTTCATAAGTATACAAGAATTGAGATCATACCATGCATACTTTCAGACCACAATGCTATGAAACTTGAAATCAACCACAGGAAAAAGTCTGGAAAACCTCCAAAAGCGTGGAGGTTAAAGAACACCCTACTAAAGAATGAATGGGTTAACCAGGCAATTCGAGAAGAAATTAAAAAATATATGGAAACAAATGAAAATGAAAATACAACAATCCAAATGCTTTGGGATGCAACGAAGGCAGTCCTGAGAGGAAAATACATTGCAATCCAGGCCTATCTCAAGAAACAAGAAAAATCCCAAATACAAAATCTAACAGCACACCTAAAGGAAATAGAAGCAGAGCACAAAAGACACCCCAAACCCAGCAGAAGAAGAGAAATAATAAAGATCAGAGCAGAAATAAACAATATAGAAACTAAAAAAACTGTAGAGCAGATCAATGAAACCAACAGTTGGTTTTTTGAAAAAATAAACAAAATTGATAAACCTCTAGCCAGGCTTCTCAAAAAGAAAAGGGAGATGACCCAAATAGATAAAATCATGAACGAAAATGGAATTATTACAACCAATCCCTCACAAATACAAGCAATTATCAGGGAATACTATGAAAAATTATATGCCAACAAACTGGACAACCTGGAAGAAATGGACAAATTCCTAAACACCCACACACTTCCAAAACTCAATCAGGAAGAAATAGAAAGCTTTAACAGACCCATAACCAGCGAAGAAATTGAATCAGTTATCAAAAATCTCCCAACAAATAAGAGTGCAGGACCAGATGGCTTCCCAGGGGAATTCTACCAGACATTTAAAGCAGAGACAATACCTATCCTTCTCAAGCTCTTCCAAAAAATAGAAAGGGAAGGAAAACTTCCAGACTCATTCTATGAAGCCAGCATTACTTTGATTCCTAAACCAGACAGAGACCCAGTAAAAATAGAGAACTACAGGCCAATATCTCTCATGAATATGGATGCAAAAATTCTCAATAAGATACTAGCAAATCAAATTCAACAGCATATAAAAAGAATTATTCACCATGATCAAGTGGGACTCATTCCTGGACTGCAGGGCTAGTTCAACATTCGCAAATCAATCAATGTGATACATCACGTTAATAAAAGAAAAGAGAAGAACCATATGATCCTGTCAACCTATGCAGAAAAAGCATTTGACAAAATTCAGCATCGTTTCTTAATAAAAACCCTCAATAAAGTCGGGATAGAAGGAACATACTTAAACATCATAAAAGCCATTTATGAAAAGCCCACAGCTAACATCATCTTCAATGGGGAAAAACTGAGACCTTTTTCCCTGAGATCAGCAACACAACAGGGATGTCCACTCTCAACACTGTTGTTTAACATAGTGTTGGAAGTTCTAACATCAGCACTCAGACAACAAAAGGAAATCAAAGGCATCAAAATTGGCAAAGATGAAGTCAAGCTTTCACTTTTTGCAGATGACATGATATTATGCATGGACAATCTGATAGACTCCACCAAAAGTCTGCTAGAACTGATACATGAATTCAGCAAAGTCGCAGGATACAAAATCAATGTACAGAAATCAGTTGCATTCTTATACACTAACAATGAAGCAACAGAAAGACAAATAAAGAAACTGATCCCATTCACAATTGCACCAAGAAGCATAAAATACCTAGGAATAAACCTAACCAAAGATGTAAAAATCTGTATGCTGAAAACTATAGAAAGCTTATGAAGGAAATTGAAGAAGATATAAAGAGATGGAAAAACATTCTGTGCTCATGGATTGGAAGAATAAATATTGTTAAAATGTCAATACTACCCAAAGCAATCTACACATTCAATGCAATCCCAATCAAAATTGCACCAGCATTCTTCTTGAAGCTAGAACAAGCAACCCTAAAATTTGTATGGAACCACAAAAGACCCCGAATAGCCAAAGTAATTTTGAAGATGAAGACCAAAGCAGGAGGCATCACAATCCCAGACTTTAACCTCTACTACAAAGCTGTAATCATCAAGACAGCATGGTATTGGCACAAAAACAGACACATAGACCAATGGAACAGAATAGAAACCCCAGAACTAGTGCCACAAATCTATGGCCAACTAATCTTCGACAAAGCAGGAAAGAATATCCAATGGGCAAAAAAAAGCAGTCACCAAAAAGAAGCCCCTTTAACTCAGACTTTATTAACAGAAGTCCAGGATCCAACAGGAAATAATACTCCAAACTCTCCAAATTGAACAGGAAACATGTAAAAGTATACGGCCAATTCTGGGGACTAGATTTTAGGGGTGGGTATTCACCATGTGGCGTGTTCAGAGGCGTGTAGGAAAGAATATGGTGGAGGTGTGTAAAATAATTATAAATAAAATGGTGAAGGAACTTAATAAAAGTTTCAAGGTGAAGATACCTGGCAATTACACCGATTGGAAGAAATTTGCTATCTGTCTATCTGCAATGAAGGACATATTTTAGGGTTTCTTCACCACAAAGGAAAATCTAACTAAGGCATTCAAAAATGGAAAAGGGAACCCCAGCGAGAAGAGATAAGTTTGATGGAGAGCTTATAGCTGCATGGTTTTAACCACAAGCACAAAGAGGTCTGGTGCTTATGCAGGACAGTACCCAGACGGACTGCTGATGTACTTGGCCGCCTCACTAGTTTATGATTCTGGCCTCAGTCTAAGGGTGCATTATTTATGTGGACTTGAGAGCCAACTTTTTAAATCTTCCCCCTCTCCCCTCAACAGCATCTCCTCTATGAATCTGCTCTGATGCTTCGGTTTCCTGCTCTGAGCAATCACTCATTTGGGGTTTTATTAATTAGGTATTTGCCCCCTTTTGTGTTGTGTCATTTCATGAAGATCAAATGCAACATGAAAAGGGCAATTGCAAATGGTTCAACAAGAGCAGGAACAAAAACATATCAAAGAAAAAGTTGTTTCCCAAACTTCCAGTAAGCAGGAATCTCCCAGAAACTTGACAGATTCCACCCCAAATACTATCACAGAACTGTTGATGGTGCACATGTCCCAAATTCAGCTCAGCTGTTCGGCATGCTTGCCCACAACTCAGGATCTGTTCTTTCTAGCCCACACCTTCAGCTCAGGCCGGAAGGCAGAGTAAGGGCAGAAAACCTTGTTCCAACTCTGTGGTCTCTTGTTTGCTCACAAGAGTCAACAATTCTCATGGCTCTGCCCTTTCTGCAGGAGGCCTGATGTGGGTTTGAGACTGAGAGGAAAATGCCCTTGCTTCATCCTTGTCAGCCTATCATGAGGGCTCAGAGAGGTCTGGGCAGTGAGATCTCTCCTTGTCCCCCCCTGCCCCCTCTCCACGCCATTCTGCATACAGGGCTGGGGACATGGGCCCAACATTCCAGCTTTGTCCTGGGAGGGACCACAGCATTGTGTGACAGCAAAGGCCACAGTTGGCAGGCATGAGGTAAGAAATGATGGTGTGGAGATAGAAGGCAGTGTTGCAGCACATACTGGTAAATTTACAGTAAACAGTCTTGTTCTTATAATTTGAGGCAGTTCTGAGAAATGGACTGACATCAAATGTATATACACAGACTTCCTGGATATGCACACGAACAAAAACCCCACTGGATTATTTAAATAGAAAACAGATGTCACTGAACGAAGCTAAAAAATTCGCTGAACGAAGCTAAAAAAAAAAAAAAAAAAAGCAGGTTAGTCATACAAATAAAACTTTTGCAAGACTACTTGAC
This sequence comes from Panthera uncia, assembly GCF_023721935.1. NCBI lineage: Eukaryota > Metazoa > Chordata > Mammalia > Carnivora > Felidae > Panthera > Panthera uncia. The sequence continues at coordinate 156,747,954 of NC_064816.1, forward strand.
CTGGGTCATTTCTTGCTTCTGCCTCTGGAAATCAAAAGCAAAACTTAAACTGTTACCTAAAACCGGTATTAGGGAACCAGTTACCAGTTTCCTACCATTTAAGAAAATTCTAATATTATAACCCACCACTTGAAGAATACACAGTCGCTGCCATCTGACTATACAAGTGACTTTACAACCACACACCCCGGAGCCTCATCCCACATTTGGTGTGAGTGTTCGTGGTTTGCACTTGTGCACAATAACCTTGTACTAATTATCACTTTGGCAATTCATTGGTTTTACTTCTGTGATTTCTGAGTTTTTAATATCTAATAAAGTCATGCAAACTTTGGTGAGTGATGGAGAACATGTGTAAGGACAAGATGTTAAATTGCCTATTTTGTGCCAAGAGGTAGACAAAACTGACTTAATTTAGCCTGAAATGTCTCCAACTCAACACTTCTCTGATGAATCCAGAAGACAAGGCTAGTGGGCTTTTATAGGCATTGCCCTGACAGACCCCTGGTCTGGTCACTACTTATGGTCTCCCATTAAGAATCACTAATCCTCTGAGCCCACCCTGAAGTAAGAGCCTCATGCCACCTGGCTCTCTACGAATCCAGTCAGTCCCAATGGGTTAGCGTGGGCTGGGGCTTACAATACAGAGTGAGCAGGGAGGCACACATGCTGAGATGTCAGTGGGAAAGTCCGACGCTGGAAAACCAGCAGCACTGTGATGATGAAGACTCCTGATGTCACTACATGGTCATAATCAGCACTATGGCACCGCTCAAATGTGGTAAGACCTGATGTATTGGCAGGAAAGGGCAGAGATAATTCCAGAGGAAGACTAGGGAAAAAGTCCCATTATGTTCATGCAGGAGAACAAAGGTTTGGGAGTTCATACACTGCCCTTTGTTAGCATCTGCACAATTTCCTTGTTGAAATTCAAATTCCTGTCGTCGTGTGAGAGTGTTTCTAGTGGCCAGTGGGTCACACTTACAGGAAAAAGGGACTCTGCAACCACCTCTGAGCACCCTAGCCTAATGGCCTGCCTGCGTCCTGCAATTTCCTCCATCTCTTGGAAAAGAAATCATTGCTTAGTCTCCAGATTAAAGTAGCCTTTGAAGAAAATTCCTCCGTAGAGGAGCTCACTCAGAAAGGATAAAACCTAAAAGTAAAGGTTGGGAATGGGTCAGGTGCTGGCCACCATGTGTGTGTGTGTGTGTGTGTGTGTGTGTGTGTGAGTGTGTGTGTTATGTATTTTGGTTGGGGTACTATCTGAGGAGCAGTTTGGGCAGAGCCTTGGAATAGCCTTTCCAGAAGAGTCTATGCCTCTCTCTAATCTTTGTGAGCACCAGGACCCATCTGTTCTGGAACCTGTCAAGACTACAAGCCAGGATTAAGGGGAAGGGTGTTCTAGAAAGGTGGGGGACTTAGATTCCCTGATATAGGGGCTAAGGCACTAGTACACTGTGCAAGAGAGAAATGCAGTGAGGTGGGAGAGAGAGTGGCAGGCAACAGTGGGTGACATAGGGGTTGGGGAGTAAGAGGAATGAGAGAAGGGAGAGAAAAGAAAGAAGATAGAAGGAACTTCCTTGTTCTGGTTTCACTTCTTTAATTTAATCCACATTTACAATGTCAAGATTATGCAATTCAGATTTACCATGTATCTGTTGCACAAGAAACCATTATCACTGTAGGCCATCACTGTAGGTCAATGACCACATTGGAAGATGTGTTTTGGCCACATGTGATCGCTGATGCACTCTGGGAAGTGAAAAATGTTGGAGGAGGGAATTGTTTGGGGCAAGGAGGGAGAGGGCAAGTTAGAAATAGGCCAAATAGATCAATGTCTACAATTTCAGTGGATAATATTCAGACCCAAGATAGCAAGTTAGACTTGCACAGCTCATCTTTTTTGTAAGATGCTGCCCATCTGGGGCACCTGGGTGGCTCATTCCACTGAACGTCCAACGCTTGATTTTTGCTCAGGTCATGATCCCAGGGTGATGGGGTCAAGCCCCACATCAGGCTTTGCACTGAGCATGAAGCCTGCTTAAGATTCCCGCGCTCTGCTCTGCCCCTGTCCTCTCCTCTCTCCTCCCCTCCCCTCCCCTCCCCTCCCTCTCCTCTCCTCTCTTCTCCTCTCCTCTCCGTCTCTCAAATTAAAACAAACAAAAGAGATGCTGCCTCTCCAGTGCTATGGGTCACAGACTATACCAAACAAACCTTCTAGCTGGTGTCTGAGGATTTGAATCTTTAACTCTGCTTTGATCTGTATTTGGCTCTTTTGACCTTCTGAATCTCTCCCCATGTGTTGTTTCGTTTGCTTCACCCTATCCTGGAGAAAACCTTTACTCATAAGAGAAGAACGATATCTCAAGAGTAGTGGGTTGCAGGTGTGTGTTTGGACAGAGGGGAATTTCAGTTCCTTCAGATGACACCAGATAAGATGGTTCTCCACCCCCTCAGAGCACAGAGTTTGCCTCAGAAGCAGCAGCTTTGGTGTTTGTGGTTTCCTTTCACTAAACCAGAAAAGTTATTTTTCAGCCTTGGCAAAAACACCTTGAAACCAAGTTCTTTTCAAGACACAGTTGAACTCAGAATGAATTAGAAGTAAACATGAAAAGCTTTTGTGCAGAAGTTGTTGGTGAGGAAATAAAGGGCGGACAGGATCCTGAGTACAGGGGAAGGTGTCAGGAGACATATTGGGGCAAAGACTCCATGTGCTCACCTCCCAGGTCACATCCAGGGCTTCTCTCCAGTTTGCCTTAACCATAACTGTTCTGTTTTGGTGCACTAAGAGGGTGGGATGTAGCAAGGCAGAGGAAGTGAAGGAGGACCCCAATAAGAACACCCAAATGCAGATCATGGAACACACAACGAGGGACAGGTTTTTGAATCTATTCTTCACACAGCCAACAGTCACACACATCTGACTGTGGCCTGATTAAAACAATCCTGGAGTGATTTTCCATTTTTCGTAGGAGAATATTCAGGATCCAAACTTGATGACAAGTCCCCATATGAATTGAATCTTCTACCTCAAACTCCAGCCTCATTACCACACAGTCTGACTTCCTGTCTCTGGGTTCTAGACATCCTGGCTTCCTTTGAATATCCGGGAGAATGCCATGCTGTCACTTGCCTTGGAATACCCTGTTTCTTTTTCTTTCAATCCCTCTAGTTTCTACTCACTCTTCAACTTCAGCTCATGTGATGTTAATTCTAAGAACTCTTTTCTGATTACCCCTCTCCCCCCAGTTTAGCTTCTCTCTTACATGCTCCCAAGCTACCTTGCATTCCCCTTAATAACACTCATAATGCTAAAATTTTTGTTCAATGTCAGGTTTGCCTAAGAAAGGAGGTAGTGATGGGGGAAAGATAGTGATGGTAAAAATATTATTCTCTTAAAAGATAGAACGATAATTCCTCTGGAATGGCATAAACTGTTCAGAAAAACAAGATGGCTGTCATGTTTGGAAGGAAGAGGGAAGCCCAAAACCTGATACAGCTGGAACCAGGGCAAAGGAGCAGCCGGTGAGCTGGAAAGACAGCCTAAAGTAGCTATTAGCAAATAGAATCCAGCAATACCTTAAGTGGAATGCAAAGAAGGTTTAATATTGGGAAATATTTTCATATAATTTAATGTATTATAAAGCCATGGGGCCACGTAATCTGATAATCCCTTTAGCTATTGAAAGGTAATTTGATAAAATTCAACATCTAATAACTGGTTATTTTTTTAGCATAATAAAATTTTCCATCTGAACCTCAAAACATATTGTTTAATGAGAAACACTGAAGTATTTCCACAAAAGTTAGGAATAAAACAAGGAGGCCTACTATCATTGTGATTATTTGGCATTCTTCTAGATACCAGCCATGATAAAAGTGAACAAAATTGGAAGTTAAAAAGAAAATCCAAGAGGAAGAGGTAAAATGATCATTTGGGGCCCCATAAAGAACTTCTACAAATCAATATCAAAACGTTTAACAACAGAATTCAAACATGGGCAACAAATATATAAGACAGTAGTCAATAAAGAAAACGACAATTCTTACACATATGAAAAATTTTCATCCACATTCATATTGAGTAACGCATATAAAAATCACATTAAGGGGCACCTGAGTGGCTGACCCAGTTGAGCATCCAACTCTTGATTTTGGCTCAGGTCATGATCTCAGGGTCGTCGGATCAAGCCTTACATCAGGCTCTGTGCTGGGTGTGAAGCCTGCTTAATATTCTCTCTCTCAAGGGGAACCGTCTTGCACTGTTGGTGGGAATGCAAACTGGTGCAGCCGCTCTGGAAAACAGTATGGAGGTTCCTCAAAAAAAATAAAAAATAGAACTACCCTATGACCCAGCAATAGCACTACTTGGAATTTACCCAAGGGATACAGAAGTGCTGATGCAGAGGGGGATGTGTACCCCAATGTTTATAGCAGCGCTTTCAACAATAGCCAAATTATGGAAAGAGCCTAAATGTCCATCAACTAATGAATGGATAAAGAAGATGTGGTTTATATATACAATGGAATGTTACTTGGCAATGAGAAAGAATAAAATCATGCATTTGCAACAACATGGATGGAACTAGAAGGTATTATGCTGAGTGAAATAAGTCAGTCGAAGAAAGACAGATATCATATGTTTTCATTCATGTGTGGATCTTGAGAAGCTTAACAGAAGACCATGGGGGAAGGGAAGGGGAAAAAATACTTACAAACAGGGAGGGAGGGAGGCAAACCACAAGAGGCTCTTAAATATAGAGAACAAACTAAGGGTGGATGGGGGAGTGAGGGAGAGGGAAAATGGGTAATGGGCATTGAGGAGGGCACTTGTTGGGATGAACACTGGGTGTTGTACGTAAGCCAATTTGACAATAAATTATATTTAAAAAATAAAAAAAGATTCTTTCTCTCCCTCTCTGCTCTTCTCCCCCGTTTATGCACTCTATCTCTCTAAAAATAAAAATTAAGAAGAAATTTTTAAAAAGAGGACATCACACTAAGATACAATTTTTCACTTATTAGATTGGCAGACAAAATTATGAGCACGGATATGGGGAAATAATAAAATGCTGATGTATGCAATTTGGTTAACATTTTGTTATAGGCAATCCAGTAATATCTATCAAAATTACAAGTACATGTACCAATTGTCTAGCAATGCCACTTCTAAGAATCTATATGGATGACCTAACTCTCTCTTGCTGTATAACAAACCACTCCAAAACTCAGTGCCATAAAACAACAATTTTATTAAGCTCATGATTTCGTGTGCCAGCAATTCAGGAGGAGACAGAGGGCACATGTTTCTCCTCCATGAAGACTGGGACTTCAATTGGTGTGACTGGAATGGCTTCAGGGAGCTGGGATACAGCTAGATGAGAGCCACATGGTTGTGACTTCTTCATTGTCAACCGTGTTACGAGGTTCTTCTCCATGCTGTGCGTGCTGGGGCTGGAACATCAAAGATAGCTCCTCCACTCCTTTGCCAAGGTGACAGCACTCTTGACCTGGTTGTTTCAATTCCCTAGTTCCTCACACTGAGGTAAAGTCCAGAATTTAAAGGGATTATTGGTCAGCTTTAATCACTGAGAGGGGAGGGAGGTCAAAGAGCAGTCACAGTGGTTGTTCAGAGTGATTGAGATGGTGTGGGGGTGAACTGGTATAGGAGAGAGCAGAATGACCCATGCCTGAGACTTGTCTGTGTCCCATTCCAAGGAACTGAGAACTGTCTTCAAGTCATGGTACTTGATGCTCTGGAAGGGGATGATTGTGATCCATCCTATCAGATCATAGACAAAGCAATGGAATAAAATTCAAAATGGACATCTCTTTGCATTCCCTCACTTGCCAGCATACACCCTTGGTGATGAGATACTGCTGGTAATCCCATAATCTAATTGAATGCTTCTGTTAATGTCTTTTGTATGACTTAAAATTTATTTAAAAAAAATTTTTTTTTGGTGGTGCCTGGGTGGTTCAGTCATTTGAGTGTCCGACTTCTGCTTAGGTCATGATCTCACTGCTCATGGGTTCGGGCCCCATGTAGGGCTCTGTGCTGACAGCTCAGAGCCTGGAGCCTGCCTCGGATTCTGTCTCCATCTCTCTGCCCCTCCCCTGCTCATGCTCTGTCTCTGTCTCTCTCTCTCTCTTTCTCTCAAAATATAAAATGAAACATTAAAAAATGTTTAGGGAGAGAGAGCAGGGGACAGGGGCAGAGGGAGAAAGAGAAAGAAGAGAGAGAGAGAGAGAGAGAGAGAGAGAGAGAGAGAGAGAATCCCAAGCAGCCTCCACACACAGCACAGAGCCTGAAGGGAGGCTTGATCACATGACCCTGGGATCATGACCTGAGCTGAAATCAAGAGTCGGACACTCAACCAACTGAGCCACCCAGGTGCCCCTAAAATTTTTTAATTTAAAAGTTTAGTCATTAATTAAAAAAAAATTTTTTGAATATTTATTTTTGAGGGGGAAGGGGGAGAGAGAGAGGGTCACAGAATCTGAAGCAGGCTCCAGACTCTGAGCTGTCAGCACAGAGCATGACACGGGGCTGGAACCCATGGACCACAAGATCATGACCTGTACTGAAGTGGGATGCTTAACCAACTGAGGCACCCAGGTGCCCCTAGTCATTAATTTTTATACTATGAGACTGACCCTTCTTAAAACTTTGGGCATCAGTTCAAACCAGTTCCTTGGCAGCAAATCCTGTGCTATGTTAAGCTAACAATTCTTCACACTTTTCAATGGACAACCCTCTAAATCTAACCTCTTTTAAAAGATCCAAATTGGGAGTTCTTGTTTGTTTGTTTCTTTGTTTGTATGTTTGTTGTATTGTGTCTTTCCTTTGTTTTGCTTTGCACTCATCACTTCCATGAAACTTTGGAAGTCAGCAACCAACGACAGGTATGGATTGTTCCACACTCCCCACCCCCGCCTTTGCTAGTTCACCTCATGCACTCCCACTGCACTTCTTTATGAGTGTGCTGAGGTTGCTTCAGATCTGCTGTCTCAACAACTTTCAAAGGTACAATCCAGAATTATAACTATAGTTATCATGCTGTACCTTAGACCCCGGGACTTAGTCATCTTATAACTGAAGCCTTTTACCTTTGACCAGTATCTCCCCATCTCCCCGTGAGATCATGACCTGAGCCAAAACCAGGAACCGGATGCTTAACTGACTGGGTCACCCAGGTGCCCCCAAGTCTTTATTATTTTTTTAAATTATATATAAGTGCTTTACTGAATTTTATATATGATTTAGAAAATTGATAGGCTTTGGCTTGATGTATTATATTTACATTATATTTGTTTTACATATAAAACAATAGGAAATAGGTCTCTGTTACTGTTTTGACACAGAATATCTTATTTTTAGAAATAGATTACTGATATTAAGCAGGAGTTACCCACATTGTATTGTTCTTTAGCACACTTAAGGAACTGCATAGAAACGAATCTGGAAGAATAAAAAGTAATAATAGCGTGTGTAGCAAGGTAGTGATGTTCACCCAAATCCCACGGCTCCACTGCATTTCCCAGCCTTACTGTAGTGAGGCCAGGGTTGTGGGACTATTCCTCATCAGTGGGTTGGGAGAGAAAGCCACATGAGGTTACTGCAAATCTGAGGTGAAGGCAATGTAAACTCCATATTCTCTCTCCCCTGCTGTGATGGCTGCCACATAAATAAGAAGAAAGAGCATTTGAACAATTTCAACTTTAACTCTTTGGTTTGTTCTTCCTGAATGTCCACACTCGAATTATTACTGTAGACACGACTAGATCTTTGATCCCCAGAAGTGCGTCCCCTGAAATTACAGACCTGGACAGAAATGAAAAGCCAGGGTGCCAGGAAAGCCATGAGTGGGTTATTTCAAAATGCTCTAAGAGTTAATGACTGCTAACTTCCAGTCTGACTCAGGAAGTGGGCTTCTCTCAGGTTCCTCTTCCTGCAAACTTCCGTCTCTGCACAGCACCCCATTAGAGGTGCCCCTTCCATGCTCTTGTCCTCCCCAGTCCACACTTGCCTTTAGAACAGTCGCTGCCACCAGTGAGAAAGAGGCTTAACTTCCGCAAGGGGCGGGGCTTTGCACTTGGGCAAACTTGAAACAGTGAGGACACAGCCCTGCAGAGAAGGGATCAAATCTGCCGCAGGCAGTCCTGCCTTACTTTCCTGTCCAGCTGAAATCATTCGAACACTGGTGTTCCACTACTGGCAAGAAAACACGGTCCACCTGATAGCAAGTAACTACTGATTAAAATTTCCTATTTTAACTGTTTATTGTGTGCATTCGGCATAAATGAGAATGTCAGACACAGGCGCATGGTGGGGCTCTTTTGCAGCAGGGAGTCTCTGGAGATTGAGAAGAGGAAGAAGATAGACTGCGCTTTTGTTTTATTTTCTTCTCTTTGAGCTGAGCTGGCAAGTCACAGGTTTTAACAAGGAGTCATCTGGGTTTTTGTTTTTGTTGTTTGTTGTTTGGTTGTGGTTTTTTTTTTTTTTTACAGTAAATCAGATAAGCTCACATTCACGAAAAGCTCCTCAGTGTTGATTTCTACTTCCCAGGCTATGCTTGAAAAAAAAATTTTTTAAGAACAATTTTCCTGATTTTAAGGGAAACAATTTAGAGTGACTGCTTTGCCTGAAGTTTGGTCAGTTTACAGGAACTGTAAACATCGTATAGTTTAGTTTACATGTTACTGGCAAACAGAGCTTCCTTAACATAAAGTCAGTGAAAAGAATTTGGACATTCCCATGTGCTCATGAGTTTTCTGTGCCTTGTCACTTTGGTATATGCTGTGAGAAAAAGAGCTCTTTAAGCAAAAGAGAAAAACTATCTGATGAAACAAAGCAATGTATAGGAAAAGGGATAGACCCCAGGGCTTCTTCATGCTGTTGAGGAAAGAAGAAAATGCAAGTAATTGATGGATTGAATGAAATGTATTTCTGGATTCAAAGATAGTATACTTGATTCATGGAGTCTCTTGCAAGGACTGCAAGGCAGAGTGGTGGGGTTGGAGAGAGAGGAGAGGTAGGGAAGAAGGGAGCAAGGTGGGGAAAGGAGAGAAGGAAAGAAAAGACTGAACCTCACATCTGGGGAAGGCAGATTTAGAGAGGAAGATGAGAGAGGGAAAGGGTGAGGCCAAAGAGAGCAGGAGGGGCAGGAGGTCTTGGGAGGATGGAGGAAGTAGAGAAGAGGTAGATGTGGAGACCAGGAGCAGGTAGGTCTTACAAACTAAACCCACTTTTCAACTCACTGGGTGACTTTGGGCAAGGGACTCTATTTCTCTGTAAGACAGATTAATTATCTCCCCCATCAGCTATGAGTAAACAAACGAGCCATGGGTATGACAGTGCTCTTGGAATACAAGAGTCTTTCATGATGCAGAACTAATAAACTAAAAACGTAAATATAAATGTAAGTATATAAATGTATAAATATAAATGTATAATATAACATATATTATACACATATACATTGTATATATAATATTTATAAACATATATAATATATATTTATAATAATATTTATATATAATATATATATTATTGGTCTCTGGCCTCTCTGTCCCTCAGGAACAGCAATGGATCAACAGGAATGCAGTCATTCTGGTAAGAATGTGAATTCTTGTGTGTGTGTGATTATTTTACCATATTTTCTGCCTATTTTATATAAAAATCATTCTACCCTCTCTAAGCAAAGCATAAGCTATCAGATGCTTCTTCATTAGAGAGAAAAATTTTATGCTGCTCATTCCAGTATTTCCCTGGTCCAGCCATTTCACTAGTGGTCAAGAACACACCCCAGCCCAGAGAAGTCAGAAGAACCATCTCTGACCTTGGAACGGAGTCAAGTTACTTAACTGACTGTGAGATGGAACTCACAGTCTTGACTACACATCTCTGATCTTCAGAAAATGTGTACTTTAGACAGCCAGAACTAGGTGATTTGGGCAAGCCTTGCATGACAAGATATGTTTCTTTTCTTTTTTTTAACATTTATTCATTTTTGAGAGAAAGACAGAGCGTGAGCAGGGGTGCGGTGGGCGGGGGCAAAGACTGAAGGAGACACAGAATCCGAAGCAGGCTCCAGGCTCTGAGTTGTCAGCACAAAGTCCGATGCCGGGCTTGAACTCACAGACTGCAAGATCACGACTTGAGCTGAAGTCGGACACTTAACAAACTGAGCCACCCAGGTGCCCCATATGTTTCTAAATCTGTCTCGTCCCCTGAGTATGTTTTTCTAAGATCCAACGTGGCATTCCTAAAGAAACTGAGATGTTTTAAAAATCATTGTTTGTTTTATTTGATAATGGAGTTAGCTTCTGTTTTATCAATACAATGTATTGGAAGATTCTCTTTGCCCATAAGGTGGGAATATCTCCCATTGTTAAAAATATTCCATTGGCATAAGCAGTATATTCATGACACTGTAAACTTGCTCTACAGAACCATGTATGAAGAGCCAACGTGCCAGAGGATCAGAGCTGAGAATCATGCTGGTGGGCAAAACAGGAACCGGCAAAAGTGCTACAGGGAACAGCATCCTCAGGATGCAAGCATTTGAATCGCGGCTGAGTGCCCAGTCCATCACTAAGACTTGCAGTAAACATCAGGGAAGCTGGGGAGGGAGGGAGATGGTCATTATTGACACACCGGATATGTTTTCTGGGAAGGACCACTCTGATTCCTTGTACAAAGAGGTGTGGAGATGCTACTTACTCTCTGCACCAGGACCCCATGTGCTGCTCCTGGTGGCCCAGCTGGGCCGATTCACTGACCAGGACCAGCAGGCTGTGCAGAGGGTGAAGGAGATCTTTGGAGAAGATGCCATGAGACACACAATTGTCCTCTTCACCCACAAGGAAGACCTGGAGGGAGAATCCGTGACAGATTACATCCGCGACACAGATAATAAAGCCCTGTGCAAGGTGGTGGCAGCATGTGGGGGCAGAGTGTGTGCCTTTAACAACTGTGCTACAGGGAGTGAGCGGGATGGCCAAGTGAGGGAGCTAATGGATGTGATTGAGTACCTGGTGTTGGAGAAAAGGGGTGACCCCTACACCAATGGGCTCTACAGCCTAGTAACAGCGTCAGAATGTGGACCTGTGTGGTCAGAGGAAAGGTTCAAGGATTTCAAAAGAGATTTTGTGAAGTACGTGCAAATTCAGAGACGTTACTCAGCTGAAGCAAATGGCCTAAAACAAGGCCTAATCAAAACATTCGTCTTTATTTTATTTTGTATTCATTTGTTCGCCAAATTCCCTGTTCTGTTATTGTGTCCATTGTACAGAGTGTGCAACTTGTTTTACTGCTTTCTCGTTAGAATGTGCAGTTTGTTCTGTAGATTGCTGTTCATTATAGCTGGAATATTGATGACAATTTTGAGAAAGATCACTGGGCTGGAATGCATAACTCGTAGTGTATAGTTACAGGTCAGCAATTATTTACTCACTGCCATATATGGGGTGAATCCAAGTGCTTCCCCTGTAAAATGCAGTGCCTGACATCAGTAAATGTTTGAGATTCTGTAAAGTGTTTAAATCTTGACATTGCTTGGGGTACCTGGGTGGCTCAGTGGATTAAGTGTCTGACTTCAGCTCAGGTCATGATCTCACACTTCATAGATTCAAGGGCCACGTTGGGCTCTGTGCTGACAGATCAGAGCCTGGAGCCTGTTCAGATTCTGAGTCTCACTCTCTCTCTGCCCCTCTCCCACTCATACTCTCTCTACTTTCTCAATATGAATAAGTACACTTTAAAATAAATAAATAAACATTTTCAAAAAACAAAGAAATGAGGGAAGGAAAATGAAGCACACCCAAAACTTCTCCAATAAGAATAAAAGAATGAAAATTAATAAATTCAATTCCCACACCAAACAATACCCATGAAAAGGAAGTAAACTAAAAGAAAGTATGGAAATAATAAAGATAAAAACAAAAATTAATGTGGTGGTGAATAAAACATACAGGGCCTAATTAATAAATTAAAACTCTGGTTTGTTGAAAAAAATTAAACTACTCATTATCTTTTTGGATAAGAAAAGGGGAAAGGGACACAAATAAAATTTTCAATATGATAAGAGGTAGTGACAACTAAATCAGAAGAAATTTTTAAAATTTAAGACTTCTTTGCAAATAAATGTCAAGATCTGGATGAAGGGGATAACTTTCCTGGGGAAATACAGATTAGCAAAACCATTTCCACTAGACAGATGAAGGTGAAATAGACCAATTTACATGGACGAGATTGAGAAAGCCATTCAGGGACCATACCACAAAGTAAGTACCAAGGCCAGATGGTTTTGCATGGGAGTTCTTCTGAACCTTCAACATTCAGATAGTCCCAGTGCTCTTTAAATTGTTGCAGAACAAGGGGCGCCTGGGTGGCGCAGTCGGTTAAGCGTCCGACTTCAGCCAGGTCACGATCTCGCGGTCCGTGAGTTCGAGCCCCACGTCAGGCTCTGGGCTGATGGCTCGGAGCCTGGAGCCTGTTTCCGATTCTGTGTCTCCCTCTCTCTCTGCCCCTCCCCCGTTCATGCTTTGTCTCTCTCTGTCCCAAAAATAAATTAAAAAATGTTGAAAAAAAAATTAAAAAAAAAAATTGTTGCAGAACATTGGAAATGAAGGGAAATTTCCCTAACTGCTTTTTCAAAAGAAGTATAGCATTGATACCTAAGCTTGATAAAGACCATACAAAAAGATGATACTATAAACCAATATCTGTCATGAGTATCAAAACAAAAATACCAAATAAAATACTAGCAAATAGACTCCACCACATTCTTAAACATAAATGAAAAATTGATTCGTTATTGGAAAATCTATTAATGTCATTCACCTTATCAATAGACTTAAGGAAAAATAATCATAAGGTTATTTCCATAGATGATTTGTGAAAGCCTTTGACAAAATTTAACAGCTATTCATGATAAATAATATAATAGCTATTCACTCAAGAAAAGAGTAGACAGGGGCACCTGGGTGGGTCAGTTGGTTACATGTCTGACTCAATTTCGGCTCAGGTCATGATCTCACAGTTCTTGGGATTGAGCAGCGCATCTGACTCTTTGGGACAGTGTGGAGCCTGCTTGGGATTCTCTCTTCCTCTCTCTGCCACTCCCCTGCTCACACATGCTCGCTCTCCCTCTCTCTCTCTCTTTCTCAAAATAAATTTTAAAAACTTTTATAAAAAGTGGAGAATACTTGTTTAAAATATTTATACACACACAAATACAAATTTGTGTATACAAATACAAACTACTGTAATCCAGTATCTCCCTTACTTAACTGGGAATCACTGAAGATATATTTAGGAACAAAGCAAGCCATGTCCATCCTTTACTATTCAACATCATGATAGACATTTTAGCCAATGCAATGAGATAAGAGCAGTCAATTATGGGCATAAGACTAAATAAAAAAGAAGTGATAAACTGTGGTGCATCCATAAGATGGAATCCTAGTCAGCAATGAAAGAGGACAAGCTATGGACACACACCACATGGATGATTCTCAAAGTTTTTATGCTGAGTGAGTGAAGCCAGTCTCCAAAGGGACTTTGTTTTACTTATCTCTAAATTCTCAGCGTACTCTTTTGTTGTTGTTTTGTTTATTTATTTACTTTGAAACAGAGGAAAGGAGAGTGAGCACAAGCAGGGGAGGGGCAGAAAGAGAGGGAGGGAGAGAATCCCAAGCAGGCTCCAAGCTGTCAGCGTAGAGCCCGATGTGGGGCTCCAGCCCACCAATGGTGTGATCATGACCTGAGCTGAAATCAAAAGTCAGTCACTCAACCGACTGAGCCAGCCAGGTGCTCTTAGATTCTCATTGTAGTATTATGGTATAAAATCTACCCTGAAGTAAAACAATCAATGAATGTTAATGAATGGATACATAGATATAAACTCTTAAAGCTGGAGAGAAGTGAATGTGTCGCACATGTCATTCTCCTATTGTATTAACCACCATGTGTAATATCTATCAAGGACTTTCTACCTGCATTCTACCATGGGGGACAAATGGGCATCACTGCTCTCAAGGTATTTCAATATTTTTTAATGTTTATTTTAGTTTTGAGAGAGAGAGAGAGAGAGAGAGAGACAGAGACAGAGCATGAGTTGGGGAGGGGCAGGGAGAGAGGGAGACACAGAATCTGAAGCAAGCTCCAGGCTCCAAGCCCTCAGCACAGAGCCCATGCAGGGCTCATACTCATGAACTGTGCGATCATCACCTGAGCTGAAGATGGACACTTACTTGACTGAACCCCTCAGGTGCCCCTCTCAGGGTATTTCACGTGGGACTCTCATCTCCCTAGTGCTTCTCAGGAGTAGAACCTTTGGCTTTGCCTCATCTACAGCATTAACCTGAATGCAAAGGTGATAATAATTGAATGTACTTACACAGGAAAGAATCGCTGCAGTTAAAGACATTTTTTTCAGATTAAACCTGTATTTACTTTTTATTGGGAGGTGTGTGTGTCTCTTTGTTTAAATATTTGCTCACAGAAGGTTATAATACAGTAGGATGTTAAATTCATAATGGAACTTTGGCTAAAATTCCAATAATGAAAACAGTAGATGCAAAGTGTATGCACATTCTACAGTGAAACCAAATCTATCTCAATCTGAGTGACTATTTCCTTTTTTTTTTTTGAAAATTATTACTTCTTTTTAAAATTTTCATTCCTTAGTTAGCATATAGTACAATAATTATTTCAGGAATAGAATCCAGTGACTCATCTCCTATATATAACACCCAGTGCTCATCCCAACAAGTGTCTTCCTTAATGCCCTTTACCCATTCAGCCCATCCCCCCATCCACAACCCCTCCAGAAACCCTCTGTTTGTTCTCCATATTTAAGAGTCTCTTAGGTTTTGTCCCTCTCCCTGTTTTTATATTATTTTTTGCTTCCCTTCCCTTATGTTCATCTGTTTTATATCTTAAATTCCACATATGAGTGAAGTCATATGATATTTGTCTTTCTCTGGTTGACTAATTTCACTTAGCATAATACCCTCTAATTCCAACCATGTTGCTGCAAATGGCAAGATTTCATTCCTTTTGATCACTGGGCAGCACTCCATTGTGTATACATACATCTTCTTTACCCATTCATCTGTTGGTGGGTGGACATTTGGACTCTTTCCATACTTTGTC
The DNA here is from genome assembly GCF_023721935.1 of Panthera uncia. Taxonomy (NCBI): domain Eukaryota; kingdom Metazoa; phylum Chordata; class Mammalia; order Carnivora; family Felidae; genus Panthera; species Panthera uncia. Next base: position 156,763,117 of record NC_064816.1, read on the forward strand.
TATTGTCGATAGTGCTGCTATGAACATTAGGGTGCATGTGTCTGAAATTTATCCCTAGGATAAATACCTAGTAGTGCAATTGCTAGGTCATAGGGTAGTTCTACTTTTAATTTTTTGAGGAACCTCCATACTGTTTTCCAAGTAGCTACACCAGCTCACATTCCCACCAGCAGTGCAAAAGGGATCTTCTTTCTCCTCATCCTCACCAACATCTGTTGCCTGAGTTATTAATTTTAGCCATTGTGACTGGTGTCAGGTGGTATTTCATTGTGGTTTTGGTTTGCATTTCACTGATAATGAGTAATGTGGAGCATTTTTCCATTTGTTATCCATCTGGATGTCTTCTTTTAAACAATTTTTAACGTATATTTATTTCAGAGAGAGAGATTGAGAGAGAGTGTGAGCAGGGGAGGAGCAAAGACAGAGAGGCAGACACAGAATCTGAAGAGGGCTCCTGGTTCTGAACTGTCAGGACAGAGCCTGACACGGGGGTCAAACTCATGAACCATGAAATCATGACCTGAACCAAAGTCGGATGCTTAACCAACTGAGCCATGCAGGCACCCCTTTTTAGATGTCTTCTTTAGAAAAGTGTCTATTCATGTCTTTTTCCCATTTCTTCAGTGAATTATTTCTTTTTTGGGTGTTGAGTTTGATAAGTTCTTTATACGTTTTGGATCCTAACCCTTTATCTGATATGTCATTTACAAATATCCTCACCCATTTTGTCAGTTGCCTTTTAGTTTCGCTGATTGTTTTCTTTGCCGTGCAGAAGCTTTTTATCTTGGTGAGGCCCCAATAGTTTATTTTTGTTTTTGTTTCCCTGCCTCCAGAGACACATTGAGTAAGAAGTTGCTGCGGCCAAGTTCAAAGAGGTTTTTGACTGCTTTTTCCTCTAGGATTTTGATGGCTCCCTGTCTTATGTTTAGGTCTTTCATCCGTATTGAGTTTATTTTTGTGTATGATGTATAAAAGTGGTCCACGTTCATTCTTCTGGATGTCGCTGTCCAGTTTCCCCAACACCATTTCCTGAGGAGACTGTCCTTATTCCACTGCGTATTCTTTCCTACTTTGTAAAATATTGGTTGGCCGTATGTTTGTGGGTTCATTTCTGGGTTCTCTATTCTATTCCATTAATCTAAGTGTCTGTTTTGTGCCAGTATCATACTGTCTTGATTATTACAGTTTTATAATACATCTTGAAATCTGGAATTGTGATTCTTCCAGCTTTGCTTTTCTTTCTCAAGATTGCTTTGGCTATTCGGGGTCTTTTATGTTTCCATACACATTTTAGGATTGTTTGTTCCAGCTTTGTAAAAATGCTTGTGTTATTTTGTTAGGGATTGCATTGAATATGTAGATTGTTGGGGTACTATCAACATTTTAACAATATTTGTTCTTCCAATGCATGAACATGGAATATTTTTCCATTTTTTGTGTCTTCTTCAATTTCTTTCATAAGCTTTCTATAATTTTCAGTGTATAGATTTATCACCTCTTTGGTTAGATTTATTCCTAGGTATTTTATGGGTTTTGGTGCAATTGTAAATGGGATCGATTCCTTGATTTCTCTTTCTGTTGCTTCATAACTGGTGTATAGATATGCAATCGATTTCTGTGCATTGATTTTATATCCTGTGACTTTGTTTTATGTTTATTTATTTATTTATTTATTTTTAATATATGAAATTTCCTGTCAAATTGGTTTCCATACAACACCCAGTGCTCATCCCAAAAGGTGCCCTCCTCAATACCCATCACCCACCCTACCCTCCCTCCCACCCCCCATCAACCCTCAGTTTGTTCTCAGTTTTTAACAGTCTCTTATGCTTTGGCTCTCTCCCACTCTAACCTCTTTTTTTTTTTTTCCTTCCCCTCCCCCATGGGTTTCTGTTACGTTTCTCAGGATGGAACTGGAGAGTGTGAGGCTAAGTGAAATAAGCCATACAGAGAAAGACAGATACCATATGGTTTCACTCTTATGTGGATCCTGAGAAACGTGACTTTTGAATTCATAGATAAGTCCTAAGAATTCTTTGGAGGAATCTTTTGGGTTTTCCATATAGAGTATCATATCATCTGCAAAGAGTGAAAGTTTGATTTCCTCCTTGCCAATTTGGATGCCTTTTATTCCTTTGTGTTGTCTGATTGCTAAGGTTAGGGCTTCCAATACTGTGTTGAATAACACTAGCAATAGTGGACATCCTTGCCCTTCTCCTGACCTTAGGGAGAAAGCTCTCAGTTTTTCACCATTGAGGATGATATCAGCAGTGGGTCTTTTGTATATGGCTTTTATGATCTTGAGGTATGATTCTTCTATCCCTACTTTCCTGAGGGTTCTTATAAAGAAAGGATGCTGTATTGTGTCAAATGTTTTCTCTGCATCTATTGAGAGGGTCATGTGACTGTTTTCCTTTCTTTTATTGATGTGATGTATCACATTGATTGGTTTGTGGATATGGAACAAGGCCTGCATCCCAGGTATAAATCCCATGGATCGTACTGAATAATTATTCTAAAGTATTGTTGGGTCCAGTTGGCTAGTATCTTGTTGGGAATTTTCGCATCCATATTCACCAGGGAAATTGGTCTATAGTTCTCGTTTTAGTGGGATCTTTGTCTGGTTTGGGAATCAAGATAATGAGTTTGAGTTTGGAAGCTTTCCTTCCATTTCTATTTTTTAGAAAAGCTTCAAAAGAATAAGTGTTAACTCTTCTTTAAATGTTTGGTAGAATTCCCCTGGAAAGCCCTACAGCCCTGGACTCTTGTTGGTAGGGAGATTTTTGATTACTAATTCAATTTCTTTACTGGCTATGGGTCTGTTCAAATTTTCTATTTCTTCTTATTTCAGTCTTGGTAGTTTATATGTTTCTAGGAATTTGTCCATTTCTTCCAGATGGCCCAATTTATTGGCATATAATTGTTCCTAATATTCGCCTATTATTGTTTGTATTTCTGCTGTGTTGGTTGTGATCTCTCCTTTTTCATTCTTGATTTTATTTATTTGCATTTTTTCCTTTTTCTTTTTGATCAAACTGGCTAAAGGTTTATCAATTTTGTTAATTCTTTCAAAGAACCAGCTTCTGGTTTCATTGATCTGTTCTACTGTTTTTCGTTTTTGTTTTTCATAGCATTGATTTCTGCTTTGCTCTTTATTATTTCCCATCTCCTGTTGGTTTGGGGTTTATTTGCTGTTCTCTTTCCAGTTGTTTAAGGTATAAGGTTAGGTTGTGTACCTGAGACCTTTCTTCCTTCTTTAGGAAGGCCTGGATTGCTATATACTTCCCTCTTATAACCACATTTGTTGAGTTCCAGAGGTTTTGGGCTGTGGTGTTATGTTCATTGGCTTCCATGTACTTTTTTTTTTTTTTTTGATTTCATTTATTTTTGGGACAGAGAGAGACAGAGCATGAACGGGGGAGGGGCAGAGAGAGAGGGAGACACAGAATCGGAAACAGGCTCCAGGCTCCGAGCCATCAGCCCGGAGCCCGACGCGGGGCTCGAACTCACGGACCGCGAGATCGTGACCTGGCTGAAGGCGGACGCCCAACCGACTGCGCCACCCAGGCGCCCCTATGTACTTTTAATCTCCTCTTTAACTTCTTGGTTAAGCCATTCATTCTTTAGCAGGACGTTCTTTACTCTCCAAGTATGTGTTGTCTTTCCAAATTTTTCCTTGTGGTTGATTTTGAGTTTCATAGTGCCATAGTCTGAAAATATGCACGGTATGATCTCGATCTTTTTGTACTTGTTGAGGGCTGATTTGTGTCCCATATGTGATCTATTCTGGAGCATGTTCCATGTGCACTTGAGAAGAATGTGTATTCTGCTGCTTTGGGATGACATGTTCTGAATATATCTGTTAAGTCCACAGGTCCAGTGTGTCATTCAAAGCCACTGTTTCATTGGTTTTCTGCTTAGATGATCTGTTTATTGCTGTAAGTGGGGCGTTGAAGTCCCCTAATCTTTTGGTGTTATTATCAATGAGTTTCTTTATGGTTGTGATTAATTGGTTTCTATATTTGGGTGCTTTCATGGTGAAGGCACAAACGTTTACAATCGTTAGGTCTTCTTCGTGGATAGACCCCTTAATTACTATATAATGCCCTCCTTCATCTCTTGTTGCTGTCTTTATTTTGAAATCTAGATTGTCTGATATAAGGATGGCTACTCTGGCTTTCTTTTGGAGACCATTAGCATGATAGATGGTTCTCCATCCCCTTACTTTCTATCTGAAGGTTACTTTAGGTCTAAAATAGGTCTCTTGCAAACAGCATAAAGATGGATCTTGTTTTCTTATCCATTCTGTTACCCTATGTCTTTTGATTGGAACATTTAGTCCACTGACATTTAGAGTGAGTACTGAAATTTATGAATTTATTGCCATTTTGTTGCCTGTAGAGTTTGAGTTTCTGGGGATGTTCTTTGGTCCTTTCTAGTCTTTGTTGCTTTTGGTCTTTTTTTGTTTTGGTTCATCTTTTCTCCCCTCAGATAATCCCACTTAAAATTTCTTGCAGGGCTGGTTTGGTAGTCGCAAACTTCTTTATTTTTCATTTGTCTGGGAAACTCTTTATCTCTCCTTCTATTTTGAATGACAGTCTTGCTGGATAAAGAATTCCTGGCTGCATATTTTTCTGATTCAGCACATCGAATATATCCTGCCACTCCTTATTGGCCTGCCAAGTTTCTGTGGATAAGTCTACTGAGAACCAGATCTGGCTTCCCATGTAGGTTAAGGACTTTTTTCCCTTGCTGATTTCATAATTCTTTCCTCGTCTGTGTATTTTGTGATTTGATTATGATAAGCTTTGTTGATCTTTGATTTTTGTTGAATCTAATGGGAGTTCTCTGTGCTTCCTGTATTTTGATGTCTGTGTCTTTCCCTAGGTTAGGAAAGTTTTCTAAAATTATTTGTTCACATAAATTTTCTACCCCTTTTTCTCTCTCATCTACTAGGGCCCCTATTATTCAGATGTTTTTCCTCTTTAATAAGTCTCTGAGTTCTCTAAATCTTATATCATACTCTTTTGCCTTCGTTTCCCTCTTTTTTTTTTTCCTGCTTCATTATTCAACAGAAGTTTGGCCTCTACATCGCTGATTTGCTACTCTGCTTCATCCATCCTTGCCGCCGTGGCAACCACTTGAGATGTATCTCAGTCTAGCATCTAGTACTGACAAATTTTAATTCTTTTATCTCAACAGAAAGGGATTCTATGCTTTTTTAAGCTTCAGCTAGTATTCATATGATCGAGATTCTACATTTTGGTTCAGACATTTTGCTTATATCCGTGTTAAGTCCCTGGCTGTCATTGTTTCCTGTTCTTTTTTGGGGTGAATTCCTTTGTTTAGGAAGAAAAGGATTAATAAAAGAAAAACTAAAAATTAAAAACAATACAAAAATATCACATAAAGGATGTTAGGTCCTAAGTGTGTTTTGGTCTGATTGTTGAAAGGAGCTTGATGTAACAGAGGAAAAGGGGAAAGAAAAGAAAAGAAAAAGAAGGGGAAAAAAGTAGGAAACATTTGAAAATATTTTTTATAAAGAATACAATAAAATTGAATAAAATGAAATTATGAAAGTAAAATAGAATAAAAATTTACAAAAGAAGTAAAAAATGCAGTAGAAAATTTTAAGGAACATATTTTTATAAAAATGGAAAATAAAAATAATTTTTTTCTTTCTGTACTCAAGAACAAGAAAGGAAGAGAAAAAAATATTAAATAAATGGATCAGCAAACAGAATGAAATATGAATGAAATTACATCCAGTTTCCCCTAGAAGTTGAACTATGGAGCACTTTATAGTCCAGAGAATACACTAAGCAGGTGGAGAGACTTGTTGTAGTCCTCTAGAGCTTCGTTAGCGCAGTTGGATGGGGCTTGGTGTAATGGCTCTGTTCTCCACTGTATGGCGCTGCTAGGGTTACTGGTGTGGATCATTGTGGCATGTGTATGCGTGAATGCGCATGCATGGGAGAGGTGTAAATGGCGTCACCCAGGTACCCAGTCTCCAGCATCAGAACTCTGTGCTCTCACCCATGGGCAAACATGCAACCGTACTTTGTCTCCAGCTTCCATCCACTCCCCACTTCTACACTATCCATGACCAAGCAATCAAGTGGCACCTCCCTTCTGAATTTTGTCTCAGATGGAGCTGTGTTTCCAAACTCCTCACTTCTGAGGGCCCTGGGGCTTGAACCCACTCTGGCCCTCTGTGGAAGTGTCTTACCAAGCAATGGCCAGGTGCTGGTGGCTCCTGGGAACGTTTGTGTGGTGGCGCTACTGCAGATGCCCAGAGACTACTACTGCCAACCTGACCCACAAAATTTTCACGTGATCATGTAGCAGCAGCGTCTCAGAGATTATGGCAAATCACAACATACATGTGGTGCCAGACTTCACCACCCTTAACGCCCTTGTTCCAACACCAGAAAATAGCTGTTCTCTGAAGTCTGCTGGGACCTTTGACTGTGGGTAGGCCACACGGCCTCTACCAAATGTCCTCTTATCAAGGTAACCACCTCTCACCATGTGGCCTGAGGAGCCCTCAGACCTCACTGTCTGCTCCTAGGGATTCGCCCTCCCCACCACAGCATCGCCAAGTATTGAGCTGCAGAGTTTCCAACTCTGTGTTCCCCTGTTTATAGAGTCCCCCTTAATGGTATTGAAACTCTGCTTTATCCTTTCTGTTTCCCGGTCAGTCCCTTATGGGTGTTTCCACTCTTTCTCTTTCTCTCCAGCTGCTTTTGGGGGGAGTATTTTCCTGAACTCTACCCCCTGTATCTGTCCTTCTCTACACAAGCAAAAACAACTCCCTACCCTCCTTGGGTTCTCTCTCCCCAAATCACCTTTCTGTGCCTCGTACCTGCCAAGTTCTGTGGCTCAAGTTATGCAGATTGTTGTATTAATCCTCAGGTACATTTTCTGGGTGTGCAAAAATGCTTTGGTGCTTATCTACCTATATTTCAGGGTCAAGAGAAGCAGAAAACTTCCATGCTACCCTGCCATCTTGGCCCTTCTCCTGAGCGACTATTTCTAAAGGGATTGTGAGCTTCTTTGTGTTGTGCTTCTCTTATCCTCAAGATTAACTAAAAGTACAGTCTATACCTATGTGTGTTGAGGAAAACTGGGAGAGATATATGTCCCTTCGGGCAAAATGGGTTTGGACATGGAGAAGCCAATTTCAAGATGGCAGAGCAAGGAGAGTTTCCATAAATGACATATGACTACTAGAACATATTGGTACAACATGTAAATGTGCTTCGGGAAATGCTATAATGGATTATGTGAGAAGGACCAAGTAGAAAAGTAGAAAAGGGATAAAGACCCTCCTACTGCTATCCATATATTAAAAGGAATTTTTGCTCTAGGAAAACCAGAAAGGCCTCTGCAGCCTTGGTTACACATAATTTCTATCAGTGCATAATGAATGAATCCAAGGAGAATGTGGTGTTTGACTGGCAGAGGGTTTAAGGATGTGGCTGGGAACTTCCAAGGAAAAGGAGGAGAAATATCTTGAGGGTAGACCAAGACTAGTTCCAAAATCATCTTGAACTTTACCAAAAAATGAAACTCACCCCTGTGTTCTTAGAATAGGTAGCAAAAGTGGATTGCCTGGGAGGCTCAGTCAGTTGAACATCCTACTCTTGGTTTCAGCTCTGGTCATGATCTCATGGTTTGTGGGTTCAACCCTGCATTGGGTTCTGCACTGATGTGTGGAGCCTGCTTTGGATTCTCTTGATCTCTGCCTCTCCCCTGCTAAAGCTCTCTCAAATAAATCAATAAATACATTTTAAAGAAAATAATAAAGAAAATTATAGCAAAGATGTTTTCCAAGAAAAAGAGCACTCCAATTTTATAGAAATATGAGAGAACAGAAAATTTTTATTATAACAACAACAAACAAATAATTCAACTGGGAGGGGGCGGTATGTGCAGTAAGTAATAAAGGTCTGAGGTGATGGAGGTGAAGTGGCAACAGTTAGTTTCACATGAAAAGGAGAGAACTGGTTATTCAGCAAATATGTTGCATTGAAGTCAAAGAGTTGCCGTAGATATATCTGAATACAGCAAACAGTTCTTTTCTGTGTTGAATCTCTGTCTTTCAACTGCTCTTTCTGGCATTTCACTTAGTTGAGTTCTGAGAGGTCTATTTTCCAAACAACTCTTTGTTCTTCAGTGGGCAGCTTATAAGGAACAATTTGAATCCTTCTGTAAAACTGTTACTAAATAAATTTCCATTCATCTGGAAAGAATTCTATAAGCCTCTCCATCAATAGATTATCCAACACAAAGAACTAATCTTTCTTTTTTTATTTTGTATTTATTTATTTAAATTTATTTATTTTTGAGAGACAGAGAGAGACCGAGCACAAGTGGGGGAGGGGCAGAGAGAGAAGGAGACACAGAATCTGAAGCAGGCTCCAGGCTCTGAGCTGTCAGCACAGAGCCCCACGTGGGGCTCGAACTCACAACCATGAGATCATGACCTGATCTGAAGTCGGACACTTAACCGACCAAGCCAGGCAGGCACCCCAAAGAACCAATCTTTCTAACAAACTGTATGGGGAAGGTGATCACTGTGTCCCAAAGGCAAAAACAAGTGAGTAGAAGTCACAAAGGGAGAGGGTACACCAATCTAGAAAGAATCTAGATTTTATTCAGGATAAATAGGTAAAGTTTGGGGTCATCTTCTTAGAAGAGCATCAATATGTTCTACTCTGGAGTTCCACAAATTGAGAATTTGTCCCTCCCCTGTTAAGTCAATCAAATATCTACCAATTGCCAACAGTGAACCTGATTATACCCCTTAGTCTTGAGAGTCTGAGAGACAGAAGGAAGAGTGCTCCAAGGTTGGTGAATGAGTTGGGGGATGAGGGGTTGGGGAGGGCCAGCACAAAATGGGTAGGAAATAAGGAGATCTTCTCATTCAAGTTAATCTTCCATAAACAGGTGAAAGAAAAAAAACAAAAGCCTTCTTCAGTGCTCCTATGATAAATTCAAGTAGTCAACATTGACTCTCAATTTGATAACTGGAATTTTGTTGCTTTAGGACATAGAAAACCTCTTTCTCTGCCAATTCTCTCTCCATGTTTTGCTTCATTTCTGTCACTCCAGTTTATCTTCCAGCTTTCTGGTTTTGTCTTCAAACTCCCTTCTTAGCTGCACCCTCTGTCTCTCTAGCTCTGCTCTGTAAAGTTTTTGCATCACTTGTATTTGTTTCTGAATTTCCTCTTCAGCCTTTTGGTACATCTTATTAGTGTAGCATCTTCCTTCATGCTCAGCCACCACTCACTGGACCAGGGCCAGCAGCTGGTTTCTCTGGGCCTCCTGCTCAGCTTCTGTCACCAGATTGTTGAAAATGCAGTAGCGATCACTAAACTTCCCCACCAGCTCTTGGATACCTTCTGGTGTTTCCTTTAAGTATTCATGGAAATTGATGCCATCCAAGTCATCTTTCTGGGTGAATAAGAGAATCATGTATCTCCTAGCTCTGAGTCCAAACATTTGCAGGATCTTTTCCATGGCCTTGTGCTCTTCCTGCATGTACCGGCCCAGCAGGACCACCAGGAGCAGAGCATGAGGCCCTGGGGAGGTCAGGAAGATGCAGGGAGCAATCTCCTTGCAGGTGTCAGCATCCTGTGCCTCGGTGTCAAAAATGACAGGCATATCCATGGCCGCAATTTCTCTTCCCTGCCACCTGCTGCTCCCTTTGTTACAGGTCTTGGTGACTGATGCCGCAATGCTGGAATGAAACACTTTCTCTCTGAGGATGCTGTTGCCTGTGACACTTTTCCCTGCTCCAGTCTTACCCACTAAGACAAGTCTCAGCTGTGAAGCTCTTCCATCTTGGTCTCTAAGCCCTGGTACATCAAGAAACAAAAGCCATAGCATTAGGATGGACCTCCAGCTGCTTCCTTATAGGGCCCCCCATTTCACCTCACACACACCCCTCCTCTGTTGCCCCAGGGTCCCCTCCCATAAATGACTGCTGCACTCCCAGGAACTCTATAGAAGGCTTCTAAAGAAGCTTATTCGAAGTCTATAGAAAGCTTGAAGTTCTCTTGCAATACTTGGGGAATGCCCAAGTACTTTCCAGGATTTCCTGGAGCTTCTAACTCTTCCTGGGTAAGAGATTTTTCTGTGGGCTCTAAGTAGCTCACAGAAGAGGAAACAAAATATTGTAGTTTAAGAAGAGAATTCTGAGCTGCTGCTGCTGGTAGTTGTTCCTCATAAGAGCAATGCAGCAAGTAACACAAAATTTGACTTTGGGGCATCTCAGTGGGAGACCCCTGCCACACCATTTTTATTCAAAATGGAAATTTTCTTCTGCCATTAAGAAGCCAGCCAGGGGGGTTACACAGGCCAACACAACCTTGCAGGGTAAAAGGGATGCTTGTGTGGAAAGACAAAGTGTCTTTTTCTATTTCGTGTGTGCAACCACCCTGTCAAGGATTGTGACATGAGAGAGAACAATATAATTTATATTTAAAGTTAAAAACCTTCGCTTAGAATCCAGTGAAGCTTTTATATTCTAAATTAAGACATTAAAGAATTATAGCCAGAAAATACCGACATTTCTCTAAGGTTATTACAAAATCTCTTGATACACAAAAAATTAAAGAAACGGAGCACCTGGGTGGCTCAGTCGATTGAGCATTGGACTCTTGATATCGGCTCAGGACATGATCCCAGAATTGTTGGGTTGAGTCCCACATCAGGCTGCATGCTGAGCAGGAAGTCTGTTTAAGATTATCTCTCTCTTTCTCTCTTTGTCTCCCTCTTCCTCTCTTCTCCGTCTCTGTTTCTTAAAAATATGGAGGGGCACCTGGGTGGGTCTGTCGGTTGAGTGCTGGACTTCTACTCAGGTCATGATCCCGCTATTTATGGGTTCCAGTCTAGCTTTGGGCTCTGTGCTGACATCTCAGAGCCTGGTGCCTGTATCCAATTCTGCGTGTCCCTCTCCTTCTTTTTGCCCTTCCCATGCTCATTCTCTCTCTCTCTCTCTCTCTCACACACACACACACACACACACAAATGAATAATTTTTTTAATTTTTAATGAGAGAAAAAAAGGATACAGTTGAGTGCATTAGTAGAGTTATACTTTCTTAGCTTCACTAGATTAAGCATATTCTACTTCCTAGGACAGTTGACAGGTAATCCCAGCTCAGCATAACAATTCTCACATTTTTCAGAATAACTGTGCCTTAAGTTAAACAACAAATCATCTATATAGCTCTTGTGCATTTCTTTTCAGTAATTCATTGCATATCTCTTCACTGTCTCTATATGGTCCCCATCTTCAGGATTTATAAAGCACAGAACCACCCTCGACCCAGGTGGAAGATAAGAGTGAATCATATTTGAAAGCCTGTTTCTCCAAGGAGGCAGACCCTGCCAGAACAGCCCTTGAGTGAGGCTGATTCCTGAATGGGAATCCTGTATTATAGCCATCCATCTCTCCGTGAACATAATGCATATGTTATGACACTCACAACATTAGAGACACTACTATAAACTGCATTTATTTGTCAGAGACAGCAACAGCATTGATCCAGTCCCTTAGACCCAAAATCTAGCAACTGCCCTCGATTCTTCCCTTCCCTTCCCTTCCCTTGCTCTCCCTTTCCTTTCCATATCAGCACATTCTCTGAGCTCCACCTGCAAATCTGTCTACTTTTCTCTCTCCACTTTGAAGGCCATCACACTAGCTCCCACTACAATCAGAATCCAGACCTCCAGAGTCTCCCAGCTGGTCTCTCTGCTTCCATTTGGTCCCCTTCCATCTACTCTGTCAATTGGAATACTCTTTTTAAAATGCCAATGGAGCAGAGAAGAGATATTGCAGAAGCTCCAGCTCTGGGTTCCACAAAATCTGTAGTTGGTCCCCACCTCCTTCCAAGGATTATTAGCAAAACCATCCCCAATGCAGAGTCCACACATGCTAACCAGATCCCTGGCCTGAGACAGGTAGATTTCCAGAAACCGAGAACACTGAATACAGAATGGCTAAGATTATCAAAGGAAACATGTGGATGGGAGTTCAGATTATTATTTAGTTAGAATCCCTATGCAAGACTCCAACTTTGGGACAGCCTGAGGGCATCTCCCTAGCGAGGAGGAGTAGGGAAATCACGGGAGGAGAACCAGAAAGGCGTTTTACCCAGAGAGAGTGGACAGGGTGGACAGGAAAGAAAAAGCAGAGGAGATGAAGAGGAGATCAGATACAGGGGTGGAAACATTTTGCTCCAGCCGGATGAGGGCTGGCTGTCAGCACAAGAGAACCCCTCTACTCGCTGTCCTCCCCCAGCCCAGCCCGGGAGGACTGGATCTCACTGATCTCACCGCAGCTGTTCCTGGGGTCACCAGGGCTGCAGCACGGACCGCTGTTAGAGGTTGCCATTCAATGTGAATTCCTGCCATAGAGAAACATAATGTGTGGTTTTAGGGAGGTGGACGGTACTGGAAGCCTCAACCTCGTGTAGCCAACAGTTTCTTCTCTTCTGCACACTTGCCACTTGGTTTCCCTGCCCTATTTCCCAAGGCTTCTCTGCTCTCCACATTTGGGCTCATCTTCAGATTGTTCCCTTTTCTCCACACAATCATGCACTTCTGGTGGTCTGTTAGCACTCCTTCAGGGTGGCCTTCCCCTGGGATGCTGAGGATTTACTGACAGACCCCTTCCACTCCCCTTAAGAAGCCAGACTTGCCTAAACACGCATTCTTTGCTAATAAATTCCTTTCTTTGTCTTCTCATTTAATGCCCTCTCCCTGCCTTTAAAGACATTTCTTCTGTAGCTCAGTGGAGAGCCCCCTTATTTGCAAGATGAGATGCTGCCTGATTCATGAATCTTCCATAAAACCAATTTTCTTCCTGAATAGTGTTTCCTAACAAAATTACTGGAGAAAACTTTGACAAGGACAGGCTGAAAATGCTAGTTGTTCAGGACAAGCTCCTCTGATGGGAAGTTGTTGCATTTACATGACTCCTGAAACAGAATGCTACAGGCACCAGTGACTGTCACAACAAAGTTTATTGGAATGAGAGGCAAGGCCGACCGATCGGGACCAACACTCTTTATCAGAGTGCGGCTTCGAACAGCCGGGGTACAGAGTTTTTATAGCTGATTACATCGTTTTATCATCACCTGGGAACAAAACAGAGAAATAGTTCCCAGATGAGTTAGAAACAGTTCCCAGATGAGTTAGAAACAGTTCCCGGATGAGGTGATTATTTTAGACTTTCTGCCATTAAGTTGTAACCAGTGGATCTCCTTGACCCTACCTCTGATGCTCTTTTCTTTGAACTTTTGTTTCCTTCATTGGTGAAGCCTAATTTACAAGAGTAAAGCAAGGCTGTTATCTCTTAACTTTCAGTGTCAGAACAAAGCTGTTATTCTTCAAGCTACAGTGTCAACACAAAGCTGTTATCTCTCAAGCTACACGTTAGCCCTACACTACAATTTCACCCTTACAAAGTCATCAAAACAATGTACAACACTGTGAGCAAGACAGACTTCTCTTGTAAGAAGAGTTCTTTGTTTATCCTTTTAGAACAGGGAATAGGAAAGAGCTTTTTGTAAAGGGAGAAGAGAAATCACAGAATTTTTAAAAAGCATCTTTGGACACAAGTTGGTGTTGGTGATGGGTGTTAGGGAAGGGGAGGATAACAGAAATACCGAAACAAAAGTTATCTGGGTGTTTCTTAAGGTCCTTCTTCCAGCTTGTGGGCTCTCTATTCATTCTGGAGTGCTGTGCTGTGTATCCCAGCTCAGATGTCAAATCAAAAGACTGCACTTCTGGACATCCGGATGGCCAACAGGCACATGAAAAGATGCTCAACGTCGCTCCTCATCAGGGAAATACAAATCAAAACCACACTCAGATATCACCTCACGCCAGTCAGAGTGGCCAAAATGAACAAATCAGGAGACTATAGATGCTGGCGAGGATGTGGAGAAACGGGAACCCTCTTGCACTGTTGGTGGGAATGCAAATTGGTGCAGCCACTCTGGAAAGCAGTGTGGAGGTTCCTCAGAAAATTAAAAATAGACATACCCTCTGACCCAGCAATAGCACTGCTAGGAATTTACCCAAGGAATACAGGAGTACTGATGCATAGGGGCACTTGTACCCCAATGTTTATAGCAGCATTCTCAACAATAGCCAAATTATGGAAAGAGCCTAAATGTCCATCAACTGATGAATGGATAAAGAAATTGTGGTTTATATACACAATGGAGTACTACATGGCAATGAGAAAGAACGAAATATGGCCCTTTGTAGCAACGTGGATGGAACTGGAGAGTGTGATGCTAAGTGAAATAAGCCATACAGAGAAAGACAGATACCATATGGTTTCACTCTTATGTGGATCCTGAGAAACTTAACAGAAACCCATGGGGGAGGGGAAGGAAAAAAAGAGGTTAGAGTGGGAGAGAGCCAAAGCATAAGAGACTCTTAAAAACTGAGAACAAACTGAGGGTTGATGGGGGGTGGGAGGGAGGGGAGGGTGGGTGATGGGTATTGAGGAGGGCACCTTTTGGGATGAGCACTGGGTGTTGTATGGAAACCAATTTGACAATAAATTTCATATATTGAAAAAAAAAAGACTGCACTTCTGACAACACAAAGAAATAAAAGGCATCCAAATTGGCCAAGAGGAGGTCAAACTTACACTCTTCGCAGATGACATGATACTCTATATGGAAAACCCAAAAGATTCCATGAAAAAACTGCTAGAACTGATCGATGAATTCAGCTAAGTTGCAGGATATAAAATCAATGCACAGAAATTGGTTGCATTCCTATACACCAATAATGAAGAACAGAAAGAGAAATCAAGGAATTGATCCCATTTACCATTACACCAAAAACCATAAAATACCTAGGAATAAATCCAACCAAAGAGGTGAAAAATCTGTACACTGAAAACTAGAAAGTTTATGAAAAATGGAAAAAGATTCCATGCTCCTGGATAGGAAGAACAAATATTGTTGAAATGTCAATACTACCCAAAGCTATCTACATATTCAATTCAATACCTATTAAAATAACACCATCATTCCTCACAGAGCTAGAACAAACAATCCTAAAATTTGTATGGAACTAGAAAAGACCCTGAATAGCCAAATGAATCTTGAAAAAGAAAACCAAAGCTGGAGGCATCACACTCCCAGACTTCAAGCTGTATTACAAACCTGTAATCATCAAGACAGTATGGTATTGGCACAAAAACAGACACTCAAATCAATGGAACAGAATAAAGAACCCAGAAATGGACCCACAAACGTATGGTCAACTAATCTTTGACAAAGCAGGAAAGAATATCCAATGGAATAAAGATAGTCTTGTCAGCAAGTGATACTGGGAAAACTGGACAGCGACATGCAGAAAAATGAACCTAGACCACTTTCTTACACCATACACAAAAGTAAACTCAAAATGTATGAGACCTAAATGTAAGACAGGAAACCATCAAAATACTCAAGGAGAATGCAGGCAAAAAAAACAAAACAAAACAAAACAAAACAAAAAACAAACAAACAAAAAAAACACCTCTTTGACCTTGGCTGCAGCAACTTTACTCAACACGTCTCTAGAGGCAAGGGAAACAAAAGCAAAAGTGACCTATTAGGACCTCATCAAAATAAAAATCTTCTGCACAGCAAAGGAAACAATCAGCCAAAGTAAAAGGCAACTGACGGAACGGGAGAATATATTTGCAAATGACATATCAGATAAAGGGTTAGTATCCAAAATCTATAAAGAACTTATCAAATTCAACACCCAAAAAACAAATAATCCAGTGAATAAATGGACAAAAGACATGAATAGACACTTCTCCAAAGAAGACATCCAGATGGCCAACTGACACATGAAAAAAAAATGCTCAACATCACTCATCATCGGGAAAATACAAATCAAAACCACAGTGAGACAGCACCTCATACCTGTCAGAATGGCTAACATTAACAAATCAGGCAACAATAGATGTTGGTGAGGATGTGTAGAAAGAGGATCTCTTTTGCACTGCTGGTGGGAATGAAAACTGGTGCAGCCACTCTGGAAAACAGTATAGAGGTTCCTCAAAAAATTAAAAATAGAACTACCCTACGACCCAGCAGTTGCACTACTAGGTATTTAGCCAAGGGATACAGGTGTGCTGTTTTGAAGGGGCACATGCACACCAGTGTTTATAGCAGCACTATTAACAATAGCCAAAGTATGGAAAGAGCCCAAAGTATGGAAAGAGCCCATATCAATGGATGAATGGATAAAGAAGATGTGGTATATATATGCAATGGAGTATTACAAGCAATCAAAAAGAATGAAACCTTGCCATTTGCAACTATGTGGTTGGAGCTAGAGGGTATTCTGCTAGGTGAAATTAGTCAGAGAAAGACCAATATCATATGACTTCACTCATATGGGAACTTTAAGACACAAAAAAGATGAACATAAGGGAAGGGAAGCACAACTAATATAAAAACAGGGACGGGACAAAACATAAGAGACTCTTAAATATGGAGAACAAACAGAGGGTTCCTGGAGGGGTTGTGGGAGGGGAGATGGGCTAAATGGGTAAGGGGCATTAAGAAATCTACTCCGGAAAACATTGTTGTAAATATGCTAACTAAGAGGTAAATTAAAAAATAAATAAATCATTAAAAAGAAAGAAAGTAAGAAAGCATTCACACCTTAGCACATACTAAAACTGTAGCCCATCAAAGCAGAAAGACTATCTTAAAGGGAGTCAGAAAGAACAGACAGATGACATTTGAGGAAGGGATATTTGGAGTTATACTTTTTTTTTATTTAGAGAGATATAGCATGAGCTGGAAGGAGCAAAGAGAAAGAGAACCCCAAGCAGGCTCTGTGCTGTCAATGAAAAGCCCAATGTAGGGCTTGATCCCAAGAACTGTGAGATCATGACCTGAGCACAGAACAAGAGCTGAACGCTTAACTCACTGAGCCACTCTAGCACCCTTGATTTTTTTAAGTAAGCTCTACATCGAACATGGGGCTCGAACCCATGACCCTGAGAGCAAGAGTCAGGCACTATATCAACTGAGCCAGGCAGAGTAACAGAGGAAGCCAAGAAACAGTGGAGGCAGATTTTCAGTGTGCTGAGAGAAAACGACAGCCAACCTGAAATCCTAGACTCAGAATCACTGTCAAAAATAAGGACAAAATACATGCACACATTTCAGGTAACAGAGACTGAGAGTTCTTGCCAACAGCACAATCTCATTAGAGGAACTTGTAAAGAATGTATCTGAAGCAAAAGGAAAGTAATCCAGATAGTAAGTCACAGAGAAAAAAAAAGTAAGTTTAAACGAATGCAAACTATGTAAAATAATACTAATGCTTCATAAAGTTTAAAAGCGGGGGAAATTAGAAAATTAAATATTCAATAATAACAATATATAGATTGGGGTTAAGGGTGGGAATGGAATTAAAATGTTCTAATTTGTTGTATACGAAGAAGATTAAAATATAGATTTCTTGAGATTTTGAGAAGTTAAGAATGTATGTTGTAATCACTGGGCGATTTCAGGAAAAGCATAGATAATTTCCAAACCAGTAGAGAAAAACATAAAATGTGGGGGGAATAAAACTAAATAATTCAAGTTAAACCACAAAGAGGAAGGGGAAGAAAGAGAAATATGGAACAGGTTGGACACATAGAAAGTAAAAAATAAAACTTCATGCATCCCAATAGGTCACAAGTTTTAATTATGATAAATGCACTAAAGTTTTCAGTTAAAAAAAAATAAAGAGTTTTGGAGGGGACTGAAGAAGAAATTCAAGTCAAAAACGTTAAGTGAGGGAAAACTTGAAAGCAACAGTATAGGTAAACCTACAAGCAAATTCTAAACAAATAAGAACAGAATATCAAACTACATAGAATTTTCGTTCAATAATTATCAAGAGCTTATCATGTGCCAGGCACTGTTCTGGGCAACTGAATACATCAGCAATGAGAGCTGGTAAGGATCCTTGCCTTTCTGAATCATTTAGTGGTCTTTGAAGGAGCAGAAAATGAACAAAAATTTGTAAATTACAAAAGATATGAGATGTTCCTTTGTATAAGAAGGAAAATCACAGAGGAGGGTAAAGAGGGGAGAGAGCAGAGAAGATGAGTTGAATGCACACCACGGTCTTGAAACACCTGCCCTGCTCATGTAACTAGTGTAAGTAGTCCCATTCATCAAGATAAAACACGGTTTTACAATGTAATGCACCACAAAGGGAGGCATCACATGTATGAAGGGAATAATCGAATCAGAAGAGGAAATAGACAAATCTCCATCATGGTGATAGATTTTAACACACATCTCTCATTTCTAGAACAGGAAGATAGAAAAAAATCAAAAAGTAGACAGAAGATTTAGGCAACATGATTAATAAGTCTGATCTAATGAGCATATGTAGACTATTTCAGAAAACTTCCAGCCAGCTGTTTTCAAGTACATAGGAAACATTTATTATCATTACTCTTACATTTATCCAAGAAGAAATGCTTAAAATTTTTATAGTATTAAAATAATATAGACAACATTTCCTCACCACAATGTAATTAAAAGAAAAGTAAATAAAATGTCATATGTTTAGCAATTGGAGAACACAGTTTTAAATAACTGATGGGTCAAAAGAGACAAAACAGAAACTGATCAATATTTGGAATGAAGTGTAATTAAATAACTGCATTTCAAAGTTATGAAAAATTAAAATTTAGCTTTCAGTGTGCCTATTAGGAAAGAGAAAGAATGAAAATTAATTAGCAAAATACATATCTGCTTCTGATTCTGTGTCTCCCTCTCTCTCTGCTGCTCCCCCACTCATGCTCTGTCTCTCCCTCTCTCTCTCTCTCTCTCAAAAATAAATAAGCACTTAAAAAAATTTTAGTTTCACTGAAGTGTAAAGCTTCTACTGTCCCTGGCATATGCCACTCCCTGAGAAGAACCTGCACTGTAGACAGGGCTCCTTAGAGCTCTCCACATCCTGCCCTTCTCCTCCTGTCCTTGCCTTGGCTCTGATTGCTCATGGGCTAGGGGAGAAGAAGCAGGAACACTGAAGACCAGTCAGGTGTAGTCTGGCCTTGGTGGGGGTGGGGGATGGTGGCAGCATACTTAGTGGCTCTTTCCCCGCCCAGGAGACCTTTAATGAGTCTTTAGAGAGTCTTCCCTGGGAATCTGCAATCACAAGTCCAACAAACAGCCACTCTCTCCCCTCCCGCCAGTTACTTCAATGTCTGTTCCTGGTGCCTGGACTTCCAGAGCTCTGGTCCACACAGAAGCTGTTGGGATCCCTGCTGGGCCCCTGGGCAAGTCCCCTTCAAACTGGCTTTGGCTGCCTCCCTACTGTGTGGCCCACATTTGATATGAGGAACCTAGCTTTTGCCACCCCCCGCCCCTTAGTGAAAGTTTTGACTGCTTCCAAGACAGCCACCACCGTTTGTACCCTGCTCCCTCCACAGAACACAGCAATAGCCTTCATGTATCCCATGGGACCAGCAGGGAGCAAAGCCAAACTCCAAAGGACACACATCAAGTCTCTTAACATACACCACCCACATCCCTCTGGCAGCATCAAAGTCCTGAGGCCACCTCACTAGCTTTCGGGAAGAGGGAACCTCCATCTCGCTGGACATGGCACGCAGAGAGGAGTCCCTGTGGGGCTTCCCTTATATAGTCACACGGTTTCACCTGGGTCACCTTCTGCACTGGGGAGATGGCTGGCTCAGTTGGAAGAGCATGCAACCCTTGACCTCATGGTCATGAGTTGGAGTCCCACATTGGATGTAGAGATTACTTAAATAAAACCTAAAAAAAAAAAAAGTCCTTTCTTCTTGACCCCTTCAAATATCTATCAAATTAGTTGAAGGAATAAATCTCACAAAACTGGTTTTCGCTTCTTCCTTTGGGCATCCTATGTGGATCTTCTGGCATATAGCTTTTGACTGTGGGGTATTGGCAATTAGAAAGATTCAGCTGAAATTGGAGATATTTATGTTAATATCCACCCACATTTACCCCAAGCCTTTCACATAACCTTTGGACCCAGATTTCAAGTTAATGCAGGTCACTTATATTGGACCCTACCTTTGACATCTGATATTCAACTTGTCACAAACCTAACTGAACGTTGTTGCTCCTGACTCTACCCTTCCCCTGAAAATCTTACCTGTCACCCTGAACTTTCCTGTTTCTGAACAGAAGCATGATCATCCTACCCATCACCCACATGGACACATCCTACACATCCTTCACAGAAGACTTCACACCTAAATCCTTCCTCAGGTCTTCTTCTATAAATCCTTGTTTAAATGCCCCATCATGAGTCATGACTATCACATATTTCAACAACAGGGATCATGCACACATTAAACGCTGGAAATACCACAATCTTCAGCACTGAAATAGAACCATCTTCAGAGAAAACTGGGACATAAAATATGTTAAGAGAAGTGAGTGAGCAATATTTCAATTGTCAAGTGAAGAGATAATGATTTATTTGATTTACTCGTTTTTTCTCTGGGTATGTGTTACCTTCCAAAATAGAACCTAAGGTTGGGAAAAAAGAAATTAGCTCACGTAAGCTGCACATTCAAACAGCCCTCGCACAGGTTAATTGTATTAAGAATGCTTCTGCATATCTCTGAGGGAAAATATCCTTTAAATGGTTCTTAAATGAAAAACCTCAAGACAGGGCATGAATACTTTGCTCCCTAAAGATACTATCACACAGATGAGTCACTTACAAGGAAGTACTTTTGAAAATAAGAATTGCATGATGGCAGAGAGTACTTTGGTCTTGCTCTATCATTTGACACATGTTTTCTCATAAGAGGATTTTTCTTCCGTGTTGTTTTTACTGCATTCTGAATACTTCTGATGAATCTTAGAAAGAACAGGTGTTTAGAATCTTATGTTTTCCAGATTCAATCTCTAATCTGTCTCCCTAATATTCACTCATTGGTAAATATTCTCAGTCATGTTCACGGACAAAAAAAAAAAAAAAAGGACGACTGTAAAAATTCTAATAATTTGGATTTGGAGTGTCTGCAATCCTCATGAGTGACAGAAAGTCACCCATCTAACTGAATTTTCTCTATGATTTTAGCAAGACAGAACCTTTCATCTACTCACTGCAAATGTCACACCATGGAAGGGTAAGGAGAGATATTTCTGGTGGAAGAAAACAAACACTACAGGGAATTTTAAGCCATCAACAACAATAAAGACGTTCTGAAAGAGAAGTGGGCATCATAAGATTTATGAATCAGATTCTAGCAAGAAAAAGGTGGTCTTCTCTCATTAGGTACTTGGAGAAAGTTTAGAGAAAGGGCAACTTACAAGCTGTAGACACAGGGAATTTGCAAATCACAAGGGACATTACTAGTATCGGTGAAAAATTACAACCCAACCCTGAGAGAGTGAACAAAGACTGGAACACAGAAGGAGAGTTGGGTACAAAGGCCACCAAGGGAGGAGCTATGACCTTTGGCATAGGACTGCAGCTAGTCAGAGATGGCCCTGCAGAGATAGAGGTGGGAGAATGGATACCCCAGCCTTGCTTTTCTACTTCCACAGGGTCTCTGACTTAGACTTCCCATTAGCCAGCCAGGCAGAAGTCAGAGAGCAAGAGATCCCACTAATGTAGTGCATATATATCAGCCTCATGGGGCAAAGAGCTAAGGTGAAGTGTGATTCTACAGAGGCAAATGAAAAATATGTGGCCCAGATGGGGATTTTTCTAATACAATTGGAGACATCTTAAGTTAGGATGGTCCCTAAAAAAAGAAAAGAGAGAAACACAGTAAAAGAAACCTGTGACTTTCAGATCTCCATGAATCACAGTACAATCTTTCCAGAGAAACCAAATACCTCCCTAACATAGGACTTGTGGCCATGCGGTGCAACGACAAATGTGACCAGTGGTTCAGACACTTAACATGTGCAGGATTTCTGATTTGAATTTTCCTGAGTCTTTGAACTCTATATGCCATTGCCTGATTATGCCAACTTTGTGTGAAGAGGGACAGGTGGGAAGGGGAGGCGGTGGGGACTGAGAGCTAGGAAGAGGCTCCATTCTGGTTAATTCTCGCTGCATAATAAGCCATTCTGAAGCTCAGTGGTTAAAAACAAAAACCATCATTTATTTGTTCTCATAAAGCTGCAATTTGGGCAGGACTCAGCGGGAATGGATCATCTTTGCTTTCTGCAACTTCGTCTGAGATGGCGGGGCAGCCGGAGGGCCCGCTTCTGTGTTGCCTCACTTGCATGGCGGGCAAGTTGGTCTGAGTCATAAATGAAAGGTGAGCTGGGAAGTGGGCCAGTGACTTCAGGCCCTCTGCATGGGGCCTCTCAAGAGGCAGCCTGGGCTTTCTCACAACATGACAGTCAAGTTCCAAGGGTAAGAACCCCAACAGGGCAAGGAAGCATTGCCCATATGTAACCTTAGAGTCACAAGGTGTTGCTTCAACCATCTGCTATTAATTGAAACAGTCCCAGATCTGCTCAGTTCCAAGGTAGAGGACACAGGCCCCGCAACTCAGTGGCAGGAGTAACAGGATCAGGTTATAGGAAGAATAAGTAGAAGCTATTGTCACAGCTGTCTATGGAAACTACAATCTACCACTATCGCAAATCATCGTAAATTCAGAAGAAAAAATGAAATGGTCTTTACTACCAAAACATATACCATATTTTTGGAAGCACCCACATAATCATATTTAAAACATGTTCAAATATGCCCTTCTCAGCTTCTTCCCTGATATTTTTTGTTTCTTCAGCATACTTCCTCTTTAGACATTTTATTTTTTCCTCCCGTTCTTCCTGTGATTTATCAGCATATTCCTTTTCTACTAGTTTAATTTCATTATTTAATTGATTGGTGTAGATCTTCTTCAGGTCTTCTTCCCATTGCTTCAGCCTCTTCTCTGTGTCCTCGTAAATGGCATCGGTAAAGTAAGCCCCTCCATTGCTCTTCACCATCTCCTCTATCAGCTCCACCAGCTCCTGCACTTGAGCTTCCTTCTCGGCCTCTGAGGCTCTGTTGTTGAAGGCACAGTAGCGGTTCCCACACTCGCTGATGATGTTTCTTAGTTTCACATCTGCATCTGCTAAGAAGTCACTCAGTCTCTGCTCCTCCAAGTTATCTTTGCGAGTGAACAATATGATCATGTGCTTCAAGGCTGGCTTCCCAAAGAGAGCCTTGATCAATGCCATGGTCTTCTGCTCTTCATCCGTGTAGCGGCCCAGCTGGAGGACCAAGACAATGGCGTGGGGCCCAGGACAGGAGTAGAGGACACACTGGCTGATTTCCCTGCACGTGGTATCCAGGGTCTCCTTGGTGTCAAAGAGCCCTGGGGTGTCAACAACAACAATTTTCCTCCCCTTCCATTCCTGGGATGCTCTTTGACAGCTGGAGGTGACAGCATGGGGAGCAACTCTAGACTCAAAGACTCTACTCCCCAGGATGGTGTTTGCCATTGCGCTCTTTCCACTTCCAGTTTTCCCCACTAGTACAATCCTCAGAGTGTTGTCCTGAGGGTCTGCCATGTCACTACCAGGAGTCTCTGTGGTGTAAAGCAAAGGAAGGAGAAGAAAAAGAGTCAAAGAAGGTAAATGGAAACCATCACCTCGCTCCTATGACCTATGTGTTCCTCCCTGAAATCCTGCAGTAGTCTACTATCCATGTTGGTCCCATAAAGACAGAAAGATGAGACAATTCAATCACCATGGAAAAACAAAGTAGTTAAAGAGTTCCCCTACAAAAGAGTACCAGGTCCAGATGGATTCATGGGAATCTCACTTAACCTTTCTTAAACTATTCCTGATGGCTTAAAACAGAAGGAAACCTTTCCAATTCTTTCTATGACACAAGTGTGATATTGATCCCAAAGGTTAACAAAGATTTAACCAATATATAAAGCTACAGACATGTCTCATTTGCGAATACTAATGCAAAAATCCCAAATAAATTGTCAGACACTAAAAAGTAATACCCCACAATTACATGTGATTTATTTCAGAAATACGAGGCTGGTTCAATATGAGAAAATGGATTGTTACAACACATCTCTAGTAGTACACTAAGAAGAAAAATACCTCGATGCAGAAGAGACAATTCCCCAAATTCAACACTGATTTAATAGATACTTCTTTAACGTGATTTTATATAAATATAAGTTAAAAATTTTTGTCACCACTTTTTTCCCTGCAGCTAAAATAGTTGACTATTACATTCATTTGGATGACTGAAGAAAGAAAATTAGCCTGTACAGTCAAAAAAGAAAAGAACGATGAGGGAGGACTAGCTCTACCAGATAGTAAAATATTTTAGCCCCTATAATTAAGGCAGTAGGATGTGTGTGTGAACAGAGACAGAACGGAAAACAAAAACAGACAATTCAGAAATAGACCAAATTGGTGTACTATATTCATGAGTATCCAGTTCAATTGTAGTACGTTACATTTATCTTCCGTAAGGCGGCATCTCACAGCAATGGGGAGAAAGATGGACTAATAACCAGCATTGGGATAAGTACAAAACCACACAGAAAAAGACAAAACTGCACCCACGTCTTCATGCCATTCGCATACTAAATACATTAGAAATATAAACACTAAAAATCAATCCACATAAATACTAGAAGAAACTCAGACATATCCTTTGTAACCTAGGGGCGGGGCAACTCTTTCTAAGATTTGAAAGATTGTAAGGAAAAGGATTCATACATCTGACTACATAAAGATCTAAAAGACAGTGGGAGACAATGAACACCACAGACAATTAAAATATGAATGTCAGACTATATCAAAGAGGGTTAATTCTCCTCTTATACAAAGAATACCTAAAAGTAGAAAGACAAATGTCCAATAACTCGATAGAAAATGGAGCAAGACATAGGAATAAACAGTTGAAAGAAAAAAAAAGAAATGTCAATGCTCCTCAACTATGTAAAAATATATGAACACTCATTTAAAGTAGAGGAAAATAAATCCAACATAGGAAAATAAAAAAACTAAATATAACAAATTAAAGTTACACTGAGATACTATCTCTCCACTTACAGATTTGGCAAAAGTCCAAAAATTTGCTGCTATAATCAGTCGGTAAAGGTTTAGAGGAAACAGGTTT
This sequence comes from Panthera uncia, assembly GCF_023721935.1. NCBI lineage: Eukaryota > Metazoa > Chordata > Mammalia > Carnivora > Felidae > Panthera > Panthera uncia. The sequence goes on from NC_064816.1 coordinate 156,788,271, forward strand.
TCTCCTCCATGGCTAATGAGAATAGAAAAACAGTCTAAAACCTACAAAGGAGAAATTAGCAATATCACACAAATTACATATACATTTATTATTGGATTGTGAGTCCCAATTTTAGGATTTATGCCTATAGCAGACAAGGACAGGTCATCCCTAAACGTGCAACTTTGGCATACTGACTATTTCATACAAAAGTAACTTAAGATACAGCCTGTGTGGCAAGATTACTAAGACCCTCTTCTGCCCCCTGCAAGCAGGAAACAAATCTCCCGTGTAAAAGGTGCCCTTCCTGTCCCAGGAGGTAAAGAGACACCCTTATGACCAGGGATGGGAGATTTAGAGCCAAGAAGACTGTATAAACAGCCCGCTACTTTCTACAAATTTACTATCCCAGCCCAAAGTCTCTTTAGAATTCCTGCCTAACAGATGCTCCCAAAGTTAAGTTTTCCTTGTTTTGTCAATCCC